>NC_135418.1:19754024-20354024 GCF_051991245.1 Festucalex cinctus | reverse complement strand
GAGTTGTTGTAGAGGGCGTGCATCAAGTACGGGTCCACGTCACCGAAAAATAGGCCAATCTGTGAAAAAAGGAAAACACGGACCTGTGTAAATGACGTGTTGATGCCAGTTTGTCCCGGTTCCACTCAAGCATCCGAAAATTATACTGCCCATTATTAGCTAACATTGATTAAATAGCAGATTAGCTAATGAATTAGTTGAGACATGACAATATACAAAAAGAACAGGTGCAGTATACTTAATTAAGCCATTAGCAGAATAATATCTTTGTTGACAGATAATAGCAGCTAGCTTGGTCTGTCCATATTGGACAACTGTTTGAAATAAGACAGGATACATATATCGCTTTGAAATTTCTGGCAAAGCTAATTGTTATGCTAACATGAAACATTGAAGTGGTAACTGCAAATGGCTGTTCATTAATATTTATATACAATTTTAAAATATTTGTTGCACACATTTTTTTTTACTAGCATGGAAAAAATTAAAACAAGCTAACCAAACATATTTTATATTTTCATCCAGTTTTTGTTTATTTGTGATGTTTATTTACTGGGAAACACCCCCGATCTTGTACTACAGCCTCCAAAGTGTCAACGTGCAAACGTGGAAGGTATTGTTTATTTGCATAAAGCAAAAATTCCTAACCACATTCAATGAAGGTAAGTGGAAAATGTGAGAGAAAGCATTACAGAACGTAACTGGAATTGATTTTCTCCTTCCAAAATCATGTCATTTCATTATCATTTACTGCCATCTTTAGATCATAGTGTGTTACTGCACTGACCAAAAAAAACAAAAAAAACACACACAGGCAGCAACTAAAAAAATGTTAGAACAGTGATTCTTAAACTTTTTACACCAAGTACAACCTTTTTTTTTAATTTTTTTTTTAAATCCTATGAATTCGAGTACCACCATCATGACCAACACAGCATGAGTGGTCATCAAAAATGACACAGGTTTTATTTTATTTTAACATTATATGCATTTTGAATATTAACAATGTACACATGGGAAAAAAAATCAAATAGCTGTTCAAAAACTGAAGATTAAACAGTTACGTAGGCCTTTTCGAGTGCTAATCTATTTTTTGGTGCTTTTGCAATCATTTCCCTTCAAACCTGTACTGACCTTTTTCCAATGATCTCTTTGATTAGACATAACCAGGAAGCCACCATCATCAATGAGATAGCAGAGGAGGTCCTGGAGGCAACAGACTCATGGTCATATTTAAGACTATCAGACCCTTCGTTCAGATTTTGGTGTAGCTTACGTCAGTGTTGACCTCGCAGTCCATCTCACAGCTTCTGGATGGTCCGCACTGCGTGACAAAATATTTGATGAGACAATCGGTTTGCGATGTAAATTAGTCAATTACGTTTGGGTTTGAGCGTACTTTGTGTGAGCCTTGTCGGCTGTCTGACACGTTGCTGGCAAGGATCTTGAACTTGTCCACCCAAGCTTCCAGGTCCAGCTTTACTCCCACCACTAGCAACCATAAAAAGCCAGATAGGTCAAGCAAAACAGCTTTTTGTGAAACAAATGTTGTTTTTTTACCTGCAGGTTTGAGAAGTTTGCCTCCTAAATTTACCTCCACAGCTGAACTAACCAGGATTCCAACTGTGCCATTTTCTGGTCCCAACATGTCATCCAAAGCTGTTCAGAAACAAAAACACGGGATTCAACAAATATTTGATGAGGACAACAACATTAGGTCAATTTAATGTGGTGTAAAATGGCACCGTATCATACTGAGGATGTCGCTAATTTTGTGTTGAATTTGCCAATAGTTCACCACACATCCTTTTTGGAACTCATTCAAGTGTCACGGCAGGCAAACATGCTGGCCATTAACTAATCACTATCGCTAACAAATCTTGACTTAAAATAATATTTTGTCCATTAGGGGGCAGTAGACACAAAAGGGACTTAGCGTAGCTAGCTAGCTGGCTACAACTCAGAATGAGGCAGTTTTAAGATAATACATTTCCAGTCGTAAACCTCTAAATAAAAGGAATCTTGTAAATGTTCTTACAGTCTCGAGGCGGAGCTCGGAACATGTAACCTTTGTTGTCAAGGCTCCTTCGGTAGTAGTTTGAATTGAAGGGTTCGGGGTCCTCATCCCATAACTCGGCAGCTCTTCAGCCAAAAAAAAAAAAAACAGAGGCGGTAATTTATTCCAAATATATGAATGAGATTTTAAATTTTAAATTAAAAGTTTCATTTGTCTAACTCACAAGTTGGGGAACACTCGCGTTATGCCTCCATCAGTGGATGCAAACACAGCCAGGAAGCCGTATCTGTAGAACGAGCATGTCATTACTCAACAATATGAGGGTCTCGCACCCTGTTTAGCAACCACTCACGAATTGAGATCCTTATTTTTCCACACGCGTGAGGCTAGCTGCCCGATAATCCGAGAATCCAGTATCAGGTTGTGTATGAGCCCTTGGTCACCTAAAAGAAAAACAAAACCAACATTTGAACATTGACATTCAACAGTGACGGATGTTCCTGCGACAAATTGTGCTTCGTACACTCATCGGATTCAGGAGAAATTTCCAGCATGAGGGAGAGGAAGTTCTGCAAAAACTGTGTGTTGTTGTCCGAAAGCTGCAGACGCTTGCAGTATTCCCTGCGTGGAGGTCAGAATATGTGAGCATCTCCTATTTAAGGTTAACTCTTTGACTGCCAAAAACGTTCAATAACAATGATTAAAATCACGATGTATGTTGCCATAAACGTGAAATGACGTCATCTACGTTTTTTTTTTTTTTTTTCTCTCGTCAATGGACGGAGTAACGTCTAAATGCAGCGCTGCCCGTTCAATGGGTTGTGGAATCAAAAACACCACCTAACTATGGCCAGCAGATGGCAGCGTTGTCTCTCTTTTCAATGGGCTGCTGGTATATGGAATTACAATGAAATGTAATCAGCGAAATGGCACCGTGCAGGCGTTGGATTTATTTATTTTTTTTCCATAACGTGTGGCAGTAAAAGAGTTAAGATCAAAACGGGAAGGAAAATGTCACCTCGGAGCAAGAAAGACGTGTCCTGAAGATTCAAAGGAGCTCGGCAGTAACGACTGCATGTCTGTGACACACGCAAACTGTGTTACTTTTTTATTTTTACCTTAAGACTCTTTCATTGCTACCTTATAAGGTGTTGCCTTTGGGGACTTACACTGAAGTTGAAGCATGACATCACTGAGGTCTGCCTGGATGTAGTACTCGTTGTAAGGAGGTAGTACCAGCCCCAGACTAGGAGACGTTCAAAAAGAGAAATTGCACTGTTATAATTTGAAATTCATAATAAAATATAATATTCATAATATAAAACATAAAATACATAATACAAGCTTACCTGTAATCTGTCCCATTGACAGGAGTCCAGGTGTAACCTCTGTACACCTCGTCAATGTATTGCTACAGTAAAAAAAAATAAAAAATAAAAATAAAAAAAAATAAAAAATTTAAAAAAACATTCTGTATGTTTTTATAAAGTACAATAATATGAGTGGTATTTTCCTCCTTAAAATACATATACAGTAATTTTTGATGTTTTTCAAGGGAAGGCTGGAACTGATTAATCGCATTTCCATTCATTTCAATAGGAAAAGATGACTTGATATTATTTTTACATATATAATATAAATATATTAAATTTGTATCTCAAGGTACCACTGTAATCAATCGTTATTAGAAAAATAATATTAAAGCTCCTAAAAACTTTAATAAATGCATCATTACTTTATTTTCTACCATCTACTGCACCTCTTCTGTGGTTCAACATTAGGTACACCTGTAAAACCTGTTAAAAGGTTGATTATAAGAATTAATGGAGAATCCCACTATACATATTCTGAGAGGTATTCTTAATATTTTGTCAATCTTATGCAGCAAAATAAATTATGAAGCGTATTTTTAAATTCTGTCAAAATCAGCTGTCATTAGATTGTGCATCTACTGAAGTGTGCGATGGGTTTACAATTCTAATCAACTGCTATTTTTAGACAAAGCTCTACAGGTTTTCCACTTGCCTCATCAACTGACTTGATGAGAGTTTTGATCTGCATGTCACCTGGTCGGCCATCAATCATCTGTCGCCGGATCTGCAGCACAAAAACACGTTTTTGTAAACAGCAAAAGCGTGTTATCCGGGCCTTGTTAAAGTGCACAAAATGTTTATGTCATCTTGAGGTCAACCAGGCTGCTCGCTGGCGCAGTAACAACTTAAAGCGCACAAGTTGGAATGAGGGCAAAGAACATAGAAGCTTTTTTTGGTGCACTAAGTGCTCACCTCCTCTTTATTGCTGTCCTCCACTTCGGCATCCAAGAAGTCCAGTGTGACAGGTTCTGGGAGATGCACCAGCTGAGAGAACATTAAAAATAGCATGTTAATGAATGGTAGAATAATAAATAGTGTCTGCAAAGCCTTACTCATCCTACTCAAAACACATTTTTCTGGCTTCTACATCACCTTGGGGAGCAGATTGGGATGAAGAAGAAGATATCCATTTGGATCAATTGCAAATATGTAACCGTTGGCCCCGAGCTGATGAGGAAACAACAACATTTAGTCCAGTAGTGGAGGAAGAATAAAAAGACATACGAGAAATAAAATGATGGAATAAAATGATCATACAGTGTACTGTGGCGTCAGGCGTTTGATCTCATCGAGATGCACGTCCACACCCATCACGCCTAAAATCAGCTGGTTCTGAAAGTGCAAATTACGTCAATGTTGGAATGCCACAACACTTTCCTTTTTTATGTGAGAATATAAAAAGACCAAATATTATAATTATGTTACAATTTTAATACCATACCTGTAGTTTTCCATCCATGGTGAGATTAAATACAGGTAATGTCCCAGTTACGACCATCCCAAGACCCTGCAAAGGACATAAGACAAAGGCTAAGTATACACACACAAAAACTAATTGGGAAAAAAAAAAAAAAAAAAAAAAAAAAAAAAAAAAAAAAACCTTTACTTTACATGTTTAAGTTGTTTCACACAATTTTATGCTAGCTAATAGTGGATCAAGTAAATATTATTTGGTTAAACAAGCAAAAAAGTAATTAATTCATTCCCTCCCAGCCATTTTCACTGATTTTGCAAGGTCCAAATAATATTCTGTTCTACTGCTATGAAAACATGGAACCTACCAAAAAAAAAAAAAAAGACTAGACTCTTCTTTAATTAGGAAAAAAAAGTAGATTTGTATCTGTTTCCATTTTGCAGCAATTAGCATTAGAATATATCCAAATTTCATCAATAATCACAAGCCTGTTGAAAACACCGACAAAAACAACTTGTTGCAACATGGCCCTGGCTGACCTCTTATACTCTGCTGCCACCTGCTGGCCATTTTTTTTTTTGTAACAACTACCATTACTTGAAGCCACCTCTTCATGTCAGAAGCTGTAACAAAGCCTTATGTATTCTCTAGCATTATTAAAAAAACAAAAAACAAAAAAACAACATATAAATACGTTTTTGGGAGTGAAGGACAAAGTATTAAAACACGTTTATACGTTTTTGGGGCTTGAATGAGTTAAGTGTTTAGTTTCATGTTATTTTGAGCATAAATTCACCATTCTACTAACCAACTGTGAGGCAGATGTGATCTTAACCACCTTATTTAGTTACACTGGATATTAGACACACTGTGACACATTCACTACAATACAGTGATCTGCTGTTTGGCATTTGCAAAGTTTTGTTGGCGACATTTGGAAACCAAAGAACTGTTAAACTCTTTTCTGCCACCTTGTGGCCTCTACAGGCAATTACAACTTTTTTGGGGCTATTAATTTTGCTCTGTCCCCATTCTCATGAACAGTTAGGGTTCATGTATGCCTATCAACGTCAATCAAAAACAGCTATTTTTTATTTTATTTTTTTATACAGCGTTTGTGTTGGGTTTGTGCGGGCTCACCAAAGCATCCTGATACACATTGGTCCACTGGACCTGCTTGGCCTCGTCGCCTGCCAGAACCATGGGACGTCCCAACACATCCAAGTATTCCTGACAGAGCACAAAAAATATATTTCATATAAGTGGCTGCAGCTTTGGAAGATACATGAATAGGAGATGTGTGTGCGCGCATGATGTATGAGTCATAAGAAATGTCGGGGGACCCACCTGCGTGTTAATCCTTATGGCACAGAGGGAACGGATCTCAAAATAGTAACCTGGTGACAAAACGAGGAATGCCGTGCGTAAGATGGCCGATCACAATGAACTCAATATTTTATTAAAAACTAACCTTTATTTGTGCATGCAATCCACTGTAAAGGTGTGACGTCATAGTTGTGCTGGCCCACTGAAAATGTGAAAACTCGAACCTGTATTTGAAAAAAAAAAATCAGATGTTTCACCTCTACAAACAGAATGTGAGGAAAAATGATGAGAAGCAAGCGACCGTTTTGTTGGGCCAGTTGTACTGCATGAAGACATCCTGAGCTCGGTCCTCGCCTCCGTCCGTAAAAAGCATGATGATTTTATTGCAGTTGGCACGTGGGACGTTTGTTTTCTGAAGGGAAATTTAAACATACAAAAAATAAAAAAACAATCAATGATCTTTCCTCCATTTTTACTCTTAGAGACTGGTCCACAATTTCGAGGGATTATTTTAAATTAAACCATTAAATAATATAGACAGCAAAGTGAATCCAATCTACAATCCCTGGTTTTCTCTTTTCTTTTTTTTTTTTTTTAGAATCAGTTGTTTCTTAAATTCACATTATGTATAGCAGTATATTTCATTGTGTAGAAGTGAAGCTAAATTGATTTTTAAAAAGCTCTAAAATGTATTTAAAAATATATATATACACATTTATTTTCGAAATGTGTAGGTCCAAATTAATTTAAAGTACAAAAAAATTTAACTATTTTCAGTTGAACTTTTAATCATTTACAGTTTGGGTTTTCCAATTTAAAAAAAAAAAAAAAAACGATGTTAGCATCTCTTCACAAGATGGCGGCAGACGCTAATGAGTAGGACACTTGCATTCAGCAGCTGATTGAAGGCAAAATGAAATCCCGACTTGTAGTCCGTGGTGCCTTTGGCCTGCATCTGCTGCACTGCTTCTTTAAAGATCTTCTTGTTGCGCACGTTGGCCTGGACCAGATGTTTGAAGCAAGGAACCACTGCCTCTGCCTTCTCGCTGAACTGAAACACAGCAGCATAAAGCAGACGTAAATGGTCAAAAGATATGCGACCCTTAAAATAATGATGATGATGATGATGATGATGATGATGATGATGAACAGATACCAACCCGGGCCACGTTGACGTAGTCATCATCAGACAAAGTGTCCAGCATCTCCATCACGGACGCCTTGATTAGCTTCAGCGTGAGGCCACTGACACTGCCGCTCCTGGTGGAGGAACAACGCAACATGACGGCTCTAATATATGCAAACACCAAGGGTGGGTAGTACAAATTCTTCATGTAGATTTGTTTTTAGGGACTGGTACTCCACTGGAGTTTTAATGCAGACATAAAAACATATATCTACTTCTTACTCTGTCAAAATAGGCTTGTTAGCTTTTTGACTTGGGGGTGTCACAAGCAAAAAATAGTGACCAATTATTCTTCTTCTTCAAAAAAAAATGAGGCTTCAAGCTATTTAATGTTACTCCAAGTTAACGTTTACTGTAATGCAAAGCATCATATAACTAGAATCACAAAACGTACAGTAGTTTTGAAACTCTTCTTCTTTTTTGGGTCTGCATGACCGTGTTATACTGCCCACTGGTGGCCAAGTAGTATACACCAGAAGGAATTAAAGGGATACTTGACTCATTGAACATTTTTTTTGAGCAATGAAAAGTTCATATTTTGTCCAGAATGAAGTTGATAACTTTGTTATTTTTCATGTACAATTCATAGCTTTAAAAAGTAATTTTTCTACTTGCTGTCGACTGATGATGGCATCACCAGGAAGTAGATAACGGCCAATCATGGCTCACCTGTTTTCTGGGTTTGGCCTTAGTAAACTGAGCCATGATTGGTCGTTACCTACTTCCTCAGCACAGGTGATGTCATCAACAGAAAGTAGAAAAATTACTTTTTAAAGGTATTAATTGTACATGGAAAAAAATGAAATAATCAAATTCATTCTGGACAAAATATTAACTTTTCACTGCTGAAAATTCTTCAATGAGTCAAGTATTCCTTTAATTAGAATGCACAAGCTGTTTATTTACATTCTATTTACTAATTTTATTACAATATAAATTTTCATATATTTTTTATTAATTACAATATTAGTAAAATATTCTTTTTAAAAATCATTACAATTTTTTGATTAATGGCATTTCCATTTATTTCAAAGGGGAAAGATGATTTCCAATACAAGCGTGGTCACAGAATGAAATAAAGTTGTATCTTAACTCTTTGGCCGCCAAAAACGTCATATGACGTTTAGTATAAACCTAGGGCATGCCGCCAAAAACGTCAATTGACGTTAACTATGTTTTATTGTTGGGGTAGTGTTTTATAGAAGTTTAGGTATTTGTAGAATCACTCATGAAAAAAAAAAAGCGTCAAATTCACTAGAGTGCATGAAATAACATCATTTAACAAAAAGCTTGATTTCTCCGTATTTTGGAATAGAGAATTTTGGTGAAACGAAGCTGTTTTCTATTGTTGATTACTGAAAATCTGAATAAGGTAGAAACAAACTTTTTTTTTTTTTTAGATCAAAGATGAGAGTTCAATCTTTCATTTGGTAGTATCCGCGTTTCCATAGTCCTAACAACTTTTTCTGTGGAGCTTAAAAGATCGGTAAAATTCTGTAAATCAGCTGGCACTATGGGGTGACCTTTTCCGAAAATGGCTGGCAGTCAAAGAGTTAATATTCCAATGTTTTACAATAGTATGCATAACTTACACATCGACCAGAATGACCATATCTTTGGGGGAGGAAGCACCCTGGATGTACCTGTGGCAGAAAATAAGAAAGTAAAAACCTCCAAGCTGCTATAAACGTATTGAATGTGAGTTGATTTACCAGGGTCTTCTCCTGACATCGTACAGGTCAATTTTATCAGGAGCTTTCCATGGCGTGGCTACAAAAAAAACAAACAAACAAAAAGAAAACAAAGTTTGACTGACTGGCTACATTTCACACATGTGACATCATGCTAGTTAAAAATCTACCTGGGTAGTATCGGGTCACGCCGGTGGCGCTGCCAAACGCTTGCCACAGCAGTGACGGATCCTCCTGACTGTTCTCCATGAACACTTTCTCCAGCGCCTGCGTCCAGTTGAGCTCGTTGAGAATAACCGGCGCTGATGAGAGAGAAACACTTTTGAATGCAACAGATACGGAACAGCAATCCCGAGATGGTGAACTCCACTTGCCTCCTTTATAAATGTCTGTGGGAATCTGAACAGCCGTGTAGGAGTAGTTGACATTGTTTTTGAAATTGGGGTCGTAAACGAACTCCAGTTTGATGTGGGAAGGATTATCCACTTCACTCTCTCCATCCATGGAATACTGTATTTAAAAAAGAAAAAAAAAAACATTGTACAAGCTGCATAATGGATAATTTAAATTTTGTCTAACTAATGGGGAAAAATTAGATTAAAAGCACAGGTCAGTTGCATTTATCCATCCATCCATTTTCTTGACCGCTTTTTCCTGACAAGGGTCACAGGGGGTGCTGGAGCCTATCCCAGCTGGCTTTGGGTAGTAGGCGGGTTACACCCTGAACTGATTGCCAGCAAATCGCAGGGCATACAGAGACGAACAACCATCCACACGCACAAGCACACCTAGGGACAATTCGGAGCGCCCAAATAACCTGCCATGCATGTCTTTGGAATGTGGGAGGAGACCGGAGTACCCGGAGAAGACCCACGCGGGCACGGGGAGAACATGCAAACTCCACCCAGGAAGGCCGGAGCCTGGACTCGAACCCGAGTCCTCAGTACTGGGAGGCGGACGTGCTAACCACTCCCCAGTTGCATTTAATTTTCAGATAAATTTACACTATATTTAGATTGTTTATTTTTAAACATTTATTTAGTTTCAATTTTTACTTTTGTGTAATTCACTTTACCCGAATCATTATTTATGAGGTGAGTTAGCAATTTTTGCCCAAATCACTTTTTGTCATATTTTTTTATGATTGTCACTATGACTAGTTGATAGTAGTACATGATTTAAAAGATCTATGAAAAAAAATCATTAACTTGCGACTCTAATTTGCTATACAAGAAAGCTTAGTCGTAACTAGGGGTGTGAATTGCCTAGTACCTGACGATTCGATTCGTATCACGATTCACAGGTCACGATTCGATTCGATACCGATTAATCCCGATACGAATGGTCACGATTTGATACCGATTAATCCCGATACGAATTTATAAGTCGATTGTTGCGATTTTTTTCCATTCAAATTTAGAAAATACTATCAGTAAATTTGTACATGTACACTGTAAGATTTGTATGAATATATTTATCTAAAACTTGAGGCTTATAACCGTGAGCCACTGTACACAAACAGTTTGCAATCTGTTTCACATTTGAACAGCATTAAAATAAAAATATTAAGGCTTAATGTGCCGTTCATATAACATTCTTCCATGCTCAAGGTGTGAATCCTAAAAAAAAAAAATTAAAAAAATAAAATAAAATAAAAAAAAATAAAAAAAAAATAAAAAAAAATAAATCGATTCTGCCGATTATTGAATCGATTCGAGAATCGCGCGATGTAGTATCGCGATATATCGCCGAATCGATTTTTTTTAACACCCCTAGTCGTAACGGTGCAAATGTTACTGTGATGGTACTTTGTTAAAAAGTTCAAAAACCACACCTCTTAGGTAACTAAAGATTAGCAACACCTCTCAGTATGCTATTCTACAGTAAGTACTACTGTAAACTACAACCACAATATTGCACAATACACATATACTGTACTGTAACTTGTGTACAATTACTCACATGATCCAACTCTGCCTTAGAGTCGTAATAGGCCATGTCCAGCTCCTAAGAACACACATGGAGGGCACTTTGAAAATTTAATATAAATGTACTACAAAAAGTGTGCAATTTTTGGAGAAATTGTGTGTGAATGCTGAATGTTCATATTTGAATGCATGTGGAATACATGTGGAATGAAGTGGAATAAATGGATATTGGGGATACGAACCCTAGTTTCCCATCCGTTATGGATACCTGCTCTCACCACTAAGGCATAGCTGACTTGTTGAAAACACAATGCGTATTGAATAATGTGTAATAATACTGAAATGCTTTCAGCATTCACAAAATTGTAGGATTATATTAGAGTATTATAACATTTAAACAGACAAAGTGTGAGCGAACCGTGGCAAAATCCTTTCCAACAAAGTGCTTGAAATCGTTGCGTGTTCGTTGCTTAATGCTGCACATGATGATTCAAGCTCAGGCGGAGCATTTGCCATCTGTTAGTGTCATTTCCTTTCTGAGCCCTTACATACTTTAGAATAAGCATGGAATTGTCTCAGAGGCTGATATGTTTCTATTTCCGGACCACATTTGAGCGCTGAAGGTTATTTTTTTTTTTTTTCTTTTAATAGTTCTGAGCCTTTTAGCAGCAGCAGTGCTTGAAACATCGGGGAGTGTCAGTCACACATAAAAGATACTGTACATGAAGAGATTCTGCAAAAATGATCGTCAAAAGTTCTTGAATGTTGTGCTTGCAGGCAACTGGAGCAAAAATGGATGAGAACAATTCCACGCCAAAGAAGCAAGTTTTGTTGTACTTCTACATCTTGTTCAATGTTTCCAAGCCTTCATTGAGTTTCTGCACATATTCTATATGATGAGGAAAACGTACCAACTACTAGAAATACTTCTGTGCCAAGTACATGGAGAGCTATGTAACAGTAAGTAATTTTCTGGGTGGTACTTGCTTGTCGTAAAATGTTTGGCAACCAGTGGACTAGCTTATGGAAACTGAATCTAGTGACTTTAGGTTAAAACTAAATATATTGTGAATACACAATAAATACTATATGAATACCAAATTTACCTTGATGCCATCCTGCCAGGGATGCTCTTGCTGGAGCCGTTCAGCTTCACTGGCTAACCTCTGTGGAAACACAGAAATGATGATGAGCTCCAATCGAGAAATATGATAAATAGCAAAAAATCCTCAACTTTATATTTTCAAACAATATGACATTGTCACGATTGGGGGTGTGTAGATGTGGGTGGACCCGAACACGGAGAAACAAGGCAGGGAGACGGACAGGAACGGCAACGTGAAGAACTTTTTTAACCACAAAGATGGTGACGGACATGACGGGACGGAACGTGAGCAGACTGGTCGCCATGACTAGACTGAACGTGGAAAGACTTGGCTGGGACGTGGAAGACGTGGCTTGGTTCGCGAGAGGGGCTTGGCTTGGCTTGGATGTGAGAGAGGCTTGACTTGCACGAGAGAGAGTCTTGACTTGGATGAGAGAGAGTCTTGGATGTGAGAGAGACACTTGGCTAGTCGTGGAGAAACTTGACTTGACGTCGAGAAACTTGGCACCACTAACTAAATACAACACTAACGAGACACTAACAAGACACACCTGGGAAACACAATAGGCTGAGGGCACCGATTGGTCACACATACTGGGAAGGGAAGACACACAGGTGGACAGGGTTAATGATAACGAGACACTGAGAGAACTCAGGACAAAACACTACAAACACCTAAAGCCAAACAAAACCTAACCATACGGAACCAAAACATGACAGACATGATGATTTTAAAAACCAAAGAGGCCGTTAGCACGAGTCGTAAAGCGACTTACTTCGAGAGCTTTGCGCTTCTTAGCCAGAAGTTTCTCGATATCTGAAGCCACCTTCTCCACGATCGCTCGGGGTTGATTCTTCACCAGACTAAAGCGTCTTCTTTCTTCATTGTAGATCTGCAAAGCATTTTCACAGATAGGACTAGTCAGCGCAGACACATGGTATATTCCATTATTTATAAATACATCATCTTTAATATTAAAGCTTGAGGATTTGCATCACAAAGTCTCTTTGTATTTTCAATTCAATAGACACAAGGGGAAAATTGCTGCTTTTCATGTCGTCTCCACAGACGTTCTTTGAGAGTCGATTGTTATTTAGACGTAATGTTGAAGCATTTAACACTGCTATCTGGGTATTTAGAATACAACACTACGTTAACATGCAGTCAAGAACCCTTTAAAAAGATGTGTATGTAATCAATTGCGAAAAAAGAATATGCCCGAATAGGACCCCTGGGGTACCCCTTTTCTAACCTGAATACTTGGTCATATAAAGGTATATTGGGTTTGTGTTCTGCACATGCTCAAATCACAAGGAATCTTGATCAACAATACAGGAACTATGTGCGGCGGCCATCTTGCGTTGCCACGCTAAGTGAGCCTAACTTGAGTACGTTGATTTCTCAGTGGCATTTTCACATTATTTTCAGTCTCCACGCCAAAAATTCCAGTGTGTATACATGAATATAATGACTTTTATGCATCGTGGTTTAGGTTGGGTATGTGTACATAAGTAACTGTCTGCTCACACATGTAAACGGGTTATCCCGGATGTTTCAGAAATCTGGAACTTCTACATGTAAACCTAGACACAGAGATTATAACGTGGCGACTAAGAATTACATGATGTGTATTAGGAAAGTGCAGCTAAAGCGCATATGTTAACCCGTTGCGAATTGAGATATTTTGTCATTCTACTCGAGCCTTAGATATCAATTTGAATTCCACTGATTTAAAGTGGAAGTCAGCATTAAACATTTCTTGACAATAATATGTTATATGTGACCTCACTAGTCTAAACATGACATTCTGATTAATATTACATTTGTGGAATATGAAGCAAAATCCAGCCGTTTTTATCCATCTCAGGAGGCGGCCATTTTGCCACTTGTTGTCAGCTGAAGATGACATCAATGTTGCTCAGGGCTCATGCAACGAACAATCACAGCTCACCTGTTTTCTGAAGCTGAGCTGTAATTGGTTGCTAGCTGAGAGCTGAGCAACTGTGATGTCATTTTCACTCGACAGCAAGTGGCAAAATGGCCGCCTTCTGATAGTGATAAAAACGGCTGGATTTTCCTGCTTAACTCATATTCCACTCACACAATATTAACCAGAATACCATATTTACTCTAGTGTTATTGTCAATAATTTTTTGGCGGGTTGACTTCGGCTTTAATGCCTCATTGGGGCTGGATAATGACATATAGCAATTTTGCACAGCTAATAGGTTGCTTCTTAAGCCCCACTCATCACTGTCTGCAGCAGCATGAGCACGCTGCAATGAATGTGGTTTAAATGAGCAAGTGAATCTTGCATCCAGGCTTTGGTGCAGGCTGCAGGCTGACCATCTGCTCGCTGTGACACAAACAGAGAAGACATGCGCCCACGCTCGCACACGTCTTCCCCCAGCACGCCACTCTTGCCCCCCCGTTCAAATGATCTGCTCTCCACGCTGCCACGACGGCAGCCTCTTCAAGCCCGGCTGGCTCCAACGTTTAATCTAAATATAATCGTTATTTCATATGGATTCAAACAGCAAATATGAGCTTAGTCTTGCAGCATAATCACTGAAAGAAAGCCTGTTAGCGTTGAGAATCGAAATTCCATGGGTGTTCGTTTGGCTTTTCTTTCTGCAACATTTATTTCAGAAGATGGACCACCACATGAGACGAGTAATCAGCAATGGATTATATACATCAGGACCTAATTTTTTTTTTTTGGTCTCATTGCAACATACATACTGTATTCCAAAATAAGAATCAGCAGGGACTGTTAAAGAGGGTAAAATACAATATGTAATGATAATTAGGCTGAATTTCAGTCTGACACAACCGATTACCGTATTTTCACTAAAACATGGGTGCGCAAACTATGGCCCGTGGGCCACATGCGGCCCGCTCTGTTCTTTTGTCCGGCCCACCGAGCATTCCCAAGATATTTGTTACATTCATTTGTGATGCATTGCTTCATTTTTATGTATTTTTCATTCATTTATTTCATTCAATAATGTGCAAATTTATTATGATTTTTTTTACATATGTATTTATTTATTTTTTATTAAATATGGTACATCTAAAAATAATAATAATAATAATAATACAGATAAAGAGCATGAATGAGTTTATAAAATTAAAAATAAAGTAATTAAAATAAATGTAAATAAGTCAATAAATATATCTCTTGTATGCTTCATTTTTTTTTTTTTTTTTGCAAAATGGATAGCGGAAAAAATTATGCAATTACTGATCTTGAGTAACTTGCCCAACACTGTGTGTATATTAAAAAAATATATATACCAGCAAAAATGTTACATAATAATAAAAAAATAATAATTCAAAATAATTGTTCAGTTTGTTCGTGTTACGTTTTTTTCTTTATCTTTTGTGGATCTTCCACATTTTAAAACTTTGTGCAGATGTTAAGACAAGATCACAAAAAGAAAAGCAGAGTTATATACAAAGGGCATTTATAAGAAAAAGCAGTCAGGCTACAGCAGTGTCCCAACACTTTTGTCCAGCATATCAATAGCTGTGGAAGTTAACAATTACAAGTTACAAAAAATTTGATATTCTGTACAGCATTTTACAAAACATGACTGTACTACTACACACCAGTTGTCACACAACCCTTTTTTTTCTTCAACCTTTTTTTGGAGGGGAGAACATCTATGCAAAATTGATAAAATATTGCATTTTTAAAAAGACAGAAGCTTTTACAAAGGATGTTTGTCTGTTCAAGCAAAGTGCAACATTATTATATTAATGGCTGTTTATTGCTCTGCTCTTAACATCTGAAGGAAAAGAGACTAAAAGGTTGCTGTCATGTGATACGCACCTGCGATTTGCACTTATTTTGCAGCGGACTTAATGTATCCTGAATGAATAAGAGCTGAATATAAAAAGAAAAGCGAGCGAGTATGAGACTCACCCCTTTCAGCTGCTGAGCTCCGCTGATGTGCTGAAAGACTCTGTCAATCTCCTGCTCGATGCGCCTCGCCCAGTGCATTATCCTGCAGATCAACATCACAGCCTGACTGCAGCGCACTTTCCACTTCCATGCTTACAACTCTGTTACCTGTGCATGCACCAAAGAGTTTGCTTTCATACCCGACAATTGGCTTCCACATGTGCAAAAGTCTTAGGCCGCCATATACTGTAGTGTTCTTGTAGAGGCTGACCAGACAAATGCAAATTTGAAGTACAAACTCATCCCGCAGTAACAGCGAAATCTGCCACTTTGTCACTCCGTTTGCTCGCAAAATGCCATTTTTGCAGGCGCAGCGTGTTATGATAACAACAGTGATTAGTTCAGTAGCGGCTGTGAGAGAACAGCAAGTCGACTGTATGTGATCATGGAGGGCTGCCAACGCAAACGCCACTTAAAAAAGAAAGACGTTTACGTAAGGCATTATTTAACAAATGAGCATCAGTAGCGCTAAAATTAGAGACGCTTATCAAAATATCTTTTTGACTTGAATGTCAACATAAAAATGCACGAGCCCCCGCAAGTGTCAGGGCATTTTTGAAATCCAACTGAGGGTGCATTGTTAAGTAAAAAGGCTTCCGATCACAAAATATCACCAGAGGGAAGGAAAAAAAAAAGATTTCGGGCAATCTGCCTTCTCTGCCTGGTTGCTTATTTTTAGAAAAGAGAAAGAAAAAGAAATAAAATCACAGGCTCAGTGACAGCTGTTTGAACACAAATTGGCAGGAAGTTTTCACACAGTTTGCTATGACAGCAAATGTTCTTGAAATTGCTCAATCTCGGTGCGTACTAATTACTTCTCTTTCCTCACAGACAGTGAGTGTGCATGTTAAAGACTCCTTGCATGACAATAACCATGGAAATAAACAAGACTACACAATCCTGCTCTAACGGCATTTGCTTTTATATGTAAAAAAATGAAAGCGAGAACTTTTCCCATCATTATTGTGACCTATAACCTGTACAACTGAAAAAAGAAAGAGGGAAAATAAAAATGCCCAACTGATGTATTTGCATAAGTGTGCACACCCTCTTATAACTGGGTATGTGGCTGTGATTAGAATGAACCAATCACATTGAAACGCATTTATTTATTATTATTATTATTATTATTATTATTATTTTGGTCTGCATTAGAATCCACACACATTCCATTCTGAGCTCAAAGGGCAATTTCAGTCCCACTTTAAGAAATAATGCAAAATAAAATAAAACAATTGTCACCAAAAAAAAATAATCAAAATGGCCATGCACACGTTACTACAATATTTTTGTCAGGGCTGGGTATCAATTTCCTCAGTCGATTTGATTTAGACTCACAAGAGTTCAGTTCGATTCAATTTTGATTTTTCCCGATTCGCTTTGATTCATTTCAATCAACTCAATCCAATATCAATTAATTATGGAACAGCAATTCTTCTTAAATATCAAGGACATGATAAAAACGCCATAAACATTAAATTCCAAATTAAATTTTGCAGAGGCATTAACTGGTAAAATTAATTTGTTTATCAATGAAAGTAACATGTGATAATCACTTAAGTGTTACAGAAACATTGACATCAGCAAGGATGAAATGAAAATATTTTCTTAATTCAAATTCAATTCATTTAAATGTAAATTAAAAAGATTCTGAATTGTCTTAAAGTGCAATAAGTCACATAGTTTTTTGTTTTTTTTAACCCAGCCCTAATTTTTGTAAAGTAATTGTCACACTTTGAACAGGATCATGACTTTGCTCGAAGGTTAAGAAGTAGCGAAATAATCACAACAGTCAATACCACGGTGGGGGTGTGTCACAAAAAGAGTGTATTCATTTAATTATGAATAAATAAAAGAGTAGTTACTGTTCAGTGCAGGCTTCAGCGTTAATGAGGAATAAATGATGAAGCACAAAGTCAGCGGTCGATTGCCAGATATTGATGAACTAATCACTGCCTAATGATTCATTAATTAAGCCAAGTTCTGCTCGCATGTAAATCGTTATTGTCTACTGCATCGTCTTCGATTTTGCCCTGGAAGAAATAAAAGTCCGTTTCTGTCCCTTCGGGTGCTGTAATTTTTCACTATGGCTAATTATTGGACTCCGATGCAACGATTTGTACTTCTTCCACTTTTTCCGAGGTGCATGTATGTCTCCTAGCTGTAAATGTGTCAAGCTAAAAAAGAAGAATCAGTCATTGTAATCCTAACAGAGCAATAGATAACGGTTGTTTTTGTTTGAATGAGTCTCTACGGAAAAACATAAAGACCCTGTGAAGTGAATATCATATATTATACATGCTTGAAGACAATTGCTGAAAAACTATGCAGTACTCAGTTTCTTTCTTTCCAACAGTCTGCTGACGTGGCTACTTTAGAAGGCCTAGTTGTTGGCCACAAGTGCATGTATGTCAAGCAGAAAAAGGCAGAATGATTGGGGAAGTTGGGGAAAAAAAATCATTAGAAAGACTGACTTGACAGCCAGCATGTGAACCGGGGCTTCCGGTTTGGCGTGGCTGCTTTAGAGTGCCTCATTGTCTGCCACAAGTGTATGTTACGCAGAGAAAGGCAGAATATGGAGGAGGGGGCGAAAAATTAAGAACTAACTTGACTATGTGGACCAGGGCTTCGGACTTGTGTGGCTGCTTTAGAGCACCTCGTGGTCTGCCACAAGTGCACATTACACAAAGAAAGAGGGAAAAGTGAGGAAGGAGGAAAATAAATCAAACAGTTGGCATTTGGAATGGAGCTTCGGGCTGGCATGACCACTTCAGAGCACCTCATTGTGGCGCTGTGAAAAAAGCACTACGTTGGGATAATATTATGAGCCTTAGAAATCATTTGGGAAAAAAATGAAATTATTCTGAATAAATAAGAGTGAATGCATAATTTAATTTTCTGGTTATGGAGCATATCCACTGCCCAAAATGCCCCCCAAAAATCCTCTATACCGCAATATCATTCTTAATTGGAATTGGTGTCTTGTTCTTTAGCGTGGCCACTCTGCTTCATCCATCAATGAGTGATCAGGACTATAGGGCCTTGTAAGCTATTTCCAAGCACTCAGCAGAAAATCAGTGTTGATGTAGTAGAAGAACCGGAAGAGGAGGAAGGTGAACCTATTTGAAATAATTCAATTGATCATAAAATCAACACACTCACACACCCCCAAGGCTCAAAAGCTAGAATTACAAACATGCTCTCCAGCTGTGACTGGTCAGGAGATGAGAGGACCATCTGGCCTTTCTCCCCCAGAAGAGCCTGATTGCAGACCACTGGAGCAGGGGGGGGGGGGGGGACAGGGGGGGCATTAATGCTCATGTTGAGGACCAGCTGTACTGGACCAGAGAGAGGTAAAAGGTTACAAGTTCAAAGAAAGCACAGCATCAATGTGAAGAACGAAGAACAATGCCTTGCTTACATAGAAACTCACATACTGTATTTTCTAAGGTCACATTTAAGGCCTTTTCTAGTGATTTTTAAGAGTCAGTCATGCTTTTCCAGCACCTTGCAGAAGTAAAATATATTATTGTTCTGGTCCCACTCAGGCAGTGAAAGGTTGTCTGTCTCTACGTGGACCCCAAGTATCACTGTGGTACACAAAAACACTAACAAGTATATTATTGGAAACTTCATACCGTGGTATGAAATGAGTGTAATGTTTTGAACCAGTGTTACTGTACATTAAAAGTGGTGGGAACGCAATTCAAGGCTGATTGAACGCGTCTCCGTGTTTAAAATACAAAACCAGTCTCTCTCACACACACGCAATCATCAGCAGAACACATTACATAACATCCTAATTACACTAGCGAGGCTTGTGTTTTGTGTCATTGTGGCGGAGGAGCTCCAAAGTTGCTCCACGGCGTCATCCACTTACGTGTACTGCTGTGGGAAGGTGAGCCCCTCGGAACCAGGCCACGCCGCGCCGCCGAGCATCAAGATGATCTGCAGAGATAGCAAGCGGACGTCGCTGAAACACCTCCCGCCCCTCGCCATCTTCCATTCAAATGCGCGGGTTCGACGACTGGCTGGATGCGAGCAAGAAGGGGAAAGGAAAGAAGGGAGGAGGAAGGGAGCGGGTCCGGGCTGTCGAGCTGACCGGTGTCCGGCTCAGTATGCGGGCGAGTTCATCTCCGCGTCTTCGCGAGTGGACGCGGGGGAGGAGGAAGGCTTTGGCCGTGAAGGCATCACGGGCGGTGGGAGATGCACTACAGTATAATGCAGCTGCCAAGACACTGCAGAGTCTTTGCTCCCGCTCCCACATACACACGCCACCTCCTCCTCCTCCTCCTCCTCTTCCTCAAACACACACGCACGTACACGCGCACACCGGCGCGTCCACGATACACGTTCACCTCCCTGGACAGACGAGAGCGCGTTCACGTTCACCAGGCAACAGCGAAGCATCAAGTTGAGGCTTTATTTATAACTACACGGCCACGTGGGGTTTGCATAAATTGAGTTGTTTTTTTTCCATAGGAGAGCTACAAGGAGCTGCTGGATGTCAGAAGTCAGTGAACGCAACACAAATATAACTTAACGGCTATGGGGAGAATGTAAAAACAATGCTTCACTCGTTCACAATATCACATCCACTGTAAGAGACTATAGCCAGACAGGTAAAAAGTAGCCTAATAATAGCAATGTTTACTGTAGAATTATGGCTAATACAGGTCCTAAACACTACGAGATGTACTGACCTACATTTAAAACCTAAATTCTAAGATTTAATCCATATTGTAATCATTCTATTATCTTCATTTTGTAACATCAAATTGGCTTTGCTACTATTTCCATGTTCCCATCCAATATTGGGAGAATTTTAATTAAGGCGAGTTGTTCCACCTGATTAATTTACATTTAAATGTACAAAATTGCCATTCGGTAATCAATCATTAGTACCTCTCTGAATGTGTCAATCAAAATGAGCTTCTTTGTACTATATTGTGCAGTACTTTCATGACTTAAAAGACGGAATGTCTTTCTGTCTCAACAGTAAAAACACTGCATGGGACTGTGGCTGATGGTGTACTGCCAAAATAAAGCAAACACTGACTAACTGCTATAGTATTGACGCAAGATTCATGCTCTCACATGGACAAATAATCATTTAAGTAAAGCGAAAAGCGTTAAACAGCTGACAAAACGACAAATTACATCTTTGTAAAATATCTCTGCACAATGTGCATTTCGGTATGCGGGGTTAACTGTTATTTAAAATATTTAGCATCAAAGTTTGATTACCATTATTATTAGTGTTTTGAGGGTCTTAAGCATTCCTGTTGATCTGAACTAAAGCATACACAACACAGGGCAGTTTACACATGAAACCATCTTTGTTCAATTACATGCAAATAGTGTTCAATAATTCAAAACAGCTTTGTCACGTTTGATGACTGCCAAAGGATTTTAAAAAAAAAACTAATATGGAAAAATGCTCTCTTTCCATTGCTTGCATTCATGAGTCGTCTATTGAAAGAAGCATATTTATAAGTCTCTCCGGTGTTCATGAATATAGATTAGACAGCAGCACTCGTTGGCCTGACAGAGTCTTCGGCCGCCTGATTACTGTATGAGTGAAATATTGCAGTGCAGGGGCTGGGATCTCTCTAACCATGCAGAATCAGCATAAACAGAGCGTGGAAATAAGCCTGCAAGACATCGCTATGATGTAACACTTTGGAGTATTGGCCAGACATTTTCTTCTTTTGTATGAGCAAGAGAAATGAAGGGAAATAAATGATCAGATGCAAAAGGCTGCATAAAAAGAGGAATTCAAGTGAAAACATTTACATGGTCTTACGATTTGGAGCCGAGGGAGGCAACGGGAATAATATTAATACAGTAATATTTTCTGCACCATTCTTCCAATCTCTGAGTTGTACAAAAGAAATACTCCCCCTAGTCCCCTTGTGATGTAACGTTGTTGTTATCAGTGATGCATGCACAGTTTTGCTTCTGGCTTATCTAAACTGCTGGAAGCCTTTATGACAAATTATGCTAAATATTATGTATGCAATTTCACTGTTAATTAAAGAATCCAAACATTTGGCTTCACTTTTTTTTGTACTGCGGATTTGATATTCATTCCTGCATACTGATGCATAGATCAATGTAAAGTAGAAGTCTGGATGGTTAAATGCAGTGAGCGCAGAGTGTGCACTGTCCTTACACAATACGATAACTCAACTCTTGAGTAGTCACTGATACCAAGTATCGATTCCATTATTACTTTTGATACTAAAATTTCCCAAAACAACCAATACCCTATAGCATTTTCCCTTAAAATTGCATGAAATTAATGACAATTTTCTGTCACGATATGCTATTATCAAAATATGACGCTCACGATACGATAATTATTACCGATATTGTGTGGGGAAGTTGGCAACATTTAAAAAAGGTCACAATATTGTAAACAATATGAGCTCATACTAAAAAAAAATAAATAAATAAATAAATTAAAAAAAATTAAAAAAAGCACACTATTGTGCTTTTGTACGTAACATCAATGTTATGTTATTATTATTATTATTATTATGTTGTTGTTGTTAATGCACGCACACAGAGTTCCTCCACATATTGACTCGCTTCACAAGCCTATTATTCATCTAACAGTGTAGATTTTAACATAGAAGGGCCAAAACATCCCTAATGAAAATTAAATTGCACTAAAAAACTAGCCACCAGAGGGTGCTACAATTGCACAAATGGAAATCAACCTGACTTTTTTTCCACAGATGTGTTGCATTTAAATATCATGAACATGATGACGACAATATTGTGGCAGTTTTAATATCACGCTTAGCGTAAACCATACCTGGTATCCGTACTCGCTCATCCCTATTAAAAAAAAATAAAAAAAATAAAAAAATAAAATAAAAAAAAAAAATAAAAAAAATAGAATTACTGATTTAAGACTATCATTATTTTTAGCATGTTTGCATTTTCAAAAGTGGGTATATGAAACTGGTAGCCTTTTGCAGTACACAGTGCCCAAGAAGTAGCTCAATTACTAAAAGGTTGGTGACCCCTGTCCTGCACCAATGTGTGTTAAAATAAAGGTGACTTATCACCATAAAGCGAATAACTGCAGCTATCTTTTTGTTCGCTTGAGGAAAGCAGATGTAGGTTCAGCTTTAAGTCACATCCCTGGCGGCTCCCCCATGTGCTAATACAGCTGTCATGTCCTGGGGAGAGCCAAGACTAATTACTGACTGCGGAGCCTCCCTGCCAGTTTCCCTTGGAGAGGCAACCGCCGTTAATTGGACGAGATCTCCAAAGGGAGCTGAACTGTGAATGCGAACACGTACGTCATGTAAACAGCCTTGCAAATAAAATACAGTCGGTGCAGATTCCGCACTCGGTCACTGCACCTCAATTTTCACTCTATTGAGTCTCGAACCGCTGCACAACATTGCATCCTTATTAACGTTAACGAAAACTAAATCTGCTGAATAACTTTCAAGCCCTGCACACTGACAATCAAAGCACCACTGCCACCTACTGTAGTGGATGTGCAATTGCACTTTACTAGAGAGAGAGAGAGAGAGAGAGAGAGAAAAAAATGCTCCCTTCACTAACAGGGCCCTGAATTGAACTGTATTCCTTTATGTTAAAAACCGAGGACTTTAAATACTACATGAAGAAACTGTATATAATTAAAATGTGTAATTTCATCAATTATTTTCTATTATTCATAAATATAATTAATTTTAATTTCTTATCTAATTATGTAACTAAACAATTATTGAATAAAATAAAGATTTAGATAAAGATTTAAATAACTTTATTTATTGTATTCATTAAATCATTTGCTCCCAAAAATGTATAAAAACGTTCTATTTTAAATGTTGCCATGGTCCCAAACACGCATTTATACATTTATTTTTTTATGCTAGAGCATGGAGAAGGCTTTGACGCAGCCTCTGACTTGAAGAGGTCGCTTCAAACAATGGTTATTGCAAAAAAATGGCCAGCAGGTGGCAGCAGAGTATACGAGATCAACCAGGACCAAACCAGTGCTCAGTGTTTTAAACAGGTTTGTGAATAATGATGAAGCTTAGCTAATTGCTGCGGAATGGAATCAGAAACAAATTTTTATTTTATGTTTTTGATAAAAGAAATCTAATCTTTTTTTGGTAGGTTCCATGTTTTTACAGTAATAGAACACAATATTCTGTGGGCCTTGCAAAATAAGTCAAAATCCAGTAAAGCAGAGCGAAGGGGGTTGCTTCAGTGAATATGGCTGAGTTAAACATATTTACGATTGTAAACAAATTTACAATGAATAAGATGATTAATAAAATTAAAACATTTCATTTATTAACTAATTTTGAGGGGGAAACGGTTAAATCAATGCAACAAATATAATAATCTCGCTGACAGAGGATTGCACAAATAAATTGCAGGCACACATGAAGACATTTTAAATGGTAACGTAGCGTACTTGACATTTGCTAAATATCACCGATTTCTTGCCTGTCCTTGAAGCAGATGGCTGGCTGGAGGTTAAACGTCGATGCTGCAGGCCGTCAGGAAACTCACTCCAAGTTCATGCCCGTGTAAAAAATAAATCACTTGCCCATTGTGATCAAATATATTTATTAAATAAAATTCTAGTGGTAAAAAGTTAAGTCAAAAAATGTTTTTCAATGATCTGTAGTTATCTTTAGATCAACATTAAATGAGTTTAACTAGTCCGACAACCGAATCTCATGACAGATGCGTCTAAACACACGCACATAACAGTTTCAATGTCTTTTTTTTTTTTTTTTTTTTAAGTTAAACTTACAACCTGAGAATTAATAAAACAATCAACGTTGCCAAGGCTTAATGTGTGGTCTTGTCTACATACGTGATTATTATTCTTTGGTAATTATGAAATAGGAGCACTTAGACCTCATTTGGAGAAGCGGGTACGTTGGCCAGAGCTGGGATGAGCTTCTTGTACACGTCGATGCCTTTCAGGAAGACGCGTTCGTTCAAAAATTCATTGTGGTCGTGAAGCAGGATGGGTGTGTGGTTCATCGGCGAGAAGCCAATGGCGGGAATCCCCACCTAAAGGACAGATATACAAGGGGTCGACAAAAAAGTCACATACTAAAAATAATAACAGAGAGAACAGTCAAAGATGGAGGGTTAAAAAAAACAAACAAACAAAAAACAAACTCACAGCTCTGATGAAACGGCTGTCGGTGGCAGCAGGAAATATCTCCTTCTCCAAAGTCACATCCCTGCAGCAGCACATTTTCATCACGCGATATCATGTGTCAAACTTTACACAATTAACACATTTTGGATACGTTAGGAAGGTGCCTAGCATACTTTTTGGCACCAACCAAAGTGGTGTGGCTATTTAATGTCCTTTAGGGATGAATAAAGAATCTACCTAATCCATCTAAGAGGAGATGTAACCTCTCTTTCCTACAAGGATATTTGTAGTTTGGTTTGAATCACTTTCTGAGGATAAGCTTATGGCAAACAAGGTATTTTAATGGGCAGGGATTCTTGGTTTGAATTGGAGCTACTGGCATGTGAACATTTATTTTTCCAGCTTTGTTTTGACAAAATTATCAGGTATTATATCAATATCATCATCATCATCATCATTATTATTATTATTATTATTATCATCATCATTCTGATTATTATTATAATACTTCTTTTTAATAACATTTACTGACACACGTTATAAAAAAAATATTTAAAAAAACTTCCACATTAAAAAATAAATAAATAGAATGTAGTTGACGTCATTTAACGTTTATGGCGGCATACATTCTGATTTTACTCATCATTATTAAACATTTTTGACGGTCAAAGAGTTAAATGTCAAATTATAAAAAAATGGAGAAAAACCAGCTCTTTGGATTCTACAACCGAAAGGGCCCTAGAAAATGTTGTTGGCTACTTTAATTATACATTTGTTTTAAGGGGGGAATGTAATAATTCCAAAGTTTTCAATTTTCAGTATTTCTAAAAATCACCAGTTTAATTTTTGAAACGCTCTTCCCATTTGTAACCTCACTTAAAACATTCCCTGTACAGTGAAGGAAGCAATTTTGACAGCTACAGTTTTTATGTATTTAATTATTTCCAAAAACGAGAATAAATGGAACATTTTGTGTTCAACTTTAGAGGCTCCACTGTTCTTTATGTCCTGTATGGCCGATAACACTTAAAAGTTTCATATACACAGATAACATGTAATGTAAAATTGTCTTTTTAAAATGGATATTAAAATGAAAAAAGAGGAGCATTACATATAAGTCAAGTTTAAACCTCAACATTGTCACCTAATCCAGACAAATGAAGCTAAATATACGAATTTCCAGGAGGTTTCCAAGATTAATGATTCTACAAAAGGTCTCAAGCAAAGACGAACCTTCAAGTAATTAAAATTCCTTAGGTGGACCTTTAAAAGTGCTGATCTTGCCTGACATTGAGTCATTTCAAAGCGTTCAAATAGTGTGTCATGGTGGTACATGTGTGAGAGTCAGGTGTGGATGTGTTGGGGTGAACATGCAACTCACATTTCTTTGCAGGCTTGACTGAAAGCACTCCACCAGGGATCACTCTCTTCTGTGGACGTAATGTTCTGATTCATGTGTTTCTGCACAAAACAATGGCAGCCCGTTGAGCTTTCAAGCAGCAGAAGGAATGAATCCGAGCGGGGGAGCGCACTAACCTGAGCAAAGTCATACGTGACATCGTCGCCTGCTTCTTTACACCAGCCCTGGATCACCTTCTCAAAATCCTGACGTGATAAAAGCAACATGAGTGATTCCAAGTGGAAGAATCACACATCTCCACCAGCATGCGAAAAAACACTCACCTGTAGATTTACTGTGGGTGGGATCCTCAGGTCAAAGCTGACGTCCATTTCAGCTGGAATGACATTATAGGCCACACCCCCTTTCACCATGGTCATATTCACCGTGGTGACGTCGCCGAGCGTGAAACACTGGCTGGTGTTTAGCCTGGAATTGACATACATGATAAGTATGGAGGTCCAAAAATTGAGAAATAAAAAATTAATGAATTAATAAATGAATAAATAAATAATAGGACCGCCCCTCATTTGAATAACACATTTCATGACAAGAGTTCATGCTGACAGCGTCTGCAGCATGAAATAAATAGAACAGAGCCTATTATTTATTGATTATCTATTTCTATATTTATTTCTACATTTATTTTTATTTTTTTAATTTTGTTTTTTATTTTTTTATTTATTTATCGCCCCTAATTTGAATAACATTTCATGACGGATTTTATGCTGACAGTGTCTGCAGCATGAAATAAATACAGCAAATTATATATTGAAATCCATTCATATATTTATTTTTGTATTTATTTCCACATTTATTTTTATATTTTTAGTTTTTTCAATGTCGTTTTTTTATGTTTGTATTTATTTTTAGATTTATCGCCCCCTCATTTGAATAATATTTCATGACGGAATTTATGCTGACAGCGTCTGCAGCATGAAATAAATACAGCAAAGCCTTTTTATTTAGTGGTTATATATTGAAATCTATTTATATATTTTTTTCATTTATTTCCACATTTATTTTTATTTTTTTAATGTTGTTTTTATGTTTGTATTTATTTATTTACTCCTTTATATCAATATATTTCGTTGTATTTATTCCCATTTATATTTATTTTTTGTATTTAATTTTTGAATTATATTTTATATCCATTTTTATTTTCTCATTTATTTATTTATTTATTTATTTATTATTTTGGCATTTTTTTGGTCCTCCATAATGAGGATGACTTAAAAAAAAAATAAAAAAAAATTCAATTTTATTTTAGGCCATTATCTGCTATGTGTATGTTTGCCACCAGGGGGCAATACAATACACAAGAAGCGTGAGCAAGTAAGTACAACCACCAAATTGAAAATTCTTCCACTCTCACCTGTGTTTCTCTTTCTCTCTGAAACCCAGGAAAGAGTTGATGATGTGTCGCTGTAAAAGAGAGTCAAAAGGACCACCGTTTTGCACATCTATTTCGACAAACGCCGACACAAAATTCAGAACCTCACCAGCTTCTCAGCCGCCGTGTTCTCCACAAACCTCGAGCCGTGCCCGGGACTGCCTGGACAGTGGATGGTAATCCCTGCAAAGAGGACGACGAACACACTGTTTTGATTTAACATCAACTTGAACACCTTAAAATGATCAATTTTTAATAATAAGGTTGCATTTTGTACTCACACCAGGGATTCCTTTCGCCATAAAACACAGTGAAGGCATTACCAGGGTTGGCTAAACCTACAGAGCAGATATGGTGTTTGTTTGTGCCATAACTGACAGCACAAAGTATTCAAAGGTGTGAAACCATCTCACAATTATGATAGTAGCATCTCACTAGGATCAAATACATTTGCAACTAGGATAGATACAAATATGATTACAGATCAAAGGTCATATACCGACAAGATGAAATCCGGCACCACTGTGACCGATTTATTTCTAATAAGTAACTGAACACGATCATAGCTTGTGGTTGTTTTACTAGATGTGTTATCCATTTACCTTCATCCAGTGCAAAGCCAATGTTTAATTTGTGGAACTCGGGATGCCTCACAAATGTTTCCATGCCTTTCTCACCTCCTACTTCTTCATCTGCAAATCAAAACACATTTCATTTGAAGACAGAATTCATATTCGCTGGTTATTATTAGAGTCCCGTCACTTTATTACAGTGCTGTCAAAGTTAAAGTGTTAACTTATTAATTCGCATTGACCATGTATTAATGCATATTAATCACACTATTAACTCATTCACTCCCAGGACATTTTTCGCTGTTTTACTGGATTTTGACTGATTTTGCAAGGCCCATAGAATATTGTGTCCTATTGCTATAACAAAATGGAACCTACCAAAAGAAAGATTAGATTCTCTTCTTTCACCAAGAAAACAAGTATATTTCTGTTTCCATTTTGCATCAATTAGCATTAGAATATGGCAAAAGAGCTTTTGATCTCTTATACTCTACTGCCATCTGCTGGCCATTTTTGCAATAACTACCATTGCTTCAAGCATTCTCTTCAGTTCAGAGGCTGCATCAAAGCCAAAACGTATAAATACATATTTGGGAGCATTGTAAACTTTAAAATAGAACTTATTTATATGTTTTTGGGAATAAATGAGTTAATTTCGACCGCATATGATCCTTTAGCTTACAGCGGATGGTTACGTTAAAGTAAACACAGGTTCTGTTTGAGTAATAAACATTACTACATGCATTGCAGTAAAGCATTTAATAAATGTTTGCATATGACATTCAGAATATTTGCTCATGTCAAACTATTGGGCTAATCTTTTTCCATTTTAAATTATGTAAGTAATTAGCTGGTTATAAAAAGAGGAGGATGAGCGTTTGCAGTGGATAAAAAAAATAAAAAATAAAGATGTCAAAACAATAAATGTTGAAAAAATTCATTTAAATTTTGTGGGCAAAAAATGTTGATTAAAAAAAGCCTTTTTAATTAAGCAATTAATTGTAATTAATTAGAATCCTAAGATGTGATTAATTTGATTAAAAAATAATCATTTGACAGCTCTACATTATTATTATTATTATTAAAATATATTAATCACCTTTTGGGTGCCTCAACATGCCTGTTTTTCTTGGTAGAAATATATGTACAGCATATTGTATAAATAGTTGCATTTATCCGGGTTTCGGTTTCAGTTGGAGCTATATGTAGGACAATCCTCTTGCACAAGAAGGACCAAAGCATCAATCAAGCAGATGCAATTATGCCCATGATGTTTCTCAGAGATCGACTAGGAGGTTTAAACTAAATCAGTCAAGTGGGGAATAGAATCACTTACCAGGAATAAACGTTAAATGCACAGTGCGCAAAAATTTCTGCCCCTCGGCCTTCAGCCGTCTCACAGCCTGTATGTACCTGCACACAAAAGACAAATGTGAAGGGGGAAGTCTGCAGGATGAATTGTTCTCATAGTTTACAAGAGTAGAAGAGTACACGATTTGACTAGGCCTTTTTCTACTCACTGTATGGCCACACATTTCATGTCCTGCGAGCCTCGGCCATAAATGTTGCCTTCTGCATCTTTGAAAGCGCTGAAAGCGTCGTATTTCCAATGCTCCTGGCGAGGAGGTGACAGATCTGTATTTGGATATGTCTAAAAAAAAAACTGAGCAGCAACCATACTAAATAAACACTCTTACATTCCCAGCGAGGCGTGTTGTACCTGGAAGACTGGAACAACATCGGTATGGGAATTCAAAACAACAGATTTCAAATTGGGGTTCATCCCTTGCCAGGTCAAAATGGACACGACTTTGCCTGGACAAACCTGCAAAGAGAAACAAACTGTATCCTTGAAGGAATTTCTGAAATGCATTTGAAGAAATTACAAGGGATAACAATCAGGTGGAATTTACTTCATACATTGTTAGATTTTATAAACTTTAGATAGCAATATGACATCTAATTATGGCAGTTAGTTCTGCAACCAAAAAGCTTGGAAGGTACGCAAATTGAGTGGATGCAAATGTATGTAAAATATCATGCTTGATTAGTTTACACTACAATAGGTTTCTATTTTGTGGTGGCAACTGGCAAATCAACATAGCAAAAAAAGTTTTCTAATTGTGGCAAGGAAAGTAGCATGTGTGATCCTACAAACACACCTCTATCTTCTTGATGGGCAGTCCAAGTTCCCCTGCGATTCTGTCCAGAAACCTCAGCGCACCATCTATAAATGAGTCATTAGAAAGAAGAACAAGGATTTATTTCAAGACAGTTTGCTAATTAAAAAATAAAATAAAAATAATTCTCCACAGTTTATCAGTGAAAAATTCCGACATCTTCTGCCCCAAAAGCCCTGGCCCATTGGAAAGTAGAAACTGGTGTCAAAGAAGTAAAGTGGACCAAAATGACTGAGAAACTAAAGTGTTTGAGCGGTATATCGGTGAGGAGCAAAGTTTTGCATAAAAGAATGTTCAAGTGCTTTGGAATCATAGTGGTGCTTTATTTATGTTTTAAACTTAATTATGGGCATATCGATGTAAACCTTGTAAATATTTTTTTTAAGCATTGACCAAAGGGAAAGATGTAATATTTACAAAAATGGCGAAGGTTTAAGTACTGTGAGTCCCCTGTGAAAAGTGCTATAGTCTATATTGTATTTTTTTTAACTACTGTATCACAGGTTTAAACATACTGTAAAAAGGTTTCTCATTCTAATTAAGTATTGTTAATGCTGATCTGGCTCTCTCTGAATGGCGCAATATTCTGGCCAGTGTGTTTGTCTGTTGTCTGACATTCGCCACATGTCTAAGTCTAACAAGTTAAAAACTCACCATAGTCTGGCTCTGGATGGACCGTCCTGAGGCGGAGGTACTCTCTGAACAGACTGACCGAAGTATCTTCTCCCTCGGGAGACATTTGTCCACCTGCTACACCCGAGCCGTTGTCTTTGTCAGGTAGCATGGTGACGTCCTCTGGTAACACACACGACAGACGTACAATGTGGAAGGGACCAGCCGGTTCAAGCTAGCCGTGTAGGTGACAGGCCGAATATAACGACGTGCGACTTCTTATGGTGACATCTTCAAAGATTTATTCTACTGTTATTTGAGTGAACACAAGTACTCACCTGTCTGGCTGGCTGTCAATTAATCGCGGTAAGGCTTTTCAGGGGAAAAAAAAACAAGTTGAGACTAGCACTGATTTAGATTTGGCTCACGTCATTTCATCAGTACGGTAAAGGCAGCCGGAAGATACATTTCAAAATAAAACCTGTTAGTGATTCAAATCTTGTCAGAAGTTAATTGTAATTTCTGGTTCTAATACATAAAATCTGACATTCTGTCTGAAATCTAAGATATGTCATTGTGGTTCCGATGTGGAACAGGGTTGTTGCTACACAGATAGCACATAGCTCCTTGATAGAGCAGTGATGTTCAAACTGTGGTAAAATAGTATGCAAAAGAATCACGGAGTTAAATACAAATAGAATTTAGAGTTCAAATATGCACTACAATTAAACATTAAAATGAATCTTGTGCACACGTTTAATTTAAACTATTTTTCAATTACTATATTTTATATTTTGAACAATTTAGCTGCATTTTAACTTAAGTACATTTCAATAGATACTTTTTTTTTTTTAACTTATGTGCAACACATTTTAATTGAATAGGTATTTAAATATTTTTTTTAACCTAAAGCAGTGTTATTATTCAAACAATGTACAATGTTAGTGTCACCCTACTTTATTATTATTATTATTATTAGTGTTATTATATTTATTTATTTATTGTTATTAAATGAACCCTACGTAATGACTATTACGTTACTAGTCATTGGTACAAGGAGATGGAAGTAGCCATTTTTTAGATGGTTTTGTTAAAAACAAAACAAAAAAAACACTGATATAGAGCATTGGTTATTTGCACACCCATATTTTTTACCCCCATAAAAAAAGAAAAGTCAATTGTCCGCTTTTCTACCTTGAGTACCTTCCCCTCCAAAGGTTTATGTACACCCCTGTAAATTAGTTTGCAAATATATTGTGCTTTTACTTTGAAATCATCCCCAAATTCCAGCAGCTATTTTACCGTAATGCCCGGTTTTAATGTACGACAATATAACTTTCACGTGAAGGTTTAAAACGAGTTATTGACATGTTACCCTCTGTATCAGTGAAACTTTGAAATCGCTTATTTTTTTCCCAACGTTCATGGAGAATAAAAATATATCAAATCTCTGCAAGTGTCGTAAAAACAGTGGAAAACAGTATGTATTTGACTGGGTCAAATTCATACACCCAGTCCTCCAAGTCACCTTGCTTTGTAAACGATTCATTAACCGGCTCAAATTGAACCCGTTTCTAATCTTGGGGTTACCTTGTAGCTACACAGCGGGGTATGTTTCCATTAACCAAACACTTTTGAAACACATTTCTCAAGTTAAAAACTATAGAAATGATCCCTGAAAGTATTTCCATTAACCCACATCCTGCCCTTCTTTGATGGTTACAGTTTCCTGTACAATGTCTGCTGACACCAGCAGACTGACAACCGGGGGAATTCGAAAGTGCTGTTTGAACGGAAAATTCCCCTCAATTATTCATCCAATGTTTTACAACTACACCATCTCCAGGCCGTCCAAAGTAACCGACACGATCGACGCCATTATCCATGTAAATGTCAATGTTGCTTCGAGTGGAAGAAAGGGAAACAAATGGAGGAAGTCAGTGATTGCAGACGAAGCACTTTGCATGGGTAAGTTGAACAGAAATGTTGTAATTCCTTCGTCGTTATTCTATGTAAGACAAATGCTCAGTAATATGCATGTTAAAAAAAAAAAAAAAAGTATCTAAAAGAGCACTTATTTACCTGAAAATAACTGGACAAACTTGCTGCAAACACTGTATATTAAATGTTACTTTATTATTATATACATAAATATGTTTTTAAACATGAATTTCCTCACATTTTTTCATTGCAAAGAGCATCTGTTTTGCTTTGTTTGTCATCTTTTGCACTCAGCTGGAATAGTTTAAATAAATACAGAGCAGCTGGATTGACTGAAATGAATACTACTAACTTTACACTAACTTTTCCTGGAGCACATGCACCTGCTACTGCTACATTTTGCACAATTTACAGCAATCAACTCGCATGTCACCTACAAAAATGGCAACACTGATGCAAACTCAATACTTTGTTTTTGTTTTTTTGCATGCAAAGAGAACTATCACACATCTGTATAAGAGGGTCTTATTGCACATATTGTTTCATGATGATGAAGAAATTATTGTCACAAATTTCATCTTATTGTGTCATGACTATAACTTTTTGTCCTCTTATTTTGCCAAAACAAGCTCACTAAACTCATACCTGTCAAACTCAAGTCCCTGCTAATTTTGTTTTCTCTTTCATCTTTGCCGCAACACATCTCACTTCAGCTTGCCCAGAAATTCGATCAGCCCTTGGTGAAAGGCTCCGGGTTTGTCCATGTAGCACGCGTGGCGAGCTCCGTCCAACTTGAGCACAACATGATGAGGAAGCTGGGCCAGGTTCTTGTGGGACTGGGCGCCCAGATTAGTGTCGAGGGCCCCAAACACAATGAGGGTGGGTGTCTGAAGAGTACATTACAGTCAAAATACGACTAGCTGCATAAAGATTAATCATAAACCTTTGAATACAAAATGTATTAATGTAGTGTACCTACCTGACAATGTCAATAAATTATCTTTGTTATGACATATTAGATTATTGTGCCATCTTTCCTCACCTGGATATTCTGATACTGCTGTGGCGTGTAGCTACGAGTACCGACAGGCGCTATGGGAACGAAGCCTCTCAGCTGTGCGTTGTTCTTCATGAGGAATGGGATGGAATAATGTCCGCTCATGGAAGGACTCACGAGCACCGCCGCCCTCACACCTAACGACTCCATGAACCTGGAGAGCAGGTCCACTCGAGACTGATCCGTCTTCAGGGCCTCAGAGTCGGGTGATTTACCATAACCTAAAAGTATTGAGAGATTACAGACATATAACTCTACTTTATAAGCAAAATAGGACCTGGTCAGTCTCATTGGGCATACAAAATTATTATTTTTTTAAACCACCAGAGGGCACACTGCACATTGCTGAGCGTCATCACATTTTAATTGAGCATCCTACAGCACAACTGACCTTCTCTAAACTTGGATGATGTTTTAGTGCTGTACCTGGCAGGTCCATGGCTAAGGCCTGATATCCATTCGTCGCAAGTAGGGCCATGGTACCAAGCTCTTCCCATGTTTTTGATGTGAAAGCCTGGCCATGCAGAAGCACCACTTGTAACCTGCAATAAGATATCATTACATATCTCATGTGAGAGCTAAAGTGACACTGATAGACATTACTCAGCTGTGCTATAGTATGAGCTCACCTGGGTAGTATCTGTCGTCCAGCTCCGTCAATGGGTAAAGCTTCCCGGAAAAACAGCGGCGGGTCACCGGGCAGCTGTCCTGTGCGAACTGACACATTGATGTTGGGAAGCGGAGGTGGTGATGTCACCAAGAGTCCAAGTCTTTTTGCGTTGAGAGATGGCTCCATGCTGCCATGACGCATGGAGGGCAGCAGTAGATATAACAGTAAGGTGGCCATCAACACCATGCCCAGGACTACCATACGATTACGCAGGAAATTCATTTTTGCAAGATGAACGACCTGGAAAAAGTGCGTTCAAATGGATTTTATTCATACATCTTATGTGTTAAAATGTGAACAACAAAGCAATTATGTGAATAGTTAAGTAATTAAAATTTGTTGCCTGTGACATATTTGGGATAATGTTAACATGTACTTGAAATTATTTCTGACCACAGTGCACGCTTGCAATATGAGAATGATGCACTGCACATTATGGTTTACACCACAAACTTGACATCTAATAGGTAGAATTAGGTATAACCTGGAATATCTGATGAGGTTTAACATTGCTGGATTACAACTTCCTCCTTTAAAAACAACCCCAATAATTCTGTTTTTATACTGTTCCTAAATGTGGTTGTAGTTTACAGTAGTGTAAAACCACTTCATAAGTATGATCTAAAAAAATTGCTTGAGAGGCAAAACAACAAGGCAAGTCCCAAGTATGATGCAATATTTCTACAGCACTGTACCACAACCATAACACTGTTAAATACCTCAGCCCATCCCATCCTCAGGTGAAAGAATGCTAACGATATTAGCTACGCATGCTATGCGTCTCAATGGAATGATTAATTAGTGGGGTTGATCTAAGTAAAACATACCGGAACGAAGGGAAGACACTGCAGGACACTCACAGACGAAAAGACGACTCTGTTATTTTTATCGTCATGTCTTCCGATTCAAACTGGTCGGGTTAAACGTAAGCTGTTTTTAAGAAGCTTGACGTTGGTTAGCTTAGTATTCTTCTATGCAAGACCATCAAAGGAAAACTAGTGCCTCTAGCAGACACTCGATGTGTACTCCGTAACGTTAGAAACTAGGTAGTGCACAGTAGTTTACTTTGCAAATGAACGACGCAAGAATCTGTAATAACTGGTGTCATCGACGAAGGTTCATAAACATAAATTAGCTCTATATTACGTGTCATGTTAAAACACTGCCCTTTAAACATTTGTTGCTCGACGGACCACATTACGCGTTGCACATAACAAACGGCAAAACGGCAACGTCATTTCCTGTATTAAATAGCTTATTCTAATGCTAGATGTACTGTAGTTGAATTAACAGACATGGACTGTAATAATAAACATATACGACATCTTCTCCAAAAGAGGAACAAAATATCTACACTGATATATAAACTGCAAAAGAGCTTGGCTTTTAGCTTATAAATATTGTATTAAAATAGTCAACTCAATAGTCATTCTTGATGCAAATTTTTTATTCACAAACAAAAATGTTCCAAATTTTCTCCCAGATTTGTCACTATCCTACTTGAATTAAAATCCGTATCCCAAGAAGCTTTAGTTGTAAATAACCAGAGATGGTTGACCTGTTTAAGTGTTAAATTTTATTTTACAATATTATATATATATATATATATATATATATATATATATATATATATATATATATATATATATATATATATATGAAATAAAGAAAATTTGGTTTTGTTTTGAGAAGACAAAGTAATTGTACAAGTTCAACATACTTTCAAATGCATTTAATGTAAAAAAAAACAAAAAAAAACAACTGTACCTAATAAAATGAGAACATTAAATAGTCAGATACTTAATTACAAACATGTATTCAAACTTTTTTTTTTCCTGGTTTGGTTTCACACTATATCAATAAATGTGAGCAATACTAATCTTGCACCCCCCCCCCCCCCCCCCAAAAAAAAATAAAAAAATAAAAAATTACCTGTAAATACCAAATGAAAACCTACAATGCACTGTTCGTCCCTGGACAAACTTTACGCAGCAGCCTCTTGTTCAACAGAAAACGTGTTAAAGTGCAGAATTCCATAAAGTTTGCACCATTGTAAACATTTTCTTTTGCATAATAGCATTTGTGATATTCCTTTTACTGCCTTTCACTACATTTAGGTGGCAAAATACTCTTTTGCCCACTGGCATCAAGAATAAATACAGGACCTCTCTCGTATATAAACTATCCAGCTAGCGCCAGCTAGCACTGACTAAACAAATATACTGTACGTTGTATGATGATGTTGCTTCAGTAGTCGCTGTCGTCACAGCTGCATTATCATGAACTCAGACAGGAAAATAACATGCAAGCACTTACATTGAAATTCAGCACGAATTAAACATATATTGCAATTGGAAAATAATAAAACGGGGTTGTCATTAAAAAAAATAAAATAAAAATGTTATGAGTCTTTTGTTCATAGCAGGACTACAACAATGATTATTCTCAATTCGACATGAAAGTATATATTCAGCATTAAAAGGCTTCATAACCTTTACTCTTCTTGTCCTCCTCATAACTCATACAATTTTCCTATGACAAACTGAAAGGCATTTGTACTGTTACAAGACACTAAACCAATACAAGGCTGAGATGAAGACTGCATTAAAAACGTCAATAGCGTCTGTAAACAGGAGAAACTCTTGACTGCAATGTCACACTTTTCAAAAGAGCTCAGGTCCAGCCACATTGTTTTGGACCATGAATAAAGAACATACAGCCAGGTCTTGGTCAAGCTAATTTTTTTTTTTAAACAATGGAAGAATTATAAACAAGAAAATATTTCAAGAAACATCAGAAATGTTTGTTGGCTGGAGCGGGAAAACAAGTTGGAGATGAAAAGATGGGAAAATGAGGGACACAGTGTAGGGAGTTCATATTTCCATACACGACAAATGTGAAATGTTGAAATTATTATTATTCTAAAACGGGAGATGACTGCATCTGTATGATTTGTAATCATTCAGCACCTTCTGGCATATTGAAATGGTCAGATCTAGAACACCAAAAGTGATTAAGATTGAAATGTAGCATTAAAGGTAAAAAAAAACAAAAAACAAAAATAATAATAATACTTATGTTTCCACTTATGATTCCAGTATTAAGAAAAGGTAGAACAAGTGTCTCAAAAACATTCTGTGGTCGAGACAGAGTATCTCACCATGTGGAGGTCAAGGACAGCATGGAGCATGAGAGAAACTCTTGTTAGAAGGATGCTGGGAGGGTGAATGAAAAATAAGACCATATTTGGAAAAATCTGGCTACTGTACAAAAACAAGTGATCCACTGGCAGCAGTATTATTATTGATCAGGAATTTGGAGCCATTTCACGTCAAACAGCCCAAATATTTTTTTTTTGTTATTGGCACGAGCATTGAATACTTTAGGTTGCTTCATTTCCTCACTGCAACAGAGTGAGGAGTCCAAGCGGGACCAAAAAGTAAAGCGACAATGTTGCCAGAACAGAGGAGGCTTTATTCTGCCCCGCGGCTCGGAGCGCACAGGCCTCCCCGTGGTAGCCGGTGTAGCACTGGCACTGGAAGTGTTGACGGAAAAGAGTCAGCTCGGCCTCGCCGGGCTTGCCGCTCGCCTTGAGGCGGCCGTCCTGTCGCACGATGCTGTGCGTGGACGGGCTGAGGTGCAAGTACACGTCGGCGTCCGGCTGACTGCGCAGGCAGCGGCCGTGCAGGTTGCATCGAGCGAGGCTGCACTGCTCCGCCGCCGTGGACACGTTGAGAAGGTAGCGCCCCAGCACCCCGTTGAGGAATTCTTTAAGGTCCGAGCAGCTGCTTTCGCTCGAGTAGGACGAGTCGCCCCAGAAGATGACTCCCGCCGCTCCGAGGGCAACGCTCTCGCCGATGGTGGACACCAGATCGGTCTGGAAAAGGCAACCACGCGAAGGTCATACATTGGCCACTATGAACTTCATCGCTGGGCTAGCAGAATGTTAATAATAGTACACAGTGGAACCTATAACTCTAAACTTTTTCTTCTTCCCAGGGCCACATACAGAAAAATAGAAAGATGCAAGGGCAATTTTTAATTATTTTATTTTATTTCTACTTTAACGTATTTATTAAATACGGTAATATCAATGAAGCAATTGTACATTGTTGTTGATATAATGTAGTTATTTTTGGAAAAACTGCTAACCGTCATTCTGCAAATAGTTGAGGAACTGAATCCCAACTCAGCATTTTTAACCACAACAACAATCTGTAGTAAACAGACCACACTTAAGAACCATGAACTCATTCAAACCCAAAATCGTATAAATACGTTTTTTTAAATACTTTGTACTGCATTCCCAAAAGCATATTTATACGTTTTTTTATTTTCATTTTGTTTCTTTATGCTAGATCATACATACAGAAGGCTTTGGTACAGCTTCTGACATGAAGAGGCCGCTTAAAGCAATGGTAGTTATTACAAAAAACGGCCAGCAGGTGGCAGCAGAGTACAAAAGATCAGCCATGTTAGAAAAGTTTAAAGGAATTCTAGGCTCAATGAGCCATTTTCAGCAGTGAAAAGTTAATATTTTGTCCAGAATGAATTTGATAACTTCATTATTTTTCATGTACAATTAAACTCATTCACTGCCAGTCATTATAGAAAATTTTTACATTTCCAATACTCACGTGATATTCCATTCAATAATTATATATAAACCGAATCTACCAAATAACAGAATAGACTCCCTACTTTTTGTCCCGTCCCGTTCTTTTATAATTGACAGCAGAAAAATGTAGGTTTACCAAAATACAGCCATTTCTCCCATGGACTCTGAAACTGTGTTTATTTCCTATAAAATGGGGCAATGATGTCATCTACCGGTGGTTGGGCATCAGTAAAGTTGTTTCCAAGTTTGATATTTACAGTGGAGCATGCTCAGATTCGCCCCCATTTAGCACCGCTCTAAAAAATACAATTGACAAGTATACTTGTCAAAGGCAGTGAATGAGTTAATACCATTGAAATTTTTTTGTTCCACTTGTCGACTCAAGATGACCTCAGCGTGCTGAGGAAGTAGGTAACGACCGACCAATCATGGCTCACCTGTTCTCTGGGTTTGGTCTGAGCCATGATTGGTCGTTACTTACTTCCTCAGCACAGCTGAGGTCATCTTCAGTCGACAGCAAGTGGAAAAATTTGTTTTTAAAGGTATTAATTTACATGAAAAATAATTGAGTTATCACAATTATAGACAAAATATGAACTTTTTAAGTGAAGTATCCCTTTTAATTCGTCCTTTTGTTTAAATAGCATTGAGACCAGGTCAAAAAATATTTTTAGTATATGCCAAAAAATGTATGGCGGGCCACAAGTAGTCATAGTTTGGACACTACTGCTCTGTCATCAAAGGTTGTACAGTAAACCAAGTTAAATTACATTTCCTGAAATAAATCCATCCATCCAGTATTCTATGGGGCTTGTTCTCATGTGTGAGTGGCGTCATGTGTACGCCTATCTTGCATTTGAATATAAAATCCCTTATTTGACAGCAGACAAGCGTACTTGCTAACTTGCATATAGACACGATGGACAATTTATAATTCAATTAATCTAACACGCAAGTTTATGGAACATGGGCCAACAAGCAAATTCCACACAGGAAGGTTGGAGCTGAGATTCAAACCCAAACCTTAGATATGTGAAGCAGATGTGCTGGCTTAGAAAAAAATATCACTAGTAGGCTTTCTCTGACTTTTTGTGATGTCACAGTCACCACAAAATGTACCAATGATGGCACTTGGGAAACATGGTGATAACCACAGAACAGGAAATGGAAGTTACTGCAATGGAAGAAAGCGTACATACAAGTAGCTAAAGTGACGGGTCAAAATCAATAATAAAAGATACACTTTATGACCACCACTCTCCTTTTCTTACAAGTTAAAGATGAGTACACAATTATATGATTAATGGCCATACCAATATGTACTGTAATTTGTGTTTTACAATAATACTTCACCACATTTAGAATGTTATAGTTTACATTTGCACCTTTTTTAAATTTTAAAATAAAAAAAAATTAATCCAAAAGGAATGTGCATAATCATAGTGGTTCAAAGAATTGTATTATTATTATTATAAATACATATTATTTATTCTTAATATTTTGAATGCATTTTATTGTTTTGTACCAAATAATAATCGTTTGAATAATCGTGATTTCAATTATTGCCAAAATAATCATGATTATTTTTCCCCATAATCGAACAGCCCTAAGACTTATTAACTGATTCACACTCGTATGGGTTAAAATGTTTTATGATGGTGCACACCTGACTGACATGTGAGCCTAAGCCCTGTGATGTAACATAATCCAACTGACCTCAGTGAGGAGAGTCATTTGATTGATATACGTAGGTCGAGTGTAGACGAAAACCGGGCGGGCCAAACCGTCGCCAACAGACGCCAAGCGCATGGCCTCCTTCACCCTGTTCCGCACGAAGAGGCGCCCGTAACGTGTGGAGCTCAACGCGGAACCCATGTATATGGAGGGGAAGAGCGCCGTGCACTCCATCCACAGCCAGTTGAGCTGGTCGTTACGGGCCATCTCCAGCTGGGGGCAGCGACCCGTGTAGTTCTTCAGGCCGTTCCTGTAGTCATGGTTGTAGCAATCCGGAAACAAGTAAAAGCCCCACAGTTGATTGGGCCTCAAATTCTTTGCAAGTTTCAGCGTTTCCAGCATGAATTTGCGAGCGGAGAGCTCAAACTCCTGCTGGGCCACTTTTGTAGCTTGCTCCTGGCTCCATGTTGGGTTCTTCTCCAGTACCATCTCCCGGGATTTACTTCGATAGATGTCTTTAGAATCCCAGTTCCTGATCCACAGCGGGCGCCACTCTTCCCAGTCGATAACAGCCAAACCTTTGGCCTTCGGCTCGCGGATGTATTTCTGCACACCTTCTGGCATCTTTTCATAATGTTCAACCAGGCTGGCAAGCTGCGGAAGGCCCCCGTTAACTGCAGTGCCATCGTGCTCGTAATACGGGTACAGGCCGAGGCGCTCTTTGTAGAATATGGTCAGGTTTTGTCGGACGAAGCCCTCATTGGGCGAGGCCACGATATCAAACTGGTCCAAGGGTAAAGTGATGCCATGCCTCGGGGCACAGTCCTGCGTGGGGGCATTCCAAACCAGGAGAACCGGTGTCTGGGAATATAAAGGCCATCTTGTTTGCTTTGCACGTGTCGCACACACGCAGGTCCATGTTGTTGTCACGGTCAGGATCAAGTGCAGCCAGATAGCCTCCATGGCCAACGCTCACCTTTCCTCCTGTGACTCTGCCAAAAAGAACACATCATGCAACAATACTTTAGTATTAGTTTGAGCTAATTAGTGAGTACGGCGGACACATTATCGAAGTTTACCTATTCATTTTTTTTTTTTATATTTGTTTTCAACTATTGATAATGGCAGTTTGAAACCCTTTTTCAGAGATTGACTATTTTACATACTTAAGAAGCTTTTCAATCAATTTCATATAAAATCAAATTTAAATTATATATCGCAATTTCAAGGAAGTACTGTCCCAAATATTAATCATCGACATTCCGCACATTTGCATTTTAGTGTGTAACTTCTTGAGATAACTTGAAATCCTTTAAAAAAAAAAATAATAATAATAATAATAATAATCGCTGTCAAAGTCCATACCTCTATTGCATACAAATTTACTTTTGACAACGTCGTTAGTTTTAAAAGAACTGACCACCGGGTTTAGCTCCAAGCGGAATCTTTGAAATGTGCTGAGTTAGCTGTACGTATGTGTTCTCTTTTCCCCGTCAAATCTGTGCAACTTCCTTCTACTCACCGATTGATAATTGGCTTTTCCACGGGCCTGCCATGAGAAATACAACCCTCATAATTCTTCAGGGCATGCTGCTCATTAAAAGAAAATCACACTTTGGACTCGGAGACCGCAGCAGGAGACATGACGGGAACGACGTTGTTCATTAACAGACCAGATATACGATCTCACTGTAGGGGGGTGTCCCAAGTACACACAAATTAACAATGCGACCATTTCCGCACTATTTCGGATTATAAAATTTGTTTCTGTTAGTTACTACAAAGTTTTCCACTAACGCATATGTTCCTACTCATTTCATCAATATTGCTCAATTATTGATACCGCGAATATAAAAGTCCACCCCCACATATAAAGCCAGTCGTTTGTTCCTCAATCGCTGCTGTCCACGGACTCGGCGGAAACAACTTCCGGTGACGGAAGAAAAACAGCAGCTGTAGAATGGTTCCCACTATTCGCCTAGTTTACTAGCGAATTATATTTTGTTTAAATTTAATTCCTCACAAATTAAACATTACATAGTATAATATGTACGTATATTACACAGCACATAAAATAATACATGCTTTACACTTATTACACGTATGTGAAGGAAGCGATTTTGCGATAATATAATATAGCAAAGTATATCTTACCTCTCAAAAATCAGGATAATTGGAATACAGCAGTTGTATAGTTCTTTGTGGGTTTCCTTCTATGGTCGTCTCCGCTGAATAGATGAAATGAATTGTAATCCACCTTTGGCTCTTACTTAAATATCCAGCAGACTCCACCTCTGACTTCCCTGTAATATGCCGTTATAAAGCCTCACCAGTTGGGCGTCGGCTGCACTGGAATTATGACTATTATTTAGTTCATGCTTAATAAGTTATCTTGTCCGATTGTACACGTGACAATTTTTCATGTCTCGACACGTTGTAGAGGACAACTGCCAATATCAATAGCCTGTATATTGTCATGAGGTATTTGGGCCAAGGGAGACTTTGTGGTCATTGTATTGTGGACATTAAAACTTTTCAGAACTTATACGTGGCTCCACATATGCAGACCATGCTCACAAGACAAGACCAAAAAAAATCAATTAAGAACATTTTTGAAAAAGCAATAAAATAGGATTTGAATTCAGTACAGCCCTGATTCATCTCTCTATCCTTTAAAGATAACAATATTGAGGAGCTTTGCATAAAACATTTTCCCATGGAAACATTAATGACCTTCACAGATCTCTTCCTCTCCTTCAGCACGCACTCAACCCTGCGTGCTTTGCAATTTCCTTTGCGTGTGGGTCAGGTATTAGTCATCAGTGGAGGTCAATAAAGTAAGATTTAGGTACAATTACATTTTATGTTGTTGAGGTTGGATTATTGTCAAATAGCTCAGTTAAGACAGTTGACAAACTAAGACAAAAACAAAGGCATTAACACAATTTGGAAATACTACTAGAGCAGAATTAAAGATCATCTTTGATATTGTGAAATTAAATAAAATGATTAAATTCAGTTATTCCTCAAAATGCTAAATTGGAATTGAAAATGTTATTGTGATCTATTTGAATTGGATGTCCTGCAAACTACGTAAAACGATCTTACTTAATGTAAAAAAAGAAAGACCAAAACACAGGGATGCATTTCATAGTGTATTTAAAAAAAAATGTTATAATAAATTAAATGTGAAATACCGTATGCAGAGAAGCAGCAACGCACATACTCAGCTCTCACGGCGGCCGTCTCTACTAATGTTCTAACTCCTGTTTGACATCTAGCCAAAATCATTGAAGCAATTCCGTTTAATTGGAGGGCTACTGATTGTCAACTCCCTTCCTAATTACAAGCAATCATCCGATCCTTTCCCCATGCATAGCAAAGTCAAAAAGAAAAAAAAAAGAATATACAATGCTTACGTGTGCAACTACCTTCCTTCTGTAGATAATACGACGTGTGGAGAGGAGTTGGTAATAATCCCCTTGAAGAGTTCAGTGAATCATACCTGAAAATAATCTGCAGCAATCAATTCAGGAGTCGAACACGTCCCATGTCTGCAACAACCACACTTACATGCACACACACACCACGTAAACTGAGTATGTTTTCCCAACTTGGCGCCATCCTGCATCTCTCCCATAGGTGATCTATAAAGCGTCGCTAACAACAGATCACATGCAGAGGCTCAGCTCACGTGACATCATCTTGACCACAGATGCACTTCAAATATATCGAGATGTGTGGTGCGTGTTAGCGGAACGTTTCTGGTCTCCGGGTTGCAAGGGGGGAGGGGGGGAACCGCGGGACGGAGCTGACACGGCGTGTTTGTCTCGAGACGCTTCTTGGAGGACATCGTCAGACTTCACAAAGGACGACGGGGAAATCTACGTGGATGCACGGGAGGTCCAGCTTGATGATTCCCTGCAAGAGACAAAGAGTGCGTGTGTAATCTTTGCATGGAGCAAACGACTCGGCTGTAACCAGCAGTGTTTTCATTGATTCAATCTCAACTTCTGATTGTATATACACAGGAGATTTTATGGTATTAGGGTCTTCATTATCTTTGGCAGACACCATCAATATTCGTCACTTCCACCGTTATGTTTAACAAGTTCAGAAGTTGAACAGGCTTGCCATTTACAATCTTTGTCTTGAGCCATTTTTTAAATATATTGGGGACGTTTGATTTTTTGGATTTTAACTCTTTTACCACCAAAAACGTTTAATATAATTAATAAATACATTTCTGTGGATGGACTTTGATCAATTAAGTGATATATTTTTCCCATAATCGCTCTAGAAAATTGTCAAATGCCCGTCGTTAATTTCAGCGCACTCCTCACCTGAGGTGTCAAGTTTTTGTAAATCCTCCTCAGTTTGGCTTTTTTACGGCCATTTTTTGTCACAATAGTCTCTTCGTAAAACTCGTGGGCCAGGTCGCCATCTTCATCCAGGAACAAAGAACTGGGGGGGGGGACAAGAGTAAATCTTTTGTGAGGTTCCGAGAATTGATAAATTGAGCAGATTTAAAAGGGCTTCGGATGTGTTTATCATTCATGTGGGTGCAGGTGGACGAAAACCAGCTTCCAGTTCGACCCCTGGATGGCCTGAGTGAGGAGGATGATCCTCCTGAGCCCAAGATCAGGGCTGCGGGGGGCCCAAAGCTTTTCTAACTATTATTAAAAAATGCATAACCATGTAAAGTGCGAGTAGGGCCGACAGACTCTGAGAAGTTTGACTTTTAAGATGGTATTAGCGAGCTATTTCCTTCACTTCAACTCCAATTTATTAACGTGGGGAACTGTAAATTAGAACGAAAAGTGTGGCTGAGATGACCAAAAACTAACTTGACCTTTATTCTGTGTTGACTCAGCATTAAAGGCAGGGTTTTTCCATTTCTTCTTTAATTCACTTCAACTCAATCCGATAGATTAATTATGGCACACCAATTCTTCTTAAATGTCAAGGACATGATCAAAACTCCATAAATGTAAAATTAAAGCAACACGTGTTCTAATCACTTAAGTGGTACACAAACATTTATTATTTATTATTATTTTCTGTATATTTGTATGTAATATACTTTTTCATTTTCAAGTTATTTCACTATCCACAGTGGATTTATTTATTTCATTAACAGAGAGGTATCAACCTACAAGTTTGTCCATGTATTTTGTTTTGTACAAGTGGCTGTGCAATAGAGGCAGTTTTGGTTTCCTACTTTACTGTCGTTTTTACCTTCTGGAAGATATTTTGGAATTTTTAACAGTACGGCAAACAGAAGCGAGCAATACCTTCTGTTTTCTAGTATGTATTTTTTCCTTTCCTATATAAAAAGACCAGTACCTTGATGAACATCCAAAGGTTTGCAAATAACGAGATAAGGACACTGGTTTCTAAAAGAAGGGCTGCTAAGTGTTAACATTTGTACTGTGCAAAGTGCCATGGCTTCCGCTAAACTAACCCCAATTTACCAATTGCAAACATCACCAGCTGACTTCGACAAAGTATGTGTGAGAATGTTTTCTGGACTAACATAAATACAATATATTGATTGCAGTAGTTTGTTGAAGCTGTCAAAATAGTCCCATCCTGGCTCCTGAATGCATTTTTGATGATGAAAACATACCGTATAGCTAGAGAAATGCTGCTGCAGAGGAGCCACTTACCTTCGCCTTGTAAACACAAAAGGTGTTGCGCCTGGGAAACTTCGAGCTCTCGCCAATGACTGCTCATTTCCATCTTTGGCTTGGTCGTCACCACTTCCTGAGCCAGAGAAAGGCCAAAATCCTTTGGATTTGGAGCCACTGCCACCCATCTTCAGCTGCAGCACATAATTTACTTGGGCGTTGCTCTTATCAGTTGAATATGACACCACTGGATGTGATACCTGGGGAACTAACAGACCCAAGAGTTTTGTTTTGTTTTTCCATTTTGATACAATAGATGATGATGTGCATTAAAATTGAGCTGTATACACATCTGATTCGGAGTTGCCATTTTATAAATCAAAGGTGGTAAATCGAAGTGGAAACGATCTGAAACACCAGGTAATTCACACTGGCAAACAAGAGAACAGTAAGCACGATATTGATAATATCTTAAACAAAGTCCAGATTGATGTCAAGTATTGTTTGCTTAGTCATCAATCTGAAATTCTCTAAGGTTATCTTATGTACAAAGCAAGACACTATTGTAGTTAAAATAGACTTCCATCGGCCGCAGACAGCCCTAAAACAATAAATAAATAAACCTCTTGTATTTGTATGAAGAAGAGCCTCAAATAAATCAACCATGTGGGTGTAACGCGGAGAGCGAAAACATATTACCAGAGTTCCCAGCAGGAAAGGTGAAGCTAAGCAGGTTAGCTCGGCTTGACTAAAATTACTGACAGTGTCAGTAACGTGTCCAAATGTTACCAAAGCTATAAAACATAACATTCACACGACACATTTTCTACTCTCTAACACGACTACACAACAGCAATATTGTATCGTATGACATTAACACAGGTCAGATTGCTCTTAAGTGGTTTACAGAGAATGACGCTGTCATAATCTACGATTGAGAACAGATGACAGGTGTGGGATTCAGTTTTGTCGATAACGTACCGAGCGTGGCTTTTGATCGTTTTTGAAAAATAGATGTTTTTCTTGACGAACTCGACTTAGCGGTTCTCAAATTGGGTGTACTTCACTAGACCTAGCATGAGCGGTAGCTAGCGAGAAAAGCAGTGGAAGTGTTTCTTCACTTTTTGACCGCTGGTGAAGGCGCCTCATCGAAATGTACCGCCCCCTGTAGGACAGGAGCTAAACTGCTCCATTACAGTACAGGTAGTACTGTTTGCTTGCCTGAACTATTAAAAAAAAAAAAAATTGCTGGCCAGCATCTTATATTAATCAGGCCGAACATATAACGCATACTTTAATGCATAATTCATAAAAGTGAAACGCATATACATAGTTTCATTGTGAGTTATGACATAACACACCAACTACCAAACAACTTTCACAAATACCCAAAGATCAGATATTTAGCATCAGTTTATTAGATAGTTATGCTACAGTATAAACACACCAACAACCATTTCCACAGGTAAAGTGTCAACTTGTAAGGGGTGTTGCACAGAATCTAAATAAAACGACAATGAAATAAAATATATTGACTACATGTGCCTTTGAACTCTCTATAAACAATGTAAACAAAGCAGCAATATTCTCAGAAAATACAAGAATCCAAATAGACTATCCACCCTGGCATGTATGAAAAATATATCACTTTGTTTAAAATTCAGTGTCTGCCCTTTTAGTAAACTTTATGAAAACATTTCCAAGTTTGATAGATTTCCCTTTGTTTCCAGATGATTTTTGCTTAAATGTCAAGCAGGAGCAGTAATCCTCGCCATGGCCTGCTTCATCATGTCCCTGGTCCGATCGTAGCGCCCCACTATCTGCCGGACATGTTCTTCTTCCTCACGCTGCAGAATACGCAGGAAGTTGCACAGCTCAGGAAAAGTGAACGCATCCCACTGTGAGGGAGAACACACATAATGTACTATTGTAATGTCTATTGTTATTGTCAAGTTTTCATTATGACCTTACATTCACGTCGCCGGTCTCATTCTCTTTGAGGACCAGACTTAAGACTTTTTCACTTGGTCCCGCACACAAGCGCAGATGGAGGGGATACTCATCGTCGCTCAGTTTTCGCATTGACACTAGCAGGGGGAAAAAAAACAGCTTAAAGTCGAGCACTGTTTGCTCTCATTTGACGAGCTTACCTTGGTTCTGTCTGTCGGTGCGCTCAAACAGGGCAAACTTGGCCGGGTTGTCCACCACTGTGAACTTATTGAGCAAGGCCTCGATGACTTCTCGTACCCGTGTTTGGGAGCTTATGTGCAGGTGTTTCGCAGCGTCTTTGGGGAGGTAGAACGATGTCCGTCGGGTCAGCCGGCGGCCGTACTCGTGCTCCTCCCGTGTTGGGCTCTGGGGAGGAGGCAGTGTGATCGGACGGACGAGCTGAAAGTGGACTTTGATGAAACCGGTGTAGGTGCCATCTTTATTCTGAAAAGAGGACAGATTAGAGTTATTAGTAGTGCCACTGCATTTTTAGCATTATACCAGCAAATAGTATTATTTTTCTTTCATTCAAAACACTCTTAAAACTCCTGGGTTATTTTCTTAGTGGGTTTCTGTGGGTGTGCCATACAAATTCTGCCTAGTAACAAAAGTGACATAAGCAGGAAATCTTATGTTACAGTTCATAATAAATTATGTATTATTTCTTTTGTCTGTACAATATAAAACAAAAGTGCACATCAGACAGTGAAATATGACATTTTAGCGGTTGAGGGTCCCTCCCACCATTTCATTCATGTAAAGACCCCACAAAACAGAAACAGGATGTGTCATGAGGAAAAAAAAAAAAAAAAAAAAAAAAAAAAGAGTTAAATTGTCTCACCACCACCATGTAGAGATTGCTGTTAATCTGAGCATTGTACTCTTTGACCTTCTGATGAACTTCGCCAACACTTAACTCCTGTTTGCGCCAGTCAGTCTGCTCATCCTAACAAGAAACCAGCAGCTCCAGTTTAGTAAAAACAGAAAACATGTCTTTGGATTTTTGAGGTTCATAAGAAAAAAAGGAAACACAAAGCTCACCGTTTCCCATTTGAATCTGTGACTAAAAGTCTCACTCGCAGTAAAATACAGCTCTGCTTGAGAGTCACCGATTGCATCTCTGATTGCCGAAGTCATCGCAAAGGTTCATGTGCAACGTCTCATACAAAAAGGCGATGAAAATAACTACTCTGCCCTCAGTGTATTCCCCCCGTCACTCTCATTTGTACACCACATTTACATTCGCTCCGCCCTGACCATAAAATCCCGCCATAAAAAAAAAACGCCTGTTAAAACAGCATGTTATTGTCCATTGTGTGGGAGGAGAGTGATAGCGTGCTTCTGATAAGGGATGTATTAATTCTAAAGGAGAGCTTCATTTTGTTGTCACCGCCAAATAATATATATAATGTACAATTCAATCCAGTGATCAACTACAATGGCTGTATAAACAATTTTGCTTTTATAAAAGAGATTAATATACTTGAAATAGTCACATCTAATATTTACTATTGTGGTAATACAGTGGCTATAAAAATTCTACACACCCCTGTTTAAATGCCACGTTTTTGTGATACCAAAAAAATCAGACCAAGATTTTTTTATTTTAAGTTTTAAAACATTTTCTATTATTAATGTGATCATTCACCCAAATAACTCAATTGAATTATTTCTTTTTGAGAGAGGAAGTAAAAATAATCGGAAAGTATAACTGGAATGTGGCTTTATTAACTCATTCACTGCCATTGACGGAAAAAGACGTCAATGATGCATTTTTGCTGGGCTGGCAGTGAATAATATAATAATAATAAACTTTAAAAAAAATCACAATCAAAGTAATGTTGAATGGGAATCAGCACACACTAGTCCCTATTTAAAGCGCCTCCTGACTTTTTTTTTTGCTGTCTAGCTGTTTAAATATTATTATTTTTTAAACAAATGACAATGGTGGTGTTGTTGTTTTGTATTTTTGCATTAATTGCCTCCCAAATGTTAGTTTAATAATAAGTTGTGGCTGTCCAACAGAACAGATGTTTTGTCAAGCCATTGCCTCTCATCAGCACTCTCCTTAATGACATTCCCTACAGATGCCATAAGAATGAGAGGACAAAAAAGCAGGCCATAGAGGACATATGGCTACACTGAACCATTATTAGTAGTAGGTACACTGCTTTTATTTGTTTTTAAAGTGTGCACTGTATATTTCAGTGCAACAAAAAGTTTGATTGCGACTTTACTCCTCACCACATTCGTGTCCGTCTCGACGGTGTCGACTGAGAAATCCAGCTGCCCGACTGGCAAACTTCTGTCTGCGCTGCAGTCCAGCTGGATGAGCCGTCGGCATCTGTGGTGACAAGTGTAGCTGCAATCTGCAAGAGGACAAGAAGGTGCGTTTTAACATGACAAAATTTCACGTTTTCACATTTTGGCTCATGTTAGGTGTCAGGAAAATGCTTGTGGGATTTGTTTCCAAGGTAACACAGCACATACATATTTTGACACATATTTCAAGGCCAAACACATGATGGGTTTGATGAATGGTAACAACACGAGCATCCTGCATTTGACTGATAACACAACTTTAGCAGTGGAATCCTAATGAGTCTTATTTCACTGCAATGGAAGTGAGTTGAAATCATTTTTACATGCTCCAAATCAGCTCACACATATTCTCATGATGCATCATCATCGTCATCATCAACACGGCTCCCGTTTGCAGGAACATGATGACTCAACACAGGATGACAAACAGGCCCGTCATCCTGCCCAGTTTGATGCAGATTTAGTGCTTCGGAGCTTTATAGGTCATCGCCTCCAGTGAACAACATGCTAACTATTGACAAACAGAAGTCATATGCTCGTGTGACTATTTTTTTTTTTTTTTAAGTCAAACAAAACTAGGAAATTCAAATCTTCATCTCGCTTAAATCAAGAAAATCTCCCTAACAGATCTAAACACAAACGGTGAAAATGGCTTCAATTTAACTTAAAAAATAAGGACGTGACTGGAAGCAAATTGTGTTGCTTTTGGACTATTTTCAAATTTTATTAATTGTGTAGTGTTTTATTACACATTTATCAGCAACTACTTTATTTTCGTCCTTCAAACAGTTATGAGTTGCAATAAATAAATAAAAGTGAAATTCCTTACAACTTGGACAAATATATACATTTTTTTTTCCTGCTTCCTTTCTTAATTTTTTTGGACATTTTATGTCTTTAAATTTTATTTATTTATTTATTTATTTTGTACTTTTTTCTTCATTTTTTTTGCTATCCATTCTGTGGCATTTTTGAGATTTCTGCTTTTGATTTTAGACATTTTATGGTTTCTTTTTGAACATTTTCTTTTCAGCCTTTTTTTAAAAATTAAATTCTCTGACATTTCTTGGCCATTTTATGCCAATTTTCTGCTTTTTCCTCTTCCTTTTTAGACATTTACAGAAGGTATTTTTAAATACTTTTTCATCAATCTTTCATCTTTATCTGACAACCTAAAAATTTTGACTCTGTTTTTTTGAATATTTAATTATTCATTTTTAATGTATGTACACTCACAAAAATATTTAAGCCTAAATTAAGAATTATGTAATTTTTTTACATGGTAAATTCACATTTACTTTTTTTTTTTTTTTAAAGATAATTTTAACGTACCAAATAAACGTTAGATACATATTCATTAGTAACACAAAACTTATTTATATGAAATGCATAATCCTCAGGTTTATGTATTTAGTATTTATAAAGTATAATTACTCTCAATTAACAATAATGACAGTATTTACAATACATAAAGTATATTGTTTGAATTGCATAACAATCAGTTTATCTGTACACAATAAATACCACATCGTCGTTGCTATGTGAAAAACACTTATGTCCATTTTTTTTTTCTTTCTCATTATTTTGGGATGAGACTGAATGCAGACATCCCAAAAACGTCAAAATAAAAAAAATTAATTATTATACTTTATTAATGCTAAATAAGGATTATGCATTTCAAATAAATAGGCTTTGTTAGACTAATGAATATGTATCATATAAATTTTATTTGGTATGTTTGTGTTCAAATTATCTTTAAAAAAACAAACAAAAAATAAATGGGAATTTCTTATGTAAAAAAAATTACATAAATCCTAAAAGGTAGGCTTAAATATTTATGTGAGTGTATGTATTTAAAGAATATTTTATCTTAAAAAAAGAAAGGAAATAAATACAAAAAAATATTTATTTCTACTATTTTTTTTGGATCTACATGGAGCCACACTATAGTACTCACTAGTGCAACGTAACGCCTGCTTATAAAGACCCCAGATGAATTCTCCACACAGGTCACACCAGGTGAGGTGCGTGTGACCGTAAGGCCGAAAGTCGTGACCCGCGCCAGCTTTTCCAGATGGGGCCTCGATGCTGACGGTGTCCCCGACCAGACGGACAACGTGGAAGCGACTTGGAGCGGCGCGTGGCCCAGTGGCTGCGAGCTCAATGGGATCATTGACGCTGAGGTCCTTCAGCTCAATCAGCTCACATTTAGGCATCCTGCTCGACACCCAATCACGGCGGACATGTCACGTGAGGTGTCCGTCAACCTGCGTGGTCTGGTATCCACCACTGAGACCACATCAGTGTTCGAGGACTCGGTTTAGCATGTCACGTTCACGTGTTTATTTGGGCGGAAGAAGTACAAGATTTGGCTTGGATGCCTTGCCAGCTTCATGTACTGCTGCAGCGAAGCACAGGTCACCACCAGCCCTGAGGAGATGAAACAAAGCAACTGCTTGAAATCGTACACAAGCTCACGCTAGAGTGCACTCTTAAATGATTGAACCATAACATCATCTTCCACTGGAAACGTTCACTTTTACTGCAGTGACAGCACAGTGCAGTTGAGACATTTTATCATTTATAGACTAATGTAAGCTTCACATGTGCCAAAAACAAGAGATTAAATTCAGTTATCTGATATCAGGATTCATGCGAAAACATTAAAAAAAAAAGTGGGACAAGATGATGAGGATAATCCTGTACAATCCAAACGTGACTCGATGCGAGTATTCACTGCATGTGACTGAGTGGAAAACAAACGTGTGTCGTATGTTGGGGACAAAACACCAGAAAAGCAGGTCAGATAACAAACGTCACTTCAGAAACTAACAAAACAACTTCCTCTTGATGAGTTTAGGGATACCACTGCTGAAATGTCAGAAAATATTGACCTCAAATACATGAGTGTTTATAAATTACATTAATAGGGAGAAAAAATATATATATTCTAAACGGCTTTTCCAGAGATGTTGGCTATTCTGTCCTTTTGTTGTGGAGTAATACGATTACTTTTTTTTTTTTTTTTTAATCTGTTAAGCAATTCTGGGCAAACTCCCAAGGTTCTGATTTTCACACATATGCTGATATGCTACAATTACACAACCATCATTTAAAATACAAGACATATCACACATCAAATATTTTAAATTGATACATTTTTTAGTGTAATCCTGGTTTTTAATATATTGTCCTAGTGTGTTTTATGATGTTGTCATGGTAACATCTCTTGCTGAGATCTGGCTCCAATCTAAATTGAGGGGAGAAAAAAGATCATCATGCATTTTTTTTTTAATGTGTTAACATAAAATCAACTGAACTATGATTAGTGAATCCAGATATTATTGAGATTTATATAAATACATATAAATAAGTAAATACTAGGGCTGCCCAATATATTGGAAAAATATCGATATCACGATATTGGCTCATGCAATATGTATATCGCAAAGACATGCAATTAGTTTCATATGGAATGTTATGCTTTTATCTGAATTTGACCAGTCAGCCGCTAAATAAAGTGCACCACATCTAATAGTTGATTATTGAGAGGTCATTACAATTAAAGAAACTAAGATTATATTGCGGTTGCTTATTATGCTACATGAAAAAAATATTTAATAAGATAAAAAAAAGTCATTTCTTTAGATACACATTAAATATCACAATAATATTGATATCGCTATATTCAGCAACCTTATCGCATGATTTTCCAATATCGTGCAGCCCTTGTAAATACACTTAAAAAAATGTGACTTTGCTCACGTTCTGATTTTTATGTATCATTAGAATTTGGGAAATTTGCTTGGTTCAATTCAAATGTAATTCAACAGAACTGGACCTCCATTTATTAGCAGGGGTTTCACGTGGCAGGCCACATTGTTGTTATAGCTTCCCTCAAGTGTTGTTGTATGTCACGTGAAAACAAATAAGTGTTTAATCACCTAATCCTATTATTAAATACACAACAAATTGATGGATTACTGAAATCAAAAGTCAAGGGTAACTGTAAAAATGGTAACAAAAAAAAAGTAAAATCTCAATATTATTATTTATCCCAATTTGACATTTTAGTCGAGATTTTGGCAATGATAATGTAAGTTGACACACGTGATTTGCTTTCATGGGCCACATTAAAAGATGTGGCAGGCCAGATCTGACCCCCGGGCCTTGAGTTTAACATAAGTGATATGGTCTTCTCTTCCTATTTGGTATTTGTCAATGTAACCAAAACTATAGTAACCTTTTTGACTTGTCTGAATCAGAAACACATCATTTCGTCACACATTTGTTGACCATTTATAACAAACTAGCTCCATGTCATGTGACCACATGCAAAAGTGTGCACATCTCGCTAAAATATAGTCCTTAATTGGAGAGACAGAAGTTGCTTACCACTAATTCTCAACAATCTACTCTATCTGCTCATTGAACATGTAAAACTTTAGTGGCATAGTTTTGCAGAGGAGCTGCATTGTGAGTTGCATATGAACAACCCGGGATATCTATTAGTGCCAAGTGGGTCACCGCACGGTGCATTTAAACCAACTAACAAGAGAACATTGTGTAGTCCTATACTATTTTTTTGTGTGCAATAAGTGTTTAAAAGCCCGATACGTGTCGAAAAAATGTTCATTTCGCGTGTGGGTTGCAAACGCTCAGCGGTTTAACAACCCGGATTAAGATTGAGAAAGGATAAAGAATGAAACGCACATGAATCGCATCCTCTGACAGGTTGAATAAAAAAACAACAACAACACGTTACCTTGTTAGTTGTTCGTTTCATCCCTGGAGGCTTGAAGTGAAGAGGAGGCGAAGTGACTGAAGGCAATTTGTCGATGAGTTAACTGCAGATGGTCCCCTTCCGAGTAACGACACTCGCTCCCCTCACTTCGCGCATGCACAATGCGAGGTTGTGGGATTACTTTCTAATCCCGCATGGCTGTCAGTGTCCGGCATCCAATATCGAGAGGAATCCCCTCTGTCGGAAATCCCAGCAGGTTATACGCAGCGGCTTGTCTGCTGCAGCAACCAGTTCATATAAATTCAGCCAATAACAGTCACTGTCATACTTTATATAAGAAACGCACAAAACTCAATTTCTGGAGGAAAAGATAAAAAAAAAAAAAAAAAAAAGTATTATAAATATTTAATTTTGCCCCATTTGGACACCACTCAGAGGAAAAAACCCTTAAGGCTTCAATATGGAGATCAGATAACTACCGAGTATCTGCAAGGAATTAGCTGTAGAACAAATACAATGTTTCTTATATATTTTTTATCAAGTAAAACAACTTTAAAAATGGTTTTATTTTAATGAATTATTAGATACGTAAACATTACCATTATAGAACCGTATATTTAGCAGTTTAGCAATGTTATACACAAAAAAATGCAAGGTTCTTATTTTATTTACTTTGATAAATATTACATACAATGAGTAACTGTTTGTAATAAAGAATCCAAATAGTGTCACTACACTTCAGCGCATACCAAGAACCTTCTCTCAATGGTGCAATAATAACAAAAAAATGTATATAAAGATTCCTTCGGGGCTTTTATTGGATTTATGCATGACTGCATTGCATATAGAAATAATTTTCCAAGGGTTAATGAATAAAGTCTGACGTGGAAGAAAAGACTAGTTGCACACCACATTGCAATCTGTTGACTGTCTGCACAAGTGTGTGCAGGCAATGCACAGTCACAAGCTTATTTGGCAGTAATTGGAGCACAATAACCAGAGGACAGCTGACCAGTGACGGTCCATTGAGTTGTTGGTTGCGGAATGGGCGCGATTTGTCTGAGAAATGGTGTGCATTCAATCTAACATGCAGTAGTTTGCAGGCAACAGGGCTGAATTTTATTTATATTTTTGTGATTGAAGGCCATCCACCATGAAGCAACTCAATAAACTGATACATTAATGCAATAAAACATGCATGTAGGAAACAGGTTGTACACAATCAAGGATTTTTTTTGGTTAGCCGATCACAGATCAGCGATCAACGACTAAGAAAAACATTCAGATCAGAAGATTGAGAAATATATATTCATAAAAAAAAAAATTATATATATATATATATATAATATACGGCCCATGAATAGCAAAAGCCCATGTATGACTCATGCCAATCGAAATGCATGGTAACAAGAAATAACACCCACAAAAATTCTAAAAAAAAAATTAAAAAAAATTGTAAAATAAAAAAATAAAATAAAATAAAATATGCTGATAAATATGACATCATTGATCGATCGGGCAAATTAAGAAATGACAGCCGATCAATAATTTAGTATGAAATGCAAATTAACGTCCAATCCCGATGCAGCTCACTGGATCGGTATAAATTCTGCTAATTCGTCACTCCTGAAGTAAAAATCATTTGACAATTGGGACAATATTCAGAACACTATACCAATTCATCCATTTTCTGTCGTGCTTGTCATCTTGGCCAGGTCACCACTGTAAAAGTCCCAACTGGTCTTTTATCTGGGTTTTGTGGTTAAATAAAGGTCGAACAATTAATAATTAAAAACAAATCAAGTAAACCAGCATGCATGATTTGGAATATGGGGTGAGGATAGTAAGATACGTTGTACTGTACATCAAATAAATAAATAAACAATGTATTGACTTACTTCTGCTAATTATGGGGAATTGGCCTAAGTCTAATTGTCATCATAATGATATTTGAGCATCATACTGTAGATTCAGTACTGCTTTGATAAATGAAATTAAAACTCATCGGTTTTAGACAACAAAGTTCAATATATGTGATATAATATAAGTGATATGACTGTTCAGAAAATACACATAAAACAATTTGCCCTTTGGCCAACAGTAACATTATTGTGAAAACTAACCGGAAGTAGCTCTAAAAAACTTAGCACTTTAGTATAAAACGGAAGTAACCGGAAGTTACTCGAATTGGTTTTCCCGGCATGGCGCTGCCAACACGTCTCATCAAATATGTTCATTGCTCATCACACCGCTGAAATATGGGAGTTATTTAGATTTGCTTGAATGACTTTCTTGATGCTTTTAATGACGGCGCTTTTCCTTCGGAGTTACCTTTGATCCTGTTTCGTTTCTTCGGGCAACTCTGGGTAACACGGTGGGCGCGTGTGGATTGCCAAAAGCCGTCAATATTCTACATTTAGTATTTTGTCGAACATGGCCCAAAGCAAAGAGGCAGAAGCGGAACCTCGACTGTTCGCTTTCGCAAGAGTAGCTTCCGCAGTGGTGACACACTTTCTCGGCATAACCCTCACGGGCTTCGTCGCTGTTCTGGCTCGACCTGGTTCAAGTGAGTGAATCATTTATTATTCTCACACACGTTCCTCTTTATGCATTATATTATAGTATACTTGACCAGTTTTGATGTAACCTTTTACAGGTTGGTTTTCCTGGCATCCTTTCTTCATGACACTAGCAGTAAGTTGGATCGTTTCAAAATAAAACTTCAAGCACGTGACACTTGTTCTTTGCTGTGATTGGTCAATGTGGATTTGCGCACCTCTATTGAATGAGCGCCGTAGAAACTTGACGGTCCAGTGCCAGTCAAGGTCATTTTAGTTAACTAAAATTAACGAAAAAATAAATAAAATTAAAATTCAGAAAACAATGTAGTTAACTAAATAAAATAAAAACGAAAATTCTTTTTAAAAAAACAAAAACTAACAAACTATATTTTATGTTTACAAAACTAACTACAACAATAATTATCGCAAAATGTCCTTCGTTTTAATCTTTGGTCATTAATTTAATGCATGAGCCTTTGGGGATTTAAATGTGATTTTAAGTAGATTTATTTGGATATAAAATGAAATAAAGACGTTTGAAGGTGTCACACAGAAGTGGCGTCATCTAGCAGCAGCCAAGAGAAAAGCACCTTCAGATGATGTCGCTCCTATGATGTTTTTTTTAAATATTGTGCACAAGTGATACACATAAAAAAACAACAACCTGAAACTAACTAAAACAAAGCATTTATTAAATACTTAAAACTAATAAAAACTAACAGAACCACTCTGAAAACTAATTAAACTTAAAAAACAAAACTCAAAACGAAATCAAAACTAAATAAAATGGAAAAGTCCAAAACTATAATAACCCTGGTGCCAGTGTACTGCAAAAAAAAAAAAAAAAAAAAAAAAGGGCGCTCAATGTAGTAAAATATCAATTTTAGTGGATAAAACTCAAAATATTTAATATTAAATATTCAGAAAGCAAGAATGTGTTGATTTTATCATATTTATTTATGAAATAAAAAATTACATTTTCGTACTGGAACCCCGCGTTCTAGAAATTCATTGGATATATATATATATATATATATATATATATTTCTTTTACTTGAGCGGCGCCGTATCAGAAAATCACGCAAAAATTTTCAGCTCGCAAGGCAGAAAATCGACCAGGTGCCGATTGGTAAGTTGGAAAACTAAGACCAAGTTGTTTTCCTATCCACCAGTTCTCCTTCTTCATGACAGAAGCCATCCTCCTCTTCTCACCCCATGGCTCCCCCTTGAAGAAGTTCTCCCACAAGGTCAAAGGTCGCGTGCACTGGATGCTGCAGTGCGCCTGCGTGACGTGCGCCGCGCTCGGCCTGGCGGCCATCTTGTACAACAAACACCTGCACGGCAAGCCTCACTTCACCTCCTGGCACGGTCTGCTGGGCGTGATCACGGTGTGCACGGTGGCGGTCCAGTCGCTGGCCGCCGTCCCGCTCATCTACCACTCCCTGGCCAAAGGCTGGTCGCTGGCTAAGCTCAAGAGGTACCACGCGGCGTCAGGGCTGGTCACCTACCTGCTCGGCAGCGGCAGCCTGCTCCTCGGTCTGACTTCTGGGTGGTTCACCTCGTCGGTCAGTGACGCCGCGTGGTACCTGGCGGCGCTTTGTCCTGTTCTCAGTGCACTCATCATCATGAATCAAGTCACCAGTGCTTATGTGGCAAGGAAACGTTTGCAGTCCTAATTGGCGGTGGGAAGTAATGGACTCTAAATACATTGTTTTGTTAATATACTAAAGCTGATCTTTCAGATTTTGGTACTTGGGTATTTATTTTTGACGACTTTTTATGTTTGCTCTCTACATTTGAACACAGATGTCTGTATTTTCTACTCCTTTGTCAACACAAGGCTTGATCCCCCCCCTTAATCTCATGTCATAAAAAATAGACATGAATTGAGAAAAGTCAGTCGTGGTTGAGTATTGTTTAACGCGACCGTGGTTATCTCCAACAATGAGACATAAATGCGTTGTTTTGCGCCAGCCTGAAATGATCAAATTTGGCGGTTCAAAACTTTTGAACTAACTAGAAACACATCCAGCTAAGGTTTTGTTCAGTTGTAAAGGTACTAATAGTACATGAAAAATAATGCAAATATCAAATGTATTTATTAATTAATGTTTGACTGCCAAAAATTGCTAAATAAGTAAAGTATGCCTTTTTAAGTAGCCAAATTCACTAATTTTTATCCATCTCGGGTGGCCATTTTGCCACTTGCTGCCTACTGAAAGTGACATCACAGTTGCTCAGGCAGTGCCCAATCATGACTAAGCTTAAAAAAAACAAGTGAGCTGTGATTGGTCGTTTCCAGAGCACTTCACAACTATCGATGTCATTTTCAGTCGACAGCAAGTGACAAAATGGCGGCCATATCAAGTGGATAAAAACAGGTGGATTTTGCTGATTTACTCATATTCCGCAAAACCAATATTAATCAGAATGCCATATTAAAACTAGTATGTTGCATAGAACATATTGTAAGGAATATTTTTGGGTTTACTTTTATATTTTAGTATGTTTTGGAGTCTACCTCTTGACTTTTACTGAAGATTTTTTTTGTACTTTACACCGTGATTACTTTTGCCACATCTGATCCAAATTAAATCTGCAGTATTGATTCATAATGTTACTTTTATATTATACAGGGACTATGTTTTGCACAAGGCCAATAGTTGGATGCATTTAAATGGATAACTAATTGTTTTCACAATGTACAATATTTACTGACATGTTTCACAACCATTGTATATTATATGTCATTTAATTACCATTAACATATTTTTATTCCACAAGAACAACTTATATTTTTGGTTGTTCATTATGATATAGTGGACCAGAAATTTACAATAATGTATCATTTTTATACATATATATTTGACCAACCAAAGTTGTTGTTTATTAAAAAGCAAATTGAATATTCACACAATAGAAGAGTGTTTTATTTTTTAAAATAACATTGACAACACATTTTCTGTTTTTGTCTACGTGGCATTGATGGGCCATCTAAGTGAACATAAGATAATAAAAATAAAATAAATACATTTCAGACACTACAAACACTGAAATGAGGGAAGCTACTATTAAGGGTACATTATGAAATTATAAAAAGTATGAAAAAAATACCCAATCCATAAAAATGATCTACGAGACATGAAACAACAGATTTGAACAGAAAGCAATGATATCCATCCTCAAATTCTAACAAGAGTACAAATATAGACAAAGGATCTGCATTTTTTTCCCCATAATTCACCTTTCAGAGTCACTTTACAAGATTCCAAGACAAATTATGTTGGGGGGGAAAAAAAAAAGAAAAAAAAAAGAAAAAAAAAAGTCTCCACCAATCTACTTTAAGAACTCTTTACAGGTGGTTGTTCAATCTCATGCGCTTCTTTTTTTTTTCTTCCTTTTTTAAATTCTAATAAAACCACTGTGTCAACCAGTTTGCAAACAGATTCCTAAATCATCACAAAATAAAAAGCACAAGGCTAGAGAGCAGCAGAGACCGAACACCACTGACAGAAACTACTTACACGGGAGGCCACAGCGACACCTGGACCCGGCCGCCTCCGCCACAGTCACCGGTGGGTGTGAGTGACCTGAACGTTGTGATGCTTGACGTCGACACTGAATAAACACTCGGACCGTGATGGGGAAAGTTTGCTTTCCGCAAGGCTCCGCGAATGTCAAATGAGTGTGCTGCTTTCACTCGATTGGTTCTTGTTTTGGGACACGAAAGTGTGTTCACGTTTGTTATCACAATGGTGTACAAAAAAAAAAATAAAAGGTAAAAAATAGAACACAAGACCTCTTTGTGTGTGTCATTTAAGGCTAAATATGACAGAACACAAGCGTGTGTTACTGAGGGCAAAGTTAAGATACATTCATTTGAGCATTAACGGTGAAAAAAAGTGACCCCCTTCCCAAACCATAACAATGCATGTTATCTTCATAGATGCTGTAATTATACACCCCCCTACACACTGAACGGTATTTTAACTTGAAATATAAACAGTAACAATAACTACTATGTACAGATATCTACATGATGTGATGAGTCATAGAACCTCTCTTCAATAGTGGATGCTACACATTTCTGCAGATGGAAAGATTTCAGGGTTTTCTTTTTTTTTAATGTCTGGGCTGTAAAAATAGTGTGTGGTTGGAGTGATTTTAATGAATTTTGGGTGGTGTGAAATAAACTGCGGTGAATTCGGCCGGTGAGTGCTGCTACAAACACTTGCTCCATTTCACAGCAAATCTAACACGAAAGGCAGTTTTATTCAGCATCAAGATTTGTAACTGACTTATCAACAATTTTAAAGGTGTAAGAGGACTTCTCGTAAATGTGTCTGTGTGGGAAACTTTGGTCAAAAATGAACATTCATAAATATTTAAATTAATAATCTGTGGATTATTTTTTTCATTAATTCAATGAATCTCCCCTGTATTCAAAAAACATTTTTAAATGATCAGTGCAGAAAATATAAATTCATTATGATTCAGTTACTGGGTTGGTCTGTAACGTCAGAAAACGGGCAGAAATCTTGATCATTGTTTTCCAAAGTAACAAAAAAAAAAAAAAAAGTTTTATTTTGATGAGGACAAGCAGAAATCATCATTTGTTTTTAAACTCTTACTTACTGACTATTTACTGTTGATAAGCACACATTCTAAAGATTTCTCATGAAAAATATCTACACAATTCATTGTGTATCAAATGTAATTAGATTAATTTTTTACAACCGATTAGTCGTCGATTCATCGTTGCACCTCCAATTTAAATGTAGTTGTGTATGGCGAACAAAGTATTTGATGCACACGATTATGTCAGGTTCGTTTTTAGAAGGAGCATAATTGGTCAAATCACATCCCATTTCCATCAATTAACATTTGTGTCCAACTGCATCTCAGTGTCCCGTCACCTCTATGACATCATCATCCGAACTATCTCCTCCGTTCTCTGCACTCGGATACCGGTCCGGTTGGGTCAGTGCCGCCCCCAACAGGCTGGATGTGGGATTGTTGTAATGGGAGACGAATCTGCCGGACGTACTGGAAGCTGAGTTTGCCGCGGGGAAACCTGCCGACCCGGAGAGAAGAGGGTTGGGGAACATCCGGGGCTCGGCGAGCAAAGGCTGGTTGTAGTTGATAGGGAAGCCTGACGAAAGCAAGCCCGCCACATTGGGGCTCATCAAGTAGGGCGGCAGAGAAGCCGACGCCAGTGAGGAAGTAGTCGCGGATGACGACGATATGGGAATGGTGTTGAAGGTGGAGGAGAGGGCCGCGGATAGAGCTGACGAGGACGGGGAAGGAAGTTGTCCGTTCCCAGGTGCGGAAGGGAACATGGTCTGTAGGTCTGCCAGTGTTTGTCCCGGTGTCTGAAGGAATGACGATCCGCCGCTTGCACCCATCAGAAGAGGGTGCGTCATCTGCCCCAAACTCCCCAACAGCGAGGAAGAGTTCAAACCCACTGGCGGGAAACTGAGCCCGCCGGAGTTCAGGGCCAATCCGGGGAAATGCGACGCAGCCGAAGTCCGCTTGGCCGCGGCGCTTTGACTTCCCGCGTGCTTGCGTTTCACCGCTTGCGTCTGCGCGCTCGAACGAAGGAGGTCGTCGTCGAGTGGCGGGCAGAGGTCCGGGATCACGCCGCCGCCGTCTGCCGCCGCCGTTGAGGAGAGTTCGTTATCTGCGCTGCCGCTGGTGGATGCCGTGTAGTTGCTGATCTCGCGGAGAATCTCCGAGCTCAGCGGCGAGGACGACTGATGCTCCACGTCAATGTCAGGGGAGTGTTGCAGTTGTTCCCCAGGGGAGGCGCAGCCATTGCTGAGTGAATGGATCACAGAACGCTGGCTATCTGTACATGAGAGGGGGACATCCAAAGTGCGAACCATTAAAAAAAATAAATAAATAAATAAATACACTACTTTTCAGCTATTTATTTGTTAGGGAAAAAAAAATAGCATCAAGCGATTCTAATTTGTGATTAACTAATCACATGACTTCAATAGTTAAGTCATGATTAATCGCAAATTTCTAAATGTTCAAATTCAAAGTTCTAAATGTACAATAAAATGTACAATATAGTTTTTCTAACTTTCATACTCTTGTTAATGTAAAAGTGGAAATAATTATTAAACTAATAGAAATAATGCTGCATCTTTTAGTCACTGATACAGTAATTTCATAATTCATAAAATTGAGTGAAAATTAAAAACATATCAAACATAACTGTACTGAGTATGATATTGATTTGTGTTGTGGTCATTTTTCTGCCACTAGATGGCATAATGGCATTTGTAAGACAATGATGGCTCAGTGCATTTTTCTTTCTTATAAGAGCTATCTAATCTTGTGAAATGCTGTACATTTTTTAAATTGTAAAATACAGCCCAGTCTCCACAAATATATGCATTATTATTAAATTTAATACTGCTAAATTTTGACGTGGACATGTCTGCTGGTTTGCAACTATGTGGCCATAAAGTGTGGCTTATACTTTTGCAATGCACTGCATTTTTCAATTTCAAAAGGCATCAATTATACACAGATTTTCACTATTTTGTCCCGATCCCCAACAAATAGTGAGGGTCGACTGTAGATAGATAATCTAACAATATTTAGGCATATATTCTTTGTCCTCTGCAAAGAGCGACCCACTTGCTTAATGGGAAATGCCCTAGATGAAATAACAAATAGCATTGGTGTCACGATGTTAAAACCGTTTAAAGCAAACAGAAGAACAATAAAATGTAGCCAATGCAACAATACTTACAGGCATATATTCTTTATCCTCTGCAACAAATGGCTACTATTACTGCCGTACTGAGATACTCAGACTGTCTATATACAGCGTGCGCACACACACCATCAATCATTTGTTAACAATATAGCACAATCGTAACAGCAATTGTATAATACGATAATAATGATGATGATGATGATGATGATAATAATATGTGACAAAGCACAGATTGCAAGGACATTGTATGTGCACCGCCCTCATTATTATTTATGTTAATATTGTGTTGATTTGGATGTATGCTTGGGATCATTATCATGCTTGTCACGACTTTGGAAGTCGCACCATCCTAAAGCTCCAATTCCAGGGGAAGGAAAAGTAAGCCCAAAGCCTGATGCTGCACCGTCATGCATCACTGTGGCTATGGTGCATTACAAAGGCTACGTTTAGCAAAACAACAATCCCATCAGTAAACATGAGGGGAAATGTGTTCTAGTCTGATAATATGAAGCTATATTATTCCGCCACTGGCGCAAAAACAACTCTACTCGCCTCCCTCCGCTCAGAATGATGACAGATGGAACACGTTGTTTAATTACAACGATAAATCAAGATGCATTTGTACCTCTGGAAACAGCGGCGGCCCCGACGGATGGTCTACTGATTTTTCCAGATCTAATTGCGAAAATTCTTCCATCATTCGTCCTTATGTAAGTACCTGTGGACATGAAAACGACTGATGATGGACTCAGTACGCATATAATGAATACAGAATGAACAGGAAGGTTGCATCTACCTTTGGATCCTCTGATAACATGGATGCTCTCGCCAGCGCGAATTCGAGCTTGGACATCTGTTGTGCTGTTGGATCCTGGGATGAAAATGTCTATAGATTTACGGACACAGAACATAAAAACATATTTTAATTAGGGCCCATATGATTAAGCGAGTAACTCAAATAATTTGATTACAAAAAAGCTAAATATCTGCCTCGAAACTTTGCAGTGATTATTTTTCCATAAAGACTGACGTTATTGCACACACACATCATTCTGCGTACAGTCACGAAATGGTACGTAAAAGACGGGAAATATCTCCAAAAAAAAAAAAAAAACTAAAAAAAAAAGGAGGTCACCGTGCAAAATGGCTGCTGTAAGGTCGAACGGTTTCTACACAGACCTTTTTCGAATTAAAAAAAAATATATATATTTTACAGATGTACGCAGTGGGCAGGAAATTATTTAGCTAATTGTAGCTAAGAGGCAACTCGGCTCCACTTTTACTCATGGACTGTTGTTGAAGCATTATCTGTAAGTGACTTTAATCAATAAGACACTCACAACATCACATCCATCACATGTGTAATGTTATGATGTATGTGTAAAGTATAAATGGTAGATACTGTTTGTTTACCGTAAATGGTAATCGCTAGCATGCTAATCCCGATTGCTACCCAATTAGCATAGGCTAATTTTGTTGTGTTTAATAATGCTCATGCACAGAAGATAAGTTATATCCACTCAACTCATGTACATATAATGATGCATGTGTCAACTAAATGGTGGTCAGGGTTTGTTTACCTTAAATGGTAATCGCTAGTGCATTAATGCTAATCTCAATTGCTAACCGTTTAGCATAGGCTGTTGTTGGTGTTATACCAAAATATCAGAATTAGAATTTGTAATAAAAAAAAAGAAAAAAAAAAAAAAGAAAACGAAAAACAACATTAGACAATACCAGTTGTGGTGACAATCCGCTGAACGTAAACTCCAGCCTTCTGCAGGAAATTGACAGGCAAACTGCCAGGAGAGCTGCCCATGCCCATGACAACCTGGCGAGGCATCATGGGGATCGGCGTCGACTGGATCGGCCTGACACTTGCTACTGGCTTCTCATCAGGCCGGGCCATCGCACGCCTGGAAATAGAAATGAATGAGCTGATCAGCTGACAATGACTGCACTATACACGGCAAAGCAAACCGTCATTTTTGTCAACTGCTATTCAGATGAGATTTAAACAGAACTCACCAGCCCCGTTGAGTGAATGCGGGTATGTTAGCGAGCGCGTGGTTGCTTGTTGGATAATAAGGGGCGTAGGAGGGTCGAGAGTAGGGCACGGAGGCTCGTTTTTCATCCTCGTAACTTTTTTTGGCTGCTCTCTTCTCCGCTTTGGTCAGTTTGGATTCCTTCCGGTCCATTAAGAGTGATTCATGTTGGAAAGGTTGCTGGAGGCACAAATGAAGAGAAAGACATCTTTTAAATACATCAAACACACCATGCACCCTGATACCTTCATTTCATGGTATCGTATTCGCAACGGCAGCCAATACCAGTATTGGCCACCCTCTTGTGGTCGTTTAACTATCAGGAACTAGAAAATTCCCATTCATATAGGTCCTTCCTTTTTACTTTAATCATCCGTTATAGTTTTTCAAGGGGTAAATTTCATGTATCAAAAGTACTAGTGATATTGGGACTACTCAAGAGGTCAGAACTTGTACTGGTATTGTCGAGTCTGGGGAAAAAATGGTGTAGAACATCCTTATTCAATAATAATAGAATAGTCATTGTACTTTAGTGATGAGGTGAGGGTAGAGCTGGCAGGCTTGATAGATGACCGGCTCATCTTCCAAAGCCCTCATATTTATTTTGTTCGCTTCAGGTTCCTCCTCAACAAAATGCAACAGCGACTCCACTTCCTTTCGAGTGAAGTTCAGCGCCGGGTTAAGGTCATCCACCACGCGGTCTGCAATCATAGCATTGCATAGTTAGCTTTGTGTGTCAAGCAGTTGCTTGGCTAGCACAGGAAACAATTACAATTTCTTACCGGACATGCCCTGTTTGGAGACCTGTCGATCATAGATCTTCTTCTCCAAGGTGAAGTCACAAACCAGGCGGTAAATGTAACATGGTTTCTTCTGACCGTAGCGGTACACCCGGCACACCGCCTGAGCGTCATGACACGGGTTCCAGGACGCATCGAACACAACGACACGGTTTGCTCCGATCAGATTTACACCCAGGCAACCAGCTCTGGCGGGAAATTGGTACAAAGATGAACAGTTTTTAGTGCCTGTCAGTGGGTGAAAGGAAAGACGTGTAATGAAATGATGCAGGAAGAACTGTGACACACACCTGGTAGACAGCAGGAAGAGAAACAATTTGGTGTTCTCTGGGTCATTAAACTGGTTGATTAGGCGCTCTCGTTCTGAGGCAGATGTACTCCCATCCAGTCCTACACAAAAACACATTTTTTATTTCTTTTTTTTTTTTTTACATTCTAACAGCAGTCAGTGGTTCTCAAAAGAGTGGTACTCGGATCACTTTAAAGGTATGAAATGAAATTATTTGTTAATCATGGAAGAGGATTAAGAGCCAGTGAAGAAAATCAGGCTGTCAGCATTCTAACTTTTATCTCATAATTCTGACTATTAAAGTGAGAATTCTGCGATTTTAAAGCCATAAACCGAGAATTTCTGAGATTAAAGTCAGAATTTTAACAGTCACAATTCAATCAGGTTATCAATGTGACCGAATTCCGAAATAAAAGTGAGAATCCTGCCAACTTTTTTTTTCTGCACAGGCCCTAATCCTCGTCCGTAGTTATGTACAGTTCAGTTGTGTTTGAAGTTAAAGGTACATTTGCATTTAATTATCGACCTTGTTTGTTTTCAAACATTTATTGAGGTCCTTTTTTTTAATTTCAATTTTATACATAACACATTCTAAGAGCACAGAACTTACGGTAATAATTGAGATTGCGAACCCAGTTGGGGTTCTGAGACTCTGCAGCGGTGTCTTGTGATGGAATGGCTCTCTTTGATAAGAAGTCCTCAATGACTGTCAGGGTGGATAAGCTTTGACTGGCAATGCAGGAGGAGATATTAGAGAAATGAGTGAGCTGTAGAGACCATTTGAGATGAAAACAGGTACATGCCTAACTATCAGATCATCAATACTCTATCTTAGCTTACTGTACAATTTCTGTTTTTAAGTGACATCTTAATGACATATAAGATTAACATATTACAGAACAAAAGTGGAATGAATTAAAAACTTTGTAGAGTCAGTAAGTCTGCATTTGAATTGCATTTCATGTAACAGACACCAAAGCGACTTACCTGAAGACCAAAATCTTGTCTCCTCTTCTCACGCTCTCGTCAATCAAATGAAAGAGCAGCACCATTTTGGCAGAGTGTTCCAGAAGTCCCATCTGATAATTTGACATGATTTCTTTTGCCTGTGACAAAAATGAGAATAATACAGTCGAGAGCGTGCAAATGATAAGTGGCATTTTTTTTTTAAAGCCGTCACTGCTACAGCGAATAGTTGAGGGTCACTTCATACCCATTCATAAGTGATGACTTGATTGCTTCGATCCTGCGAGGGATTGAGCAGCGGCGGAATGTTATTGGCTTTGCTGTTGCTGGAGTCGGACACTTTGCCTTTGGGGCCACTGGCGATGTCATCAAGGTCCAGGTCCTGCTCGTTTGCCTGATTTTCTTTCTGTACAGCTTCATAAAGCACGTCCGGGTGATTCCAGATCTAGCATGAAGATGAAAAACACGTTTTCAATGATCAAAGGCGTACGACGCAATCCTGCATGTCACTTTTGATTTGAGAAGCTTACCTTTAGAGGTGGTAACCTCTGGGTACCTCACGGTACGATATGTGGTAATTATCTCACAATATGACGATACCATGATTAGCGACATATTGGTCAGGTAATAAATCCACGATAATCTACAATAAAACGACTAAACATAAAACTGATGTTTTTTTTCAATGAGAAAATAGTTTATTTTTGGACCATCACTGAATCACAATATTAAAACTGGTGTCTTCTTCACAGTGAGTACTTTCGTGTTTTTTTTTTTAATGAACAATGGAGCTGTTACAGTGGCTGTATATTAGCTACAAATATCATGATACTTGCGTAGGCGTATCGATAATCTATCGGAAGACAAAGTATAACGATTTAACGCAATATCGATATATCTATTTGTCACACTCGTGCTTACCTTGCAGCACACACAGAAGGCCTTGAGAGGGTTTAGACCAAGCCACCCATTGTTTCCTGCTTCCCTAAAGCGATTCATGAACTCGGTGTAAAGCGCTTTCTGTATAGGAGACAGCCGCACCAGAATCACATGCTCCATCTTGATGGGAAGCTGGTGTTGCAGAATATCATGGCCGCGCCTATAAAGTAGAAAATAAAATCATAAGCATGAGGTTGTGACTTTTCTTCTAAAATCAGCCCATTTAGCAACCTGCTCACCTTTGGACAAAGCCCTCCAACAGGCTGTGTAGCACATGGCTACGGTAACGCATCAAGCGCACGTCTTGAGGCGTGCTGTCCATACATTGCCCATTCAGAATGGGCCGCTCAAACATGTTGCTGAACTCCTGGCGTGTGCCTAAGAAGTCCGGCCGAACAAAATCCACCATGCACCAGTATTCGATGAGATTGTTCTGTAACGGGTAGCCCGTCAGAACCACTCGGCGCCTCGAACGGATATTCTTCAGAGCCTGTGACGTGCTGGCATGATAGTTCTTAATGCGATGGCCCTCGTCACAGATCACCACGTCCGGACCAGGTCGGAGAATGGACTTTTCAATACCTACATTTAAAAAAACAAAAAACAAATAATGGCATATTTGCACTTAACTCATTCACTCCCAGCCATTTTCACTGAAGCAACCCCCTTCGCTCGGCTGTTTTATTGGATTTTGACGGATTTTGCGAGGCCCACAGAATATTGTATTCAATTTATATAAAAACATTGAACCTACCAAAAGAAAGACTAGAGTCTCTTCTTTCATTGGGAAGAAAAGTACCGGTATTTTTCTATCTGTTTCAGTTTTGCAGCAATTAGCATTAGAATATAGCTAAGTTTTATAATTATTCCCAAATCTGTTTAGAACTGTGGGGAAACCCGCTTGTTTGCAACATGGCCCTGAGAAGGTTTCAAAACAGCTAGATCTCGCTGCATAACTCAAATTCCACAAATGTAATATTAATCAGAATGTCATGTTTATACCAGTGAGGTCACATATAGCATATTGTCAAGAAATGTTTAAGGTTGACTTCCCCTTTAAGCACACATCAAGAGCACTGTTATTATATACTAATGAATTCTAGTTATTCTACTTGCCCTTCATGAGTTCTTGTTGTCTATCTTCCTCATCTAGATCAATGATGACAGGCCCCACAGGCTTCTTTGATTTTTTCTTCTTGCCCGTAACAAAACTCTTCTTCATTGTCAGGAGGCGGTACATCTCATAGCCCATTAGCAACACGCCTCCATTTTGGCTCCAGTCCTCCACCACCTTAGCCCGAGCCGTCGTGGTTCTGTAGGACAGACATGCAGGTCGATCAACACTTCAAACATTGGACACGCGGCCATTTATGTGCTCTGTGGCGTGCACCGTACTTGTGCTCATCGTTGAGAATTTGAACTTTGAATGTACGTCCAGTACACAAAGTGGGGTCCGTGTCAGGGGAAAGCGCTTCCTGTGGTGGGAGCCACAGGTTGAATTCTGCCAGCCAGTTTTGAAGCGTGTTCACCTAAAATGAGTACAACAAAGAGATCAGCTCAGGTTTGGGTTTTTTTTCCTCCTCCTCCTTTCCTCTCTCTTCTTCCCTCTCCTCCACGATTTCTTGCAACAAGGAGCCGTTTTGTTTCAAATGTTTATTCAAGAATTGGCTTGCTTCAAGTTGTGAGGCCATTCAGAGGAGTGCTCAAACGCAGAGATCCAGCAGCAGGCTGCAGCCAGCTCGCCGGAGGCACGGCAATCACACGGGGAGAGGCAAGGTTTTACTTCCGCATTAGAAAAATAACCAGCAAAACACCTAATATTTCCTAATAAAATGACATCACCATGGTGTCAAAGGTAAGATTCAATCATTATATACCTACAGTTAACTTTTGGAAGGGCTTAAAATACCGTGATGTAATCCCTATAAAATGTAAGCCAATGTATTGATGCATCAGAATCGGAATCAGAATTGAATTGAATCGTGGGCCTCTGAATCGGAATCGAATCGTGACGCACCCATAGTCTCACCCCTACTAAATACAGGAAAAACTGTGCACAGACACGTTGAAATGAAAAAAATAAAAAATAAACTTGTGCTCTGACAATATACACTGCAATTACTCACAGGAACAATGGCCAACACCGTGTGCGCCTCAGTATTCTGCAGCAGGATGTCAATGAAGGAAATAACCTGCAGTGTCTTGCCAAGCCCCATACTGTGAGCGAGGATGCAACCAAAACCAGTGCTGGTCTGATAACGATCCAAAGACTCAATCAGGTTATCATACAGAAATCTGATGCCACCAATCTGAGGGAAAGATGAGTTGAAAAAAATGTCACATTGACACACTTGGATTTTGGCAGCTGTCGAATAAAGCACACCGTGGACATACCTGGTGAGGTTTGACAGCCTTGGCAAGCTGCGGTGCGAGATAAATGTCTTTCTCCTCTGCAGGGTGGTTGATATTAACCATCACGCGGCCCTGGGCGTCAGGCAAGTTTAGAGCGTCATTGATGTGCGCGCCACTGCTCTCCTCTGTGCCAGCGGGACTACTGTCGTCCTCCTCATCACCCGACTCGCTGCTTATCTGCAGGGCGTCATCGTCCCCTGAGCTGAGTTCAATTATATCTGCGCCATCAATAAACAGAGCATAAGGGCTTGTCGCATATACCATTTTCCATCCTTTTGTTTATTCAATTGTAGATAATATCAATAAAATAAAACTTTCATTATAAGTTTTCTAGACACGAGTTAATTAGTGTATCTGAGGTGCATTGTTGATTTATTAGTGACAATTGAGAATGAACTTGATTACCATCTCTAATGGCTATCTCAGGAAGTTTAGAGTCGATTTCGTCTTCATCACTGTCCAGACAGATCACATCCTGCTTGCCGAGCAGGCCGGGGACCAAGTGAGACACCTCGCCTAAAATGCAAGTTGGGTCCACTGTAGGAATGATGGAAATTAATAATCTCTATTCTTAATTAGTCTCATTGAAGTACTCCAAAAAAATGTAAACAGTTATTTGATGACAGGGAAAACAAAAACAAAACACGAACCTAGTTGGGACTCCAGTAAAGTTGGAGCTGGCGTAGGGAAGTCTTTCCTCTGTTGCTCCAGACGCTTCCGCCTCTCCATCTCTTCCTGCTGAGCAGCCTTGGTTCCAGCCTCCAGTTGGTCCTCATTCAGCAGCTTTCTGTTGGAGACAAACAATAATGCAAGGTATGGAAGCAGTCTGAAACGGAGAGTGGTTTCTAACATTTTGTTCACCGTAAATGAGGGGCAGCATGCTGGTAAAGTACAGAACATTCATATTCATGTAATGCAAATGGTGTTTTGGTTTAAAGAGTGATAGAATAACAATCCTCATTAATTTCCGATAAAAATATATATTCCTAATAGCATCAGTGCAGTGATGTGGGTTTGGTCACACCCGAGGGGCTCAGCATACACAGTTTCTGTGTATGTCACACATGAGTGTAAATTTTTGTATGATTGATAACATGTCAAGAAGATGTATTTGAGAGGAAGTATAAAACACATACGCACCTGATATTTTTCCTCATGTGTGCAGGCTTTGCAGGCTTGGAGGGTTTGGACCTTTTTGAAGGCTTGGAAGATTTGGTTAGTTTAGAAGCTTTGTGTTTCTTTGACTTTCTGGAAGTTGTCTTGCTCTGACTTGATTTGCCAGGGCTGCCTGGCAGCTGAGAGCGAGAGTTTGGTCTGGAGGACGTCCTGGAGGCCGGCCGTGACGGTGGCGCCGAGGAAGGCTCTCCAGATGTAGCTGAGTTGGAATCCCGACTATGAGATTTTTCATTCGAGCTTTGTGCACTAGAAGGTTTATCTTTGAAGAGAAGAATATATCAGTTTTACAGTGACTGAGTTTATCTGCTACTCATGAATTCATGAGATATAGAAACACTCACCCAAACTGTCATCCTCATCATCGTTTTCATCCTCCTCCTCATCCTCCTCCTCATCATCACCCTCCTCCATATCGCCATTGTCTTCCTCTTCATCATTTTCCTCTTCACTGTTAAGGCTATCCTCCAGGTCACTTTCTGAAATGACCTCTTCAGACATGGCGTCTTACGGGGCTCTCAAAGTATTACCTGCACACCTTCATCAGGGGTCCTAAAATAACAACAAGAACAAAAAAAGAAACACACTCAAAAGAGAAGTTGATGCAACATTTCAATGTTTTGATTTTAAAAGATCAAATGAAATCCAGTGCATCCAGAAAGTAATTTCAGCGCTTCACTTTTTCCACGTTTTATTATGAGCCTCATTCCAAAAAGAATATTCATATTTTCTCCCTCAACATTCTACACAACACCCCGTCATGACGTGAAAAAACTGTTTTTGAAATTTTGCACAATTTATTAAAAATAAAAAAAAACTGAGTAATCACATCTAGTGTGGATGTAACGATAACGGCAATATCGTGATATTAAAACTGTCACAATATCGTCGTCAACATGTCACAATATTAAAAGCAGCACATCTGTTAAAAATGTCAAGTTCATTTCCATTTGTGCAGTTCTAGCACCCTCTGGTGTTAGTTTTTTTTAGTGCAGTTTGATTTTCATATGGCATGTTTTAGCCTTTCTATGTTTAAAATCCACGCTAATCGTCAGGGTAATATTGACTCTTTTTCTAAAATCGCCATCAACTCCACAATATCATGATAATTATTGTATTGCAAGGTTCAAATCGTGATAATATCATAGTGACTTCAGGACAACTCTGTGAATGACACTGAGTGGACAAGCCAGAGGCCAGACTTCCGATGAAACATCTCTAGAGAGACCTGAAAATGGCTGTTAACAGACGCTCTCCATCCAAACTGATGGATAGAGCTTGAGAAGAATGGGCTAAACTGCCCAAAGATAAAAGTGTGCCAAGCTTGTGACTTTGTAAGCAAAAAGACTTCAAGCTGTAATGCCTGCCAAAGGTGGGATCAAAAAAAAAAAAAAAAAAAGTTTTCACTTTGTCACTTTGGGTGTTGTGTGAAGAATTTTGAGGGGGGGAACCTTATTTCATCTTATATAGATAACTGATCATCAAAATAATAATAATAATAATAATAATAATAAATATTTCCCCGATTCCATTTGAATAAGGGATGCATAAGCAGCTAGCTTAAAGATAAAGCTACGCCTTTTATACGTCATGAAATAGCTCAGGAATAGCCACATGGCACAATCACACTTACCTTCTGGTATAACTACAGTACTATTGGTTTCTTCCTAAGCAGCAGACCAACACGCTAGCTTGTTATAAAACAGCACATGTAATTGCAACCCCCCGCCCCCAACTATTTGTGTTCATTTAAGCAGTAGCTACAGTACAATTATCCACCCTAATTTTACAGGCAAACAAATTTGCGTAACCAACGGGGTTCATTTATGGTTGTGATAGTGAGTATGTATTTGTACTGTGTGTTACGGTCGGGCAGCTAACGTTAGTCGAATTTACCCACATGCTAACATTCTCTGCTATTCAGACGCGCTATCTCCATCATTACGTATTTTAGCAACATACCGTGGGAGTATATGCGTTGCACGCTTCTGGAAATGTCGATGTGAATGCAAACAGCGGCCTATCAATTCATTTACAGGGTAATTATGAAAATAAACCGATAAACGTTTCTTCTCATTTCCAATTTTTTTCCCTCCATCCAGTGTTACAATGTATTCCTTCCCCCGAGTGTTGCGAGTGTTGCGCCTGTTCCGCCAATAAACTAAAACCCCTTGAATGAAATTTAAGTACATACAAGTAATTATCTGCGCTCGCTATATTTCTTCAACGAACCGGGTAAGTATCTACTTATTACAACTGTGTTACATTTACCATTTTATCTATATCTCCTATTTCCATAAAAATTAGGTTGGAATTGTTTTTGTGTACGATAGCTTGTCGATTGTTGATGACGCAAATTGTAGGCGGCCGTTTCTTGTCTTTTGTGTTTATCTTCAGCTCCTAGTTGCATGGTGAATGGATAGGTGCCTTCACGATTACGTACTACTTCTTCGCCAATGGACATGGACAAGAACACCGCTTAAATGGTAGTGTGCATTGAGTGCAGACGCAAACATGAACAAAGGTTGGCTGGAGCTGGAGAGCGACCCAGGTGAGTTATTGTTATTTCAACACTAACGTTACGACAGCTAGCGTTGATTTTTCAATCAAGCAACTGCTTTCCATTCGTATGATGCTACGAGGATGTATATGTATCAACCGTATAGAGTATGTTTTGTGCAGTTTATTTTACCATGCATTTGGGGAGCAATCGAGTTTGATTTTTTTTTTTCTTAATCATCTTCACTGTAGTACACAATATGATTGCCATCTTGTTGGCTTTCACTCATGGAAGATAAATGCAGGGCTAACTGCACTTTTTTCTATCCCCATTAGGATTGTTCACTTTGCTTGTTGAAGATTTTGGTGAGTAGTTATAACTTTGTGTTGTCGGGAATTGTAATAAAAGCTTAGTATGGCAACAAAACAGTTTACTGGGAAATTGATTCAACGAGAAGGTGTTTCACGTTTCCTGCAGGTGTTAAAGGCGTACAAGTCGAGGAAATATATGACCTTCAAAGCAAGTGTCAAAGGTACTTGTTTTAAAAGCCGTGCAAGTTAATCACTATAATGCGGAAAATTTGCAGTAGTTTAGATCAAAATTCTACACCATGCATCAGAAAAGTTCCAGGACTGGTGTCGCAATAAATATATTTGAAGCTGGAGTTTTAAAGTACTTTCCGCTGGTTAAATGTCTGACCCACGTTACAGGGGAAAACTCATAGTTTGTCATTTGGGCTTGAAATCTAACTTATGTGACACCAGTTTTGGAACCTCACGGACACACCCTGTGTACCTATGCCTAAAATTCTGTAAGCTTGAACACTAATGAGGAAAGCTGAATTTTCTTTTCCAGCCCGGTCTATGGCTTCATCTTTCTGTTTAAGTGGATTGAGGAGAGGCGATCCAGGAGGAAAGTTAATACTTTGGTTGATGAAACCTCCGTCATCGATGAGGAGATCGTTAATGATATGTTCTTTGCACATCAGGTAATTAATTGATTGTGGACCTCAAAAACACAACATTCATGATGAAATTAGTGAAAATGACATTTGAATGTTTATTTGCTGTAATTTTCCTATTTAGTTGATCCCAAATTCGTGTGCCACTCATGCCTTGCTGAGTGTGCTTCTGAATTGCAGTGGTGTCGAGCTTGGCACCACCCTGAGTCGCATGAAAGCTTTCACAAAAGGCTTCAGCCCAGAGGTAAAAGTTTTCTGATGTAAGCAATCATGTCTGAGAATAATTTGTGAAATGAATAATTTCTTTAGATTAGTTTTGTGTAGAGTATGTTGATTTTTTTTTCTTCTTTTTTGTAAGTCTCCTCTTTTTCTATAAGACACATTTAAGGGACCAGGGAAATCCTAGCATCATAATTAATCGTCAGTCATGGCCCAGAGGATAATGAACGTGAATAAAATGGACAGCATGAGTTTGTGTGATTCCTCTTGCTAATGTCACATACAAGTCTAAATTGTGCATCTATTTTACAGAGTAAAGGGTATGCAATAGGAAATGCCCCTGAGCTGGCCAGAGCACATAACAGCCATGCCAGGTAGAGTTACATTACATTTTGTAAATGATTCCATCCTAGGTTGGAATTTTTTGTTGTTGAAATTGCACGACCTCTCTGTTTCTGTGGAGACCGGAGCCTCGGCACCTGCCAGAGAAACAGAATGGAATAAGTGCAGTGCGAACGATGGAGGCCTTCCACTTTGTGAGCTACGTCCCCATCAAAGATCGCCTATTTGAACTTGATGGCCTCAAGGCCTACCCGATTGACCACGGTAAGATTTGGACGCTTCAGTGTATGTTTGTTTGTAGAATTTTGACACTTTGAACATCATAAACAAGAATGTGGATTGTTGTTTGCCGAACACTTTTAGGGCCATGGGGAGAGGAAGAAGAATGGACGGATAAAGCTCGGCGGGTTATCATGGAGAGGATTGGTCTGGCCACTGCTGGGTGAGCGTTGAACTATTGAACTCGTCATTCCTAAAGGCATCTCCCTAGCTTCACTGTCAGCGCTTGTGCTCCTCTCGTTCTCAGTGAGCCATATCATGACATCCGCTTCAACTTGATGGCAGTGGTACCGGACCGTAGGATGAAGTATGAGTCCAAGCTGGAGGTTTTAAAGAAGAATCGACAGATTATTCTGGAAGGTCTACAGAAGGTAGGAAATGGACACAAACCTGTGCCCTCTTTGAATGGCAGATTCGCAACATGCCCAATGTCCAAGTCTGAGAGTTGTTTCTCCAATGCAGATACAACCGTTTGAGACCACAATGCTACCAAACTTAATACATTGACATTGTTATTGTTATTTTAAGTTGATTAAGAAAAAAAAAACTTAACCCAAGATTGACAGTATATTTGTTTCTTCAGTACTCCTCTTCCATGTGCGTGTCATGTGACCAGAGTAGGCAAAACTGTGGCTCCCACTCATGCTAGTTCTGTTCAACGACGTGAGGATTTTAGACCAGAGGAGAGGAAGAAACACACAAGTAGCTAGCACAACTAATAGCCCTGAAATTGAGGAACCCCACCCCTCCCCACCAAATCTCATTTATGTCAGCAGTATGGGAGCATTTCGTCAACGTGCTTCAAAGAACATCCCCCAAGTCACGGTGAGCATGTTAATACACCTTCAAAGACACCATCCCAAAATTAATTTAAATGCGGACTGGAAGAACTCACAGGCACAGTCTACTATGACAAATGTATAAGTTATAAATAAATAACATACACTGATAACATAACATACACTGAAACATGCCATATGAAAATCAAACTGCACTAAAAAAAAAACACTGATAACATAAATTTTCCTCCTTACTGGCATTTGATAAGTGCTTTTTGTAATGAGCATTTTGATACCTCGAGGCCTGGAATGGAACGATATTAATCCAACATCCAAAGGAAGCTCCATCCATCTTATGCAATGTTTCATGGCAGGCGATGAATGCTTGCGAACGTAGCGAATTTTGCGTTTCCGTCGGGGTTCGTAAAAGGTTGTAAAGATGTTTTTCTTGTCGCAAAGAATTTTTGAGCATGTTCAAGCCCACTCTAGCTACATTTAGTCAGCTTTGTGAAACACTACACTATGTCCCCGCCCCCATTTTACTGTTCTTCTTTTGTTTGTGTCAAGAGCTGTTAAAATGACCAATAATTAATAATTGTACTTGGAAGTTGCACACCAACATCAGTTAGTGTTTGTTGTTAAAAGCATGTTTTGTTAAAAGAAAAAAAAAACAAAAAGAAAGAAAGAATTTGTTGTCTGCAGATGATCCGACTCACCCAGCCTGAGCTTGTCCATGACAAGAAGCAGCAGGACTCTTCCACGCTTGACAGCAGCACCAATTCAATCAAGAAAGAAGCAGACGCGGAGCCAGTGACATCCCAAGGGGCTGATCAAGCTTCCCCTGGTACTTCTTCCTTCTTGTAAATAGCTTTGTTGACACCAAAACAAGGGATTTTAAATCAAATGCCATCTCCTTCATAGATGCCGTAGATGAGTCTGGAGGGAAATCTAAAGCTGCCCTCGTTCCTTCAGGAAAGGCCACAGGAAAAGCACCCGGAGGAAGCTCACAGCAAGTCACCAACCCGATCGTTCAACGCTTGCCTGCCTTCCTCGACAATCACAACTATGCCAAGTCACCGATGCAGGTGAAGAGGGGGGGGGGGGGTATCATGGCTCTTGATCTTTAATGTCTGTTGACCTTTTGCCAGTAGTCACAATTTTGTGTAAAAATGAACTAATTCTAAAAAAAACCCACAATATTTTTCTTTTGTACAATGCAGCAATGAAAATTATATATAAATATAATATATATATTTAGGCACTTGCTTGTTCCTACACATATTGAGTCGGTTCACAAGAAAATTACGTTCCCCTTCATCTGACCATTAGTGTGGTTTTTAAACATAGAAGGGTCAAAACATTCCTTATGAACATTAAACTGCAATAAATAAAATAGCCACCTGAGGGTATTGAATATAATAAAAAAATGGTTTGATGTAAATAAATTATCATTGAATTTAAATAAAACAAAGTTCATAGTTTTTGGCACTAGACAAATCACTCATCAAGTTAAAATTATGGTGAATTCAATTGAAATAGAAAGGGTGAATGAAAATAAATTCCTTGGAGTTATTATCAATGATAAATTATGTTGGAAGCCACACATAGAAACTGTTAAAAGGAAAATGTAAAAAATCATAGGGATACTCTATAAAAGTAAGGATGTTTTAAACATGAAATCATTATATATATTATATAGTTCACTATTATTACCATATTTGACCTATTGTGTGGAATTATGGGGAATGGCATATAAAACAAATACTAACACCGTTTTCAAATTGCAAAAGAAAGCTATAAGAATTATTAATGGATCAAAATATACAGAACCAACACATCCACTATTTATTAAATTAAATGCAATGAAATTTTATGACTTGGTGGATTTTAAAATAGCACAAATAATGTATAAAGTTCATAACAATTTACTCTGCCACAGTACTCAGAAGTTATTTGAAATTAGACACAGTCCTTATGATATAAGGGGTACAAGTGTGTACAAAAAACCCAAAACAAGAACAAATATTAAGCAAAGGTGTGTATCTGTAAAAGGTGTTGATCTGTGGAATCATTTGGAAATTGCTCTGAAAAATTGTGACTCAATGCTGGAGTTTAAAAAAATGTTTAAAAGTAAAGTTCAAAAAAATTATCTATGTCAGACCAGAATATGAAAAATGTACATGTGAGTATGTGTAAATGATCTAGATAGGTATTATGGTATATGTTTAGTAAATTTATGTATATATGTTTTTGGTAAATGTGAATATGTTAAGTGCACTTGTGTATATGTGTGTATATGTATGTAAGTATATGTATATATATATATATATATATATATGTGTGTATGTATGTATATATGTATATACATATATATAACTTGGATTATATATATCATTTATTATTATTATTATTATTATTATTATTTTTTTTTTTAATAATTAGTAAATTAAAATTGTATTAATAATGAAATAAGTTTAAATATATTGAGTAAAAGGGGTAGGACTAGATAAGTTTTTAACTTCTTCCTACTCCCTTTTGAACATGTAAGTTATGATTGATTGAATGATTATTTTATTGGGATTTTCTTCTCTTTTGATTGTTGTTTTATTTCTGCTGTTCATTTGTTTATATGTTCAAAAAAATAATAAAAGGAAAAGGAAAAAAGGGTGCTAGAATTGCACAAATGGAAATCAACCCAACTTTTTTTTAATAGATGTGCTGCTTTTAATATCGTGACATGACCACAACGATATATTGTAGGAGTTTTAATATCGCAATATCACAATATTGCCATTATTGTTACATCCCTATATGGGACTACAAAGTTCGTATGATTTTAAGATCCAACAAATGTCAAGCATTTTTTCTGTAGTCCTGCAAACCTTCAGGAGGATGTTCAGAGTGAGGTTATATAACCTCTCCAGTATTTTTAATAGTTTAAATGATGTTGGTTAAAAACTCAGTTCCACAGAAATACTGCCCCCTACAGGACATTAAAAAGGTCAGCCTTCCTGTTGGGAAGTGTACTTTTTTAAAAACAATCTGTCATGCATCGAAATGAATATACTTTGATTGACAGGAAGAGGAGGATCTTGCTGCCGGTGTTGGACGTTCTCGAGTGCTGGGACCTGCACGATCAGCATACTCTGAGGATGAAGATGACTATGAGGATGAGGAGGAGGAAGTCACGGGATCTGCGGGAGCATCAACAAGGTTAGTTACTCCTCTCTCTTCTTCCTGAACACACCAAAGAGGACTTGACTTTACATGATTTCACTTTTTAAATGTTCTTTTCTCAAGATTCAGACGGAAGGCAAGTCTGCGATCACGAACAGGAAGGGTCGTAACTGGAATGGAGAGCCAGATTGCCCTCAGTGTCTTGGCTGAGAAACTGAAGAAGGAGGTCCAAAAAAAAGATGCCCTCAACACGCCGCTCTCTGTGCGCACCGAAGGCCGGACTGGCGGCATTTGCATCACGTCCGCTTCGCAGCCCTCACCCACACCCAGCAACGAGAGCACCGACACGGCCTCGGAGATTGGCAGCGCCTTCAACTCGCCGCTTCGCTCGCCCGCACGCTCGCAAGCCGCCACGCGTCCGTCTAGTCCCGTAGCATCCCATCTGTCGCGCGTGCTGTTCGGAGAAGACGAGTTGCTTAGACTAGACTCCCGACATAATCGTGCTGTAAGAGAACTGGGGCCGTCTGTCAGTGTGGCCCTGCTACACCTGCTGGAGGATGGAGTCATCTATTCTCTTCCACCATCTGGTGAGTATCCACATAGCTCATTGTGGTTTCAATTCAAACGCCAGGTTTACTGTATGTCCATCATGGCATATACTTGTAATAGCTTGAAATCTATGCAGGATCCAAATCACAGTTCATGTTGTTGCAAAACTTTACACCTTCTGCATGAAAGAAAAACAATGTCAGCAAAAGCCTACCAAAACACCTTACATTTTATTTTTTATTAATCAGAGGCACATTGAATTGTGGCAGGTGTGCTCTGACTCCCATTTTACATGAATTTAAATGTGATCCATGCCTCTCAAACAGCCACATCCCCAGTGAAAAGAGAGTCTGCACACTTGTTCAACTGTATTATCACCATTTATTTTTCTACTTCCCCTCTCGAATTGTTGTTGTACAAATCAGCTATGCATGTTATAGGTCACATTCATGTTGGAAAAGTTAAGAAATAATCTTGGTCTCATATTTCTGCATTACAAAAAAACTGACATTTGAACAGGGGTGTGTAGACTTTTTATATCCTCTATCAGAGAAGGCAAATCCAGGTCCAAAAAATAAAAACCCTCCCACAGTTTGGCCTTAGTCCCAGGTGCTAGCTAGCTAGCGCCCTAGCTAGCTCCAATGGTGCTCGTTTTCCTGCTAGGGAGCTAGCTACCCATCTAGCGAGCTATCTTGCTATTTGCTTTCATCACAGTTGCTGAGGGCACTGGTAATGACCAATCACAGATCACCTATTTTCTAAGCTTGGTCATGTAACGTTCACAAGCTGAGCTGTGACTGGTCTTTACCCGTTATCCTATTATTGTAAAAACATTTTTTGGGGGTTAACTTCCCCTTTAAAGTAATGCCTATTAGCATACATGGTACGGTAAATATAAACCTTCAAACAACTGCTACTTAACACACGCAGAAGCAAAGAGTATACAAAACAAACATCTCATTGTCTGTCTCTTCTCCTTACTTAAGTCGCATCTCTTCTATATTGTCCAGTGATGTTGCATATGTAGAATTTATTTGAACAGTTTTTTTTTTTTTTTTTAGTAATTTATTTACAGTATTTATTTATTTTTGCCCTTATAGGAGATTTGGCTGCAGATGCTGTTAAGACGCCTTGCAGTCCTGAGAAGATGAAGGACAAAGATCAAGCGGAGAAGGAAACGACGAACGAGAAGGACGAGGGACCATCTGTGGAGGTGAAGAAAGAGGAGGAAGAGAACAAAGATGGAGAAGATGTGAAACCTAGCAAGGAAAAGCTCGACGCTCTTGAGCCGGCTGCAGACAGCAAGCCCCCGGGGGATAAGTATTCACCCAAAGTGAGTCCAAAAAATGACAATTTCTGCCGTGTGTGTAGAGCTGAGTAACATAATTAAGACACAATTCTGTCAATTGCAGGAGTTGCTTGCGCTGCTCAAGTGCGTCGAGGCGGACATTGCCAATTATGAAGTGTATCTGAAGGAGGAAGTAGAAAAAAGAAAGAAATACAAAGTGGGTTTCATAATTACACAACCACTTTAGTGTAATTTGGCTGGCAATCTGTATTGCATTTTCATCAAAATGTTTGTATGCAGATTGACGATCAGAGGAGGACCCATAACTATGATGAGTTCATTTGCACCTTTATATCAATGCTGGCCCAAGAAGGTAAATATTGTCGTCTCTCTTGTTCCAATGGCGTCTTATGTTGAGCCTCTTTTAAAAAAAAAAACTTTGTATTGAGGCAATTGATCAATATCAAAGTCAATACATATTTATAGCTGTAATACCCCCAAAATAAAAGCGCTTCTTATGTCAACAGTTCTACGCTAACTTGCCTTACAGTATTACATATCCAAAAATAACAGCGCTAATGATCAATTGCCAATAATTTGCATACTAAAAACAAAAAATGAGTTCCATCGCGGCCTGCTGCTGTATATTTTATTTCTAAATTGGTTGATCTCTGCAGGGATGCTAGCCAGCCTTGTGGAGCAGAATATTTCTGTGCGTCGTCGACAAGGAGTGAGTATCGGCCGCCTGCACAAACAAAGGAAGCCCGATCGCAGGAAACGCTCGCGACCTTACAAGGCCAAGCGGCAGTAATTTAAATTTTAAATGCCATATCTTTTCAGTAAAGCAACATCTTGCTGTAAGGATCACTCGTAATCATCATGGTTAAACAGAAATCGCCACACTCGTGAACTTCATCATGTTGCTGGTTCATTGTGGCGTTTTAGTCCCAGTAGTCGTCTTCATGAAATTGACCAAAAGGTTTGCTCAATTTTTTTTATCGTGTGTGTATAAATGTACTACTTTTTAGTGATATTGTATACTGATATTTACAAATTGTAAATACGGAAATAAAGTAATTGTATTTAGTGAACTTGAATGCTCATTGGTCACGCAAAGTTTTGAATGTTTTTGTACACTTCTCTATAGTTTTATGGTCAGCAGTCTGAGATTCCCCCCCCAAAATATGATTCTTCAGTGTCTGTATTTTGCATGTTTCCACATTTCTGGGAACTTGCAAGTAGTCAGGGAGGTGTTGATAAGGTTAGTAAGTGGGTCAGGCAATTTTACAGTACATTTTTGAAAGATATACTATACAAGTTTTAAAGGGATTTTGAATTTGTAATTTTAAATTTAGTGATGATGTCAATAATCTTGTTTTCAACTTTTTGTAACTCAAAAGCCCCAACCAGGTTGATTCCAAATTTCAGTGAGATTTTCAACTAATTTGATAAAATAATTATTAAATACATTTGCAAATTTATTACGTTGGGCTTATTAGATTTCCTATTGTTACATTACATTGTTCTCCACGATATATCCTTAGCGTTCAACAAGCTGTTCATTTGTTTCCAAATCAAATAACTATTGACTTTGACTTTATTGTTGTAGTATGTAGCCTTTGCTGTGCGCATCTCTTCAATTGCAATACTCGTTTTATTAGCCCTTTTAATATACCCGCAGCCAGATATCAATTTATTACTTGGCTGATTTGAGTATTAATCCATTTTTGTGTTACTTTATTATTTTACATTACGAAAAAAAAGTCCAAGCTGGAGTGCAACAATAATTTGATTTGGTCACACTTGGCAGAAAAATTACAAAATGTAAATGATCACCAAATATTCCAGAGTTCTACATTAGAGTCCATATTTCGCATGATTTGGAAGATATTGCAATGTTAGTAACTGTGACGCAGTCATGCATCATTCGTGTTATTTTTGTACCTATGAGAGTTCTCATAGTGGCGTAATAATTTAATTAATTTGCATGTGTGTATCTTGTACATATTTTATATGTTACTCTGCTCAGCAGGAACGGAACTCCCTGAGCTCAACTGTTATTGCCATTGTGCTTGCCATTTCTATACTGTAATAAAGTAAATTCTCACAGTGCATTCTTTTCCAGATCTCGTGTTTTTTGAAACTGACTTATCCTTTCGCAGGGTCTCTGGTGATCTTGAAATACCAGGATTAATATTTTTTTATGTTAAATGTGTTGGTGTATTTATAACCATTCATATTGATTAAAAAAAAACATTTTATAAATATTTGTTTGCTATCAAATGTGGGCTGTATGTGGACAACAAGATTTAATTTTCATGTTTTTATTTTCTAATGCTATACATGTACCTGCAATTTGATTTGTGTTAAAATTTCAGTTTTTAATACTGATTAAATTGTGCTACTCTTGCTAATCATTCCAAATTTTGCCCCAGCAAATTTGAGCACTATAAACACAATAATCTTGTATAATGGCTCTCAGGCAACTGCAAAGATAACCTCGTGGGTGATTTTTCAGTAGAACAGATGTGTGTGTGTGTGTGTGTGCTTACTGTTACCTCACTTGCTTGTGATAATAACCAGCATAAAAAAATAGAATAAACAGAAATGGATGGATTATAAAAGTAAAATGGCCACACGCTGCCAAACATTGTATGGTAACATTTAAAGTACAGGTGTCAAACTCATTGGCCGTTTAGGCCTATATGTATGATGTGATCATATTCATCTGCTTCAATTTTCTTGGTTAAAAATTTGTACCAAAATTGCAAATTGTATTCCTTTTTGTTTTGTTAATGTAGTCATATTGCAAGTATTTTTCCCCTACACCTTAAAAATAGAACTGTACAATTTGCATGAAAGAAGGAAACAGTGCGTAAAGGAGCAGTCTGACTACCTTTGGTCTCTGTGGACTCCGGTCATGTGCCACGAAAAGCTCAAGAGCTATTTGCGTGTGGCCTAAAATAAGCCACTCTCGGGAACGCGCACGTACGGGGCACTCACGTTCCCACCCATTGCGTCAGCGCGCCCCCGCGGCCTGTCCGCCAGCGCGCGTGCTCCGTGCGGGATGCTGAATTGTAGGCGATGATGGCGGAAGGGGAGCACCGCTGACTTTTATACGAGTTCTTCCCGCGGCCGAAGAACCGTCTACGACATCGTTTCTCTCCCTCCGAACCTTTCCCGACACGATGGGGAACGAAGCGAGCATGGAAGGGGAGGGACAGGCGGGACAAGGCGGCCCATGCACCGCTCCTGCTGCGGGTGCTCCGGCTTCCATTTCAGCACCACCGGACTCTGGACAGCTCATCAAGCCGAGCAATGGAGCGCCTGCCGGAGGAAGTGGCACTGGACCCGGCCCGGGGATTAACAGGTAGCCGATCGGGCTAGAAAAGTGTGGCCACATACGAGGGAGGTTACGCGGCGAGCGGCATGGGGTGGCTTGCGTGGAGAATGTAGCACCGAACGACTGTGTGGCGATATACTTGAATGGGTGCTTAATTATTTATTTCAATATCCTTGTCAACACAATTCGCCCCCATTTTGACATCAAATTCGCAGTCTTGTTTTTTTTTTCTTTCTGGAAACTAACTAGCCATCGCTAACGTGTTAGCATACAGCCTCGTTCGATTTCAACATCAATACAACGTAAATACAGTCCGGCGTTCATACGGGCATTTTCTACGCCCCTTTCCACGGCGCCTGTCCTCGGGCTTCGCTAGTATCATGAATGAACGAGCGACATTTGTGCAGGTGATTTCAGCAACGATGTGAACAAATCGCGAGTAAAAGCGAACGTTCAATTTCCGTTCGTTTCCCGTACACACGTCGGCATCATGTCCATGAAATGTCAAAGTCATTCCGAGAACTCTACCTCGCCTGGTGAGGCAACGTCTGGATCCTTGTGTCACTGCTGTGTAAGATGACAAATGTACAAGTCTGACAGCATCATTGCTGAGCACATGCCAAGGCTGCTCAATCTATCAGATCGCACTCCAAATCATTATGCATCCAGTGGGAATTGTTTACCACCAATGCGCAGGAATAAGGAAGAATGGTTTTATGTCCCCTTATGAAATAAATGTCTGCACAGTAGTTCTTAAGCATATCCTTTATTATTCATGTTTAATCATGCTTAGTATCAGGTACAGGGAACATAAACCTTGCTTACAAAACGTGATATTACCTAACACACAGCAAGAAAACAGCAACGACTGAATTGCGTCTCATCCATCGAGATGACTTGGAATCCCCTGGCCTTTCATCGCTATTAATGGTTTGATCGGTGCTATTACACTAAAGTGAGGTGTAACATAATCTTACGGTGCAGAGAACAGTATTATGCCTGTAATGATTTTTAGAGAGCTCTGTTTTTTTTTTTTTTTTTTGGGTGGGGAGGGGGCAGGTTTAAGGCCCACTATGCACCCGACAACACGACCGAACATGACTGAACTGTCATGCAGTAAGTGCTCGTGACCCCCAGGGAACATGCTTTTTTTTGTCGTAATAGAATGAATTGGAATTTCACATCCACTACAGTAGGTGGCAGTGGTGTTCCAATTGTTAGAGTGAGCAAGGTGTATTATTACTGTAGCTCCTTTGCTGAGGTGTACTTACAACAATTTTTTAGACAATTAATGCTATTTATAGCTATTTATAGGGTCGTGGGGCGCAAAATATTTTATTCTTCCATGGGGGTGGGGCGGGGCGTAACAAAAAATAATTGAGAAGCACTGGTATAGCCTAGAACTAAGCCGTATGTGTTTTACAGTAATATGTACTGTCTCATATGTAGCTGTTGTCCCATTTCCTCTCTCGGTATTAACTCATTAGCTCCCAAAAACGTATAAATACGTCATAGTTTAAATGTTTTAAGTGTCCCAAAGACGTATTTATACGTTTTTTTTTGTTTTTTTGTTTTTTTTTATGCTAGAGCATAGAGAAGGCTTTGATGCAGTCTTTCTACTGCAGAAAATGGTTGAGTGGCAGCAGAGTATAAGAAATCAACCAGGCCATGTTAAAACAAGCTGATTTTCCCACAGTTCTAAACAGAATTGTGAAAAACGATGAAACTTAGCTAATTTTAGTGCTAATTGCTGCACAGCGGAAACAGATAGGAATATCATTTTTCTTCTCTGATAAAAGAAGAGACTCTAATCTCTCTTTTGGTATGTTCCATATTTTTATAGCAATAGAACATAATATTTCGCAGGCCTTGAAAAATCAGTCAAAATCCAGGAAAGCACTTCAGTGAAAATGGTTGGGAGTGAATGAGTTAATATAATACAGCTACAGCAGCAAGACAATCGCGACATGTTGTTTGTACACTATGCATGCTTGTTTTCTCTTCATTGTATCCACTCATCAGCCACTCTTCAAGTGAGGCAAGCACTCAGAATGACGTGCAGAGAAGCGCAAGGAGGAGGGAGAGATAACAAATAGAGTAGATGGCAGATTAAGTAAACAATATACTTCTTTAAAATGAAACATTTTATATTATGCATTATTCATAACTCAGAAATGAAATACAACGGAAGAGTTGTCAAACACCCCAAAAGTCATATAATGTGGAATTCAACCATTTTCTCGATAATGACACTTCAAAATCAGTTTAGTGTGTGCTGTTAAGGAGACAAGATGTAGCCATGGAAATGGGGGGAGTAAATCTCACAATTTTGAAGTTCGGGTTTGAATTTCGGCTAAAGCCATCTTGTTCATGTGTTCTCCCTGTTAGGTTCACCGAAGACTCTGAATTACTATGAGTGTGAACGGTTTCCTGCTCTCCTAATTGGTGCAATATTAGATATGTGCAAGTATACTTAATAAACTACAAGATTATTGGAGTTCCCTAAAGCACTGTTAAACTACTTGAGTGAGCAAAGTCAACATATGGTTTATGATATTTGTAGTTACAAATTAAAAGCAACGTTATAGTTTAAAGAACGTTTATGGATGAGGTCATGTTCCAAGACACAATGTTCAAACTGAGCAGCCTCATATTTAATTTAACTCACACAGTGAAAGCCCTCAACCAAATGTAGTCACAACTCAAGAAATAATACAAAAGCAGTTATTGTTCATGAAAGTATGGCGACAGAATAGATGTATGGCAATGAGATCAATAATATTATGTAACACCTTCAAAACAAGCTTGTGGAAGGCATGTTTTAATTTCAAACTAATATTTTCTCTGAAAACAAATTCTTCTAAACGTGTACTTGATCATTTTAGTTTGCAGATGGTTCATCTCATATAGTTACAAAAAAACTGTGCTGCCGCCAAAGCTGAGTTTTGCCCGACTGTCCACTGCCAAATGTAACTATTTTCACTAAACAGCGCTGAGACAAATTGTGTGAGCAGACGCGACAGCATGCTCCCGATCATCTCAGTGATGCCAATGCATTCACGCCTAAAAACAAACCGACACGATGTCACACGATGTCATTAAAAACGACCTAATGGCTCGCCAGAAATGTATTTCAAACTGTTGCTGTTCAACGTTAAGTTGCTTAAGATCTGTGAAAAGTTCCAGGACTGGTGTCACAAAAGATATATTTCAAATCCAACCTGTAAACTAAATGTTTCCCCCTTGGACGTAATCCTCCAGGGAGTCTAACACGCTTTGCCTGACTTTTCTGCCATGGTGTTGCCACCTGTCAGATGCTCAGGGCATTGGATGATCGTCTGACCCACAATGAAGGGGAAAACCTGTAGTTTTAGTTTTGAAATATATCTTTTGTGACAAGTCCTTCAGAGTTCAGACACACTTCTTCGTATACTGATCTAATGTGAAGAAAAAATGTAAAAGAGTATCTTGTCTATCAGAACTGGCAAGTCAGTCGACAACACATGCGCCACTTATACTACAAATCCCAGCATGCACTCTGTGGTGGTGTACTGTATCACTCTGGCTGCTAATTATCCCCACCTTTCTGTTAGCTGTCATGCTTTATCGTGCTATGCAGTTTGTTTGAGTCACATTTAAGAGGTAATTCAAGTTGTGGTGCTGAAAGCTGACGTGAAGCATTTGCTGCTAGGTAAATTGTTCTCTATAGCTTAAAAGCTAGTTCGATAGCAGTAATCCACTAAGGTTTGAGTTAGCATTGTCAAGGCTAGCGGTAGCTAACTCAAGTCTTGCGTTGAGTCTGTACAATCTTAACTGAATTGTAGTTGTAAATACAAGATTATTTTTAAAATGTGTTGTGATTTAAAACAAACACAAACACAAAATATTGTAAGGATTTTATAGCTCACTTTATTGTTGTAAAAATTGCTTCCACTAATGGTCTGAACCCAGAAGCACCCTTTGTATTGACTATCTGATGGCAACCTGTAATTCTGTACTTTTTTTTTCATGCTTCTTTCTCTGCACACATGCCACATAATACAGTATGTGGGCGTGAAGATGTAAATTTGATATTGGCAGAATAATTCTAATGCATTGAACCAGAAAAATGCATTAGTCTTTCATCAAACTCTTTTGAGGCTTTTGAGTGGTTGGAATTTCTCTCGCTGTGGGTTGTTGGCTTGGCTTCCATTACTTTACAAAGCATCTTGTAAATGTATTGTCATTGCCCCCATGTTGAAAACTAGATGTACAATGTTGTGTGACATATACAAAAACATATGGTCACCTTAGTGATGCTATGCAAAGAAGTCTGTCTGCTTGCAGACAATAGAACATTTCATTAACGGCTCCCATTACAAGAGTGGCAGTTTACAAACCTCTCAGTAAGCACTTTGTGATGAAGCCATTTGTCAAACCATAGACATAAAACTATAGACATAAAATGGAATGTTTTCCTCTGCGGATTTCCATTTGCTGATGGATGGAAGAAATCTTTTCATAACTTCCTTCCATTTATACCTTCTTTCATTTTTACTGGTCAAGTGCCTTTGCACTCCACTCTGATTGCCAACCTCCTGCAAGAAAGTTATTAAAGGTGGGGGCATCGCTTAATGTGTATGTGACAGGCGGAGGGCAATAGCAAAAGTGTACTGATCTTGGCCTTTTTAAATTCGATTATCGTCAAACACATATACTGTACTGTACACCAGGGGTGTCCAAACTTTTTCATTTGAGGGCCACATAACAGAAAATCAGAAGGATGCAAGGGCCACATAATGTTATGAAGAGAAATTGTGTTTCGTCCTAAAAATTGTACAATTAATTTATTTATGCTTTTGCTTATTTAGAAAAATGCTACAGCATATAAACCAATGTATTTGTAATATGGCAGTAGGGTTATTATAGTTTTGGAATTTTTCATTTTAGTTAGTTTTTATTAGTTTTCAGGGTGGTTCTGTTAGTTGGTATTAGTTTAGTTCTTTAAAAAATGCTTAGTTTGAGTTTAGTTTGTTAGTTTCAGTATTATTATTATTATTATTATTATTATTATTATTATTATCTCCAAACATTTTTGTTTTGTTTATTTAATTTGAACTGAGTCAAATTTTTAGCTTATGTCGCAGGCCACTGAAAAATGGATGGTGGGCTGCAAATGGCCCCCGGGCCGTAGTTTGGTATTATTATTTAGTATTATTTCAGTTTACCAAGATATTTTGGACAATTGTGTGGTTGGGGAAGATTCATAGAACTCGAGAGCCTTGACCACAGCCATCAAAACATTAAGCATTTTGGGAGGAACTACTCATCAGTAATGAAAATATGAATCACCAATGTTTGTGAGCATACAAAATGTAGATGTCATTTTCCCTCACAATATTTTCATGGTCACGAGTTTTTTGTTTTTTTCTCCAGTCCAGTTTAGCTCACAGTGGAGACAAGAGTGGTGGTCACCCTGTCAGTTTGAAATGTAACAGAGCAGTGATGGTTTGCAAAGAGTTCCAGTTGTGCAGCGGCCCAAGTCAGTGACAGTGACTCAGAGTGGCTAACACGCTCTATTTTAATTCACTTTATTCCTGCCTTTATCTCCACTCTACTCTGACCATGGAGGCTGAACTGATGCTGAGAACGTCTTTGAAGATGACGGCCATGACAGTATCATATCTAAGTTGTTATGACAAGCAAATTTCTCCATACTTGTTTGAGAATTCCATTAATGCCCCGGAGGCCAGACTGAGAAAGTCAACAAACGTTTACAGTGCGTCACCTTTGTTGCATTGAAAAATATCATTGTGGCCAGACAGGTTCAAAGAGTTCAAGCGAGTCCGAGATGCATTAAACCTAGTGTAAGATGTTGTAAACATGCCGTCTGCAAATCTTGTTGGACATCTAATAGCAAGCATGCTTGTTTTTGTTTTTTCCAGCTTTCTTTTGTGACGTCAACACAAGGTTACCACTGAAGGCAAAGAGAAAGCTATTGATGACATAAACTGTAAATGTAACTCATTGTGACATAGGAAAGGAATACACTTGTCTCTACCCTGGCTGCTCACTACATTATGGCAAAAGCTACAATAACACAAGAAAGGACTAAAACGATTTTTTAAAAATCTTGATATGAAGCATCTCCCCTTGGAAGAAAATATCCTCCCCATACATTTATTACTGCATTTTCAAAATGTATTGTTGGTTAACTTCTCTTCACTAATTACTGTCAAAAGAAGCAGTGCCGTTGTCAAAAGTGATGAGTGAAAGTGTACTCAATAAATGCCGCTTGCCACAGCGTGTGAGCATCAAATAATGTGCTGTGAATTTTAAAATGGAATAGAAGAAGAGTGTAGAAGCAATTCATCAAAAATAATTACTCTAAATTCAACAATTTATTATTTTCATTGATTACTCCATCTTGCACTCATAATTTTCCCCCTCATCATCTGAAATGGTTGCGATGGTAATGATTTACAGTGATATTTAAATTATTCACTCCCAGACCAGTTAAAATGGTTCTTTGACGTCTATATCCGTCAATGGCAGTGAATGAGTTAAAGTCCTGTGATTGGATGGTAATGTACCTCTCGCCCAAATTCAGCTGGGACAGGCTCCTGCTCAAGAATTTCTTGACAGTATCTTCTATGCAGCCCCACAAGTCTAAAATACGGTATTCTGTTTAATGTTGTGTTAGTGGAATATGAGTTATGAAGTAAAATCCAGCCATTTATATAAATATCAGGGGGTTGCCATTTTGCCACTTGCTGACAAGTGACAATGACATCACAGTTGCTCAGGTCTCAGGTAACAACCAATCACAGCACACCTTCAGAAAACAGGTGAGCTGTGATTGGTTGTTGCCTGAACCATGAGCAACTGTGATGTCATCTTCAGTCGACAGCAAGTGGCAAAATGGCCACCACCTGAGATGGATAAAAACGGCTGGATTTTACTGCATAACTCATATTCCACAAATGTAATATTACTCAGAATGTCATGTTTAGACGAGTGAGGTCACATGTAACACATTATTATCAATAAATGTTTAAGGTTGACTTCTCTTACAGAAACTGGATGGATGGGTCTGTTTTTAACTCTCAAATTCCATTCTGATCTGGTTATGTTCTCTTTCAGGCCACCTGCATCAGACCAGGGACCTAAATCAGGAGTCCAGAGCAGTCATGGGACAGGGGACAGGCTGGCCTCCCATGACACCCCCCAGTCTGCCCCTTCCTACGGGGAGCAGGGCCACGGTCACGTGTCCAGGAAGAGCCTGCATGTGGACGTGGGCAGCAGCCGGACCGGGAGGTCCCCTTCGGTCTCCCCGGACCGAGGCAGCGTCCCTACCTCTCCTTATTCTGTGCCTCAAATAGCGCCCATGCCCAGCAGCAAGCTGTGCCCTGTCTGTAAAACGGCCGACCTGACTGGCACTGGTGATGACAGGCCAAGCTTCAACACCTGCACACAGTGCCGCTCCATGGTGTGTAACCAGTGTGGCTTCAACCCCAACCCTCACCTCACTGAGGTAAGCACGATCAATCCTATGTTTAGAATGTCGCAGAATGAAACAATGGGCTGTCACTGTATGGCATAGCTGTCAAACTTTCACGTGGTCCACAAAAGCAAATTATGTGTATCAATCAACTTCAAGTTTCTTGCTAAAATACCAATTTTTTTTAATTGTCTACACAAAATGCTATTACAAGCATTTTTGTTTTCATACCCCCTTACAAATAAATGTGAAATATTTTAACTGTGTTTATTTGCCTCTAATTTCAAAACTATAGTTATTCATCAATTTGTTTGTATATAAGGCTGTTTGAAAGCGCTATATAAATAAAAATAACTTGACTTGACTAATACATACACAGTAAATTTTGTAGAGTAAATTTGACTCTATTTAGAGTGGCACCAAATTGACTCAGTTTTAGAGTAATATTTATACTGGGAAGAGAGTAAAATAAAGAATTGAGAAAAAAAAAAATTCAGCTTCCTCTCTTCGTGGAAATTGATTGATTGACCATCACCCATCTTCAATTGTAAAGTCTGACCTGGCAAATATTCCAAGTTCTGGATTACTTCTTGTCATCCAAAAGTGTAGGCTCGTATGCCTAAGTTCTTTTAGGGGATATTACAGTGTGAAAATAGTGCACTGTATATAACACTCTGAAACGCTAAGTCGATCCTTCTTGAGAGACACTAATGAGCATCCAAATGATGCCCTGAGCTTTGACCAAATAAAGCATTTTTATAGCCCCGCTGAACAGCTCCCCAGCAGCTCCCCATCATTGGAACGCATCTTAAGCGTCATTTGTGTCAACAGGTAGAGGAGAAAGACTTCTGCCGTCATCCGAAAATAAATCACTCGCCTAATTTGAATTAGGCTATGCTTCGCTGTGACTCTGAGTCAAGTTTGGCTGTGTCATCTGTCTCAAAGTTTCACATCATCTCCAGTGATTCATGCTGAAAATTACAGCCAAGATGCGCCGTCACTTAAGCTGACCTGAAGGCTTGTAGAGCAGTTGCAGGTTGAATAAATACTTGATGTGAGGTGTGAACGGTTCAGTTTTCCAAGCGTAGATGTACAGTATGCAATTGTAATGACTAATAGGTGAGTGTGCAGCTTTGCATAAAGTAATTGCAAAAGTCTAAGGGCATATTTACAGCACAGTGGGTTTGTCAGTTTTTTGGGGGCATTCATATGCCTTTTGTGCAACTTTGATTTTAATAGTCAACCATAGCTGATTTACCATCTTATTTATGGTACTCATTTTATCCCCTGTCGAACATAAAGTATTTGCTATACATATACACCTATTGGCACAAATCTGGGGATTGCAAAAATATTCAGAAAACTATTTTATTTTAGTGTGTTCACTCTATATTCTTAACAGAATGTAGAATTAAAATGTGAAATTTCATGATTTTATGCTGATGATTCCAATTAACCATGAGTGAGATCGGCCATACTAATTTCAATAGCAATCATATGGATTAGCTGCACATTTTTAAATTTTAGAGATGCTCACTAATGATTATTTTAAAAATGATTGAATGATTTGAAAAAAAGTTATTTTATTATTATTATTATTATTATTATTATTATTATTATTATTATTATTATTATGTTAATTGATTTTAATTATTTAATTAATTTAATTTAAAACATTTATAATTAATTCATTTAATCAGACTACAAAAAACATTCAAAATCTAAATTTCCATCCCTTTTCTATTAGGGATGTAACGATATCCAAACATCACAATACGATATTATCACAATATGAAGTCACAATACGATAATTATTGCGATATTGTGGGAAGGTTGGCGATACAAAAAAAGGTCACAATATTGTTAAAAAAAAATAAAAAAAAATAAAAAAATAAGAGCTCACACTCATAAAAAAAACAGCCTACAATTGTGAATAACACGTAATAAATAAAGTCCATTATTATTATTATTATTATTATTATTAATATTGAGGCACTCACTTGCACATATCACAAGTATATTGCGCTCCCCTTCATCTGACCATTAGCGTGGATTTTAAACATAGAAGGGCCAAAACATGCCTTGTGAAAATTAAACTGCATGAAAAAACTAGCCACCAGAGAGTGCTAGAACTGCACAAATGGAAATCAACATGACTTTTTAACAGATGTGCTGCTTTTAATATCGCGACATGGCGACGGCGATATATTGTGGCAGTTTTAATATCGCAATATCACGATATTGCCGTTATCATTACATCCCTATTTATTATACAAAATACAGGACATTATTTTAAATTGCCAGTGTAGAAAATGAACAAACATATATTATGATTCAGTTTCTGCCTGGTTTGGTCTGTAACGTGCAGTGTTATGGAAATAGGCTACACTGCACACAGGCTGGCCTCTAGTTGGCTGCAGGCCGCAAAATACGAGCTGCAGGTGATAATTTTTTGGTCATTTGCAAGGAAAGGCATTGAAATATGCTGATCACGTACATTTCCATGGAAATTGGACGATCAGGATCGACTAGCCTTATTATGTCACAAACAACTCTTTATCTTTAGTTCGGCTAGCTTTTACCAGCTGGGCAGCAGTTGACTTCAGTTGTTGCCAAAATCAATTTCGATCTTTTCTGCATCATCTAGTGGCATTTAGCACCCTTAATCAACCCCACGTTATTGTTCGAGATTTCTTGGGTTAGTTAAATGGTGTTATATAAATCTGATATTATTATTATTATTATTATTATCATTATTATTATTATTATTATTATTATTATTATTATTATTATTATTATTATTATTATTATTATTATTATTATTATTATTATCATTATTATTAGTGTTAGGGCCCATGCAAGGTCTAAACCCGTCATTTCCATTCAGGCATTGATTTTGCAGGTGACAAATGTCTAAACCTTGTTTGAGGTTGACTGCTCGCCGTGTGCTCTTGTTGTTCGAGTAAAAGTGTAGGGGTTGTTGGCGGTGCGCAGTAGTTGGACAGAAATGTGTGGAGCACAGCCGAGGGAGACGGTAAAGAATAGCTCATGGCAGGCAGAGGAGGAGAACGTGGCAGCATAGAGGACTGCGGAGGTGGATGTTATAGCTCAGCCTTGGTGAGCTTGTCAGATGCTGAGAGAGCAACACAGAGTGAAAGCGGCCTGCCTCTGGAGATCTGAAGATTTACCACCCTAGCCTACTTAGAATGGATTTGACTTTTCCCTCACAGCAACATATCTGAGTCGCCGTATCATTTGTCAATGAGAGTGATTTTGGCCACATTGTCACTGATCAAAGCGAAAGAAGAAAATACTGTGATTTTTTTTTGAGAGCTCAGAATTGTTCATTTGGTATTCTTACAGATTCAACATATCATCATCATTTAATGTGCGCATTTGTGTGTATGTGTGTGCGTGTGAATTCGTGTGAATTTGTGCTCATTTGTGCTCAATAAAAATCCCATGACCCTTCACCTTAACCAGATACTTAGATACTCGTGAAGTTCAGAATGTCAGGAGACCAGAGGAAAGATCAAAGGAAAAACAAAGATGAATCAAAGTGAAATCCAGCACCAACCAGACACCACCTGTCACCCGCATGGTTACAAAACCAGAATCTTTCACCAACCCCAGAAACCTCTAAATTCCAACAGATTAGGGACATATCAAGAGACCAGAGAAAAAACTAAAGACAAGAAGGAGGGAAGTTTAGATGAAGCAGAGTGAGATCCACAGACACCAGCCGCCACTGATTCAGCGAGCAGTGGGAGGGAGAAGCAAATTCTGTTTGAATTTCAGTGGATGCTGGTGTGATGGATCTGGCATGCATAAGAACTGCCACCAAAGACGAGTACTGTCAACCGCCCTCCAAGAAGGCGAGCGCAGAGCCCCCCAAGCCGTGGCAGCACCAGGGCACAACCCCCTTTGATACTTAGATAATGCAAATTACATTCATTTGAAAGAGGAAAGAAGATCAATCCTTCTGGAAAAACATCCCTCTATTGTCTTGAACTCTTGTCCTCATTACGGTTACAGGTGAGTTGGAGGCTATCCCAGCTGACTTGGGCAAGAGGTGGGGCAATCAATCGCAGAGCACATTTTGACAAACAACCACTCTCACATTCACACCTGCGCGCAATTTTGATTCTTTAGTTAAACAACCGTGTGTTTTTGAATTGTGGGAGGGAAGTCGAAGTACCTGGAAGCTGCCCGTAAATCAGTGTAGATTTTATTGCTTTTTATTAGATTTTTGGCCTTGTGTTTCTTGTTTAATAAATCAGTGTACAGTATACCCTAAAATTGAATGCCCCTGAGGTCACCCAATTAGAAATTTGATTAGAATTGGTTTTACATTTTAATATTGATAGTGCTAAAATAATATTTCCCTACCAGTTATCCCATTCAAATTGCACACTGGATTTTGTCAGAGGTTGTACACAAATACTTTACTCAACATGCTTTAGTTTACATAGACACTTTGTGCCCAATCTGTGCTGAATCAGTTGACTGAAAGATTGCACTGTTGATTACAGTGCTGGTAGCCAAGGGACATTCCATATTTGGATTTTCTACTCCCAGTGTCTTTTTCCAGACTTTGATATAAAAAAAATAAAACACAAGAAATAAGCGGTTTCTTTCATATTCATCAACAACTAATGACAACAGCATTCGCGTTAATCAAGAATTAATTGAAGACTAGTCATTTGTCTCATTAAGTTACACTTTCTTCATGCTTATGAACAAAATGTCCTCTTCATTTAATCCATCACTGTAGTGGACATAACCAGCTCGAGTCAGTAGAGCGATCCTCTGATAAACATTCTAGATTTGAGACTTATTTAAATTACAGTATACCACAGACAGTCTCAGCTCTGTTAAGTGTCAACAATGCGACTGCAGACTCAACTGTGGATAATGATGACGACGTATTACGTGTATGTGTGAGTCATAGCTATATTTACACTACAGTATATTGTGTATATGCATGTACCTGTAAGCTACACAGCTATGAGGAAGATGGTGAATTCAGAGTAGAAGAGAGTTGGTCATTATTTCAGATGGGAAATATAAGCGAGAGCTGAGAAGAAACCGAACAATTGAAAAATCAAAGCTCGGAAAGATAAGGTAGTGCAGAAGGTCCCCAATGACAATGTGCCCCCCACTATAATACCGGGGAGCATGTGCTTCATAATTGGTCCACTTTCTATTAATAGCTCCTACCTTGCAGTGGTGGCTTGGTTCTAAGGTGCCACAGTAAAAATTGTGTGGATGGCAAAAGGTGACAGAATAAGAAGGAAAAGCATCATCATATATTTTAGCTCAGTCTTCCGCGTTACATTTAATTCTACGTTGATACGGCTCTTCTGAACACTCATATAAAGCAGTAGTTGACGAACACCCTTAAAAAACAAAATCTCGACCGAGTTTGGTGTTATTTCCCATGACGATGGTGTCAGCGGCTCCCATGCTTTCTGTAAAATGAATTGCTTTGAACAAGTCATGCAGTCATGACTTTTTAATGCATCTGTTTGAAGGTCGTCGTAGAACTGACTCTTTTTGTAGTCTTTCTCTAAACCAACAATCCCACGAGCTGTGGAACACTTTTAACAAATGCTCCCATGCAAAAAAAGACTACAGAAGAGCGCTATGTATTATCAGCATTATTCCCCTATATGACTAAATTAATCAAGTCGGTGGCCACATAGTTGACCGACCACACGCACCAGCAAACTTGGCGCATCTAATAAAATGCACTTTGAATTTATCAGCACTTCAGCAGTTTTTCATATTCATATTCATAGTTTTTCACCTGCATCAGCAATGTATGCTGTTAAGAAAAAAAAATCTTTAGTAGACATGAGACAGGACAAATACTTTGACAGTAATGAGAGATGTTATGAAAAATGTGCATGCAAAGAGATTATGCAACCTGATGGCTGCAAATCACTTTGCCACATCCAAAATGGTTGCGGCACTGACGTACTCAAGTAGTGGCCTATGTAGGCTATATGTGCTGGACAGTGGTTGTAACAAATTCAAGACCATTGACTGAGAATGGCATTGCAATAACCTGCTACTCTCCGTAGGGTATTAATAATAATTGGGCCCCCCATTAAAGCTGAGGTCTGTAGACGGATCTGTTGATTAGGTTATAAATAACATAGAATACATTTTAGAAGTGTGCATGCATATATAGTTTTGTTTTGTCATATGCTCACATGCTACCAGCAGTACTCAAAACTTGTCTTGTGATTTCCATGAAACATTATCGTAGGAGTTGGACCAGGTGAGAAAATGAGAGAAAGGATCCATGCACACTCTTAAAAAAAAAAAAAAGAAAAAAAAAAGTGACTTTGTTTATTTACATGGATCTGTATGCGACTTGAAAGGAATTGGTTTCTACGATGAAGCCAAAGGAAGCATTTCAGAAATGTTATTTAATTAAGTCTATTGTGCCTCAGGGTGGTTGGGCACCTAATTTCCTCAAATTCATTAAAATGTTGAACTTCACGCGTCTCCAGTCCACAATGAGAACCAGTGTTTGAGAAATATGGAATACAAAATAATGTGTGCAGTAATATTAGCTTTCACATCGAATCAAATATTTCTGTGGCAGTTTTTTCTTTCTCTTTCTGTGTGTTGCAAAAAGAAGAGAATGCATTCAAACTGAAAGATAATTATAAGCTTGATTATTTGTCACAAATGTTTTTAGCTTGACACTCTAATTTACTGAGAATCATTTCATGGAAAAAAAAAACCTTCAAAGTGAATAAATTCATAATTTATGACCATGCGTCCATGTTCATCACTATGCGGTAAATGTCAATGTTAAGCACATTTGCCTATAATGTCAAGCTGCAGCTTTAAGTGGACAAACAGTGTGAACTGGGTCAAGAATCCATCTGAGACTCTATAGTCTGAATTTTGCATATACTGAAATATGTTGCAAGGAGAACTGCCAGAAAGTAAATCTGGGACACTGGTTTAATTATTATCCCCTAACTCACTGCAATTAAAGTTTCTTCATGCTTACAATCAAATTGGATGGGGCACTTAAACAAGAAATCTTTGATGTTGCATATTCCTTTTGTTAAATTATGCAGTTTTTTTCTTGTTTTTGTTTTTTTACAGTGATCCTTTAGTGACATTTTGTGACATGGCAGTGAATGTTAGTGCAGTTGTTGATGACACATTTCCTTTGTTTAAAAGTAAGATATGGAATTGAGCCTGTCATGTCTGGGGTCTCTCCAGGGTGAAGTTCGAGTTCATGACCTGTTAAGTTTGAGTTCATGATCGTGAGGTCAAGTGTTTGTTATGTACTGATGTAACAAGTGTCTGTTTTGAATTGATGTAACAGCATCTAGTTTCAACTGGTTGACAGCTATATGATGTCAGGAGCTTTGTGATGTCAATCTTTAATCCTTTACTTAGTCACAACCAATCAGATCGATTCACTGTCTGTAGCGGCGGTCTGAGAAGTGTGTATGTTTGTCGGATTATTAGCACTGTCTCTCTGTGTAACGCTCTTTGTTTCTCGTCTAGTCAAGTTTGTTCCACACCTCTCAATGTGAATAAATAGTTAAAATCTTATTTGTGTCTGCGCTTTGGGATCCAACCTTCAACACATGACAGAGCCAAGGAGAATTCAGTAGACATAGCACGTTTTTTTTCTTTTTCAGAAACAGTTGCTCTATATTGCACAGGTGAGCATAAAGAACAAAATGAATCTCATAAACCACCACTTGTGCTAATCTCCAACATGTTGAGTAAAACCTTGGCCCCCCGCTGTACCTTCAAGACTCCAGCATACTTCAGTCATTTCATTACTACACATACTGTATAACCACTGCGCCCATTTTCACACATAAATCAAGACTGTTTAGTTAAGCGGCAAAGTAGAGATTGACACCGATAGGGAGTGTAGAGGCATCAGGAAGAATATCAATGTTTTTTGGCCCGATTCGAGCAGGACTAATGGGCTGTTGAATTACAAGTATTCTGATTGCATTGTGAAATCGAAGAAGGACATTGTCTCTTCCCTTCTTCAAGTTTGAGTCTGTTATCCAACTAGCTTCCTTGAGCAAGAACAAAAGTTGAATGATATTATTCAAGCTAACATGTCAGACTACGGATCAGAAATGGCACACAAAAGTATTAGCTTATAAATATTAAAGAAGTGAACTCTCAGACCTCAAGTTTTGGTTTTGGAACATCCAGTAGCTTGACGTTATGTGCTCCAAACCACCTCATTTGGGATGCTCTACATTTATGTTTTCTCTTAAACTTTTTGTGAAAGGAAAAATGGATATAAATTGTAGGTCCAGTTGTAAGAGAGGAGACAGGCTGCCAGTCTGGGATTAAAAAAACAAACAAACAAAAAAACCACACAAAATGGGCTCCAGAAATGTGGTAAATAAAAGGATTTACTGTTCTTAGAGTAGAGATAGCGGCACTATTTCCTGGTCCACAGTAATTCATTTTATTTTCCCAGACCCTCAAGGCCAAACAATCTTTATTTGGATTGGCACCAAATTGTACATCCTTATATACTCCTCTGTCTGCATATGGCTGAATTTTGACATTAAGATTTGTATTCAAATATTCTGTTTTCAGATCTTACACGAAAAAAAAACCACAACAAATGTTTTGGGGAAAAAATATTATGTTTTTCTTTTTTTGTCAGGAAATAGACAACAATCAAACAAGACTTTCTGGGACGTTAAGAGCGATCATGTTCCAAAGAGATGCAGATGAAGCAGGAGGAGGAAAGTCAGGAGCTATGTGAGAAATGTAAATATGGTAGAGAAATATCGATGGCAAGGTAAAAAGACAGACAATTGTAAAAAAAAGAAGAGACGGTGAAGGAGGACGGCGAGCCGCTATGCGCAGAGTGCTCGTTTTTTCCCTGATCGAGATCAGATTTCATAAAGATCCACATGATTGCCTCATAACAAGGGGGACGCAGAGAGAAATGAAATGGAGAGATGAGGCGGAGTGGAAGGCAGGGCCACGATGAAAGTGATAAATAGTTGCTTGCTGTCCCTGTAGCGGCATTCTTTGTTTTTCCGGTTTGTTTGTTTTTCCACCCCCACAATGAGCTTAACTTATTTGATTATCCCGACTGTAATTTGGAAAGGAAAAATAGAGACAGTGACAATGACAGAAAGAGGATTTTCTATTTGTGAATCTCTGATTGGATGATGTTTTGTTGCTCCACATTCAGTCGACATTGCTTCCCAGACTATACAGTTTTCCTGTTGACTGACAGAGAGAACCGTGACCTCATCACTCTTTGTATTAAGGATTGGCAGGAGACCAGACAGGGGCTCAGATGCTGCTGTGCGTGTGACTTCCTCTGTCTGTGCTACTGAATGACTGAGGGAGAATGACTGGAACATGCCAGTCTTCATTTGCATTTAAAATATTACACTCACATCGTATTACTTCATTGTCTGAGAAGCACCGCTTTCCTCACCTGGCCGTTTCAGCCGGATTCCCCTTTTCAATTGACTTCATTCCGTTAGTCTTACTTTGTGTTAGCTTACGTGATTAGTGCATCTGACACAGTGCCACTCCCAAGTGTGCCAAATGTCATTTTAGTCGATTCAGAGTTTCTAGGAGTAGTCAGGCGGGATCGCGTTTTATGAGGATTAGAGAAGCATGGCGGATTGAGAGTCAGTCCCAACGTTTTCATTTTATATTTGTGTTGTTGTTCTAGCTAACCATCTGTTTATCCCAAATTGCTAACAGAACTCTAAATGGATAACTACTTATGAACAGTAGGAAACGACATTAGTGACTAGTTGAATGGCTGAGTGAGTTAAAAATAGATAAACACGCTGATCCAAACAGTGGTGACATTATAATGTCCCCAATTAATTGGCATCAACAGAATTTGAGGTTCTTTCATTAAAAGCTTTTCTGACATATAAAACACTAGAGAGGCTAATGAAACTCATTGCCATGCTTGACCTCTCTCTCTAATACACACACACACACACACACACACACACACACACATATATATATATATATATATATATATATATATATATATATATATATATATATATATATATATATATATATATATATATATATATATATATATATATATATATATATATATATATATATATATATATATATATATATATATATATATATGTAATATGGATATTCACTCCATTTACCAATATTTATGATGGATTAACCTTTCATAGGCCACTCTTTACAATACTTAGAAATTCAGAATGTAAACCACAAGGCAACTGGACCTAAGTGTGATTGAACTGTCATGATATGTTGGGGTCCATTTTGAACAGTTTCCAAATATGGTCACGGCATGTATTGGCCATAAATCAAAGGCTGCTACAATGGCGAGGCAGCTGTCAAATCACCAGAGTGCCAATTATTATGTGTGTATATTACTGTATTACGGCCATGCGCCATCAGGCAGAGGAATGCCTCTTACTGACTCTCATCTTATTTATATGCCTCTATGGAGCCAAACGAAAAGCAAGAATTTTCTGCAGCAAAGATGTAAAGGAAATGACCACAGCGAAAGAAAAGAAGAACGGAATGGGTGGGAGGATTTTAATGAGGAAGGCAACACGTAATGAGACAAAAAGTGGAAAACGGCACAGAGATACAGAAAAATCACAAGGAAGATAACAAAATTTGAGGCTGCCCAGTTCTATTGAGAAAGCCCAGAAATCATTTTGCTTGTCAAATTTATGTCCTACATGTTTGTTTCTGGCTAAATGCTGTTTGCCAATAAATTCCCACCCGAAGGCAAAGGGCAGCTTAAATCCTTACTCAATTAGGGACTTTACTGTACATCACTCATGATTTAATTCAGTGCTCCTCTATACAAAATGTTTCCGATTCAGAGAGGATTGGAGCCAGTCCCTGCATGAATTGGATAAAGGGTAGGGAAGAAATCTTTTTATGTCACATAAACAGATCTCGAAAAGGATGACTTGTTTTATTTAATTAAAAAAATAGTTTCCAGTGTAGCATAGTGGTGGTCGTCTTCTTTATAGACTCCAATAAGAATATTTCGACATTTGTTTACAATATTTAACCGGAGCAAATTGTGTTTATTTCAGGTGCAGGAGTGGCTATGCCTGAACTGCCAGATGCAGAGAGCGTTGGGGATGGATATGACCACACCACGGTCCAAGAGTCAACAACAGATAAACTCTCCTTCTCATGCTGCCAAACCAGAACCCAAACCTGATGTTTCTTCCCAGCCTGTCCCTCAGACACAGACAACCCCTCAGTCTCGGCCAGGACAGACACAACCCGCTTCAGGCCCTTCTAAACAGACTGGTCCAGCTGGCCCAGGTCAGCAAGCGACAAAGTTGCCTCCAGGGGCAGTGCCTCTCCCTGGCATGGCCAAAGCTCCGTCACAGCCCGATTTGTCCCGAAACTCCCCCGCCCACCACGCCCACCACCCCCGCCAGGATCAGACGCGCAGCGCAGGCAGCTCTCCTTCACGACAGCCCCCACCTCCCGAGCAGACTTTTGGGAAATTATTTGGCTTTGGTGCTTCGCTCCTTAACCAAGCCAGTACACTTATATCTGAGACCACTCAACCTCAACAACCATCCCCAAAACAGGCCCCCAAACAAGGCGGGCCTCATGGTCCAGGGCCTGGGACACCGAAACACTCAGGACCTCCATCTGCACAACAAGGGTCTCGAGCGCCGCCTCAAAAGCAAGCCGCTCCTCCAGATTCCTCCAAACCCAAAGCTTGTTGTCCCCTTTGCAAGACGGACCTTAACATTGACAACACAAGTGAAGAACCCAACTATAACACATGCACCCAGTGCCACTCCAAAGTGTGCAACATGTGCGGATTCAACCCCACACCACACCTAGTTGAGGTAAGCTCCCGGTATGGTTTCATGATCTATCGATAAGCCTCTGTGAGAGATGCTGTGTCGTATCATTGCCCAGAGGGTTTTGTAGTTATGAATTTGGGGCTGTCTGTTGTCAGTGAGAAAATGTCAAAATCTCTGTGTGGATGATGAAGTGTTACGCTTCAGGTGCCGTAAAATGCCATCAATCGCTTCTTTTCGTCTCCCTTTGCTTCGGCTCGTTTCATGCTCCATCATAGGGTCTTTTGTGGAATTTGCTGAGTAATGTTTCAGGATGTGACACACCGTTTCAGTATGAATCAACAGGAACATGATGACGATGGGCGTTATACATACGTAATTTAATACATCGATATAAAATAATTGATCAGCCGTTGCCACAATGATTAGGCAGACTTTAAAACTACCTAGACTGTTTGTAGAAAAGTATTGAGACTCAGCCTTTAACACACATAGTAAATTATGTGGAGGAAATTATACTCTAGAGTCTGTTTGGTCCCACTATGAACAGTAAAATTTATATTTGGAAGAGAGTAAATTTTACTCAAAGTATTTTTAGTGTACGAGAGAATTTGCCTATCCCATGAAAAAAAACTATTAAAGAGTGTTCACTCAGAAATTCTAAGTATATTTTTCAAGGAGAGATTTTGACTAAATTTTACTATAGTTTATAAAAAGTTACACAAGGCTTGTTGTTGCCAAAAAGAATGAAATGACTTGCTGAGAGTAGATCAGTTTTGTGACCCAGATTTAATAAATTAAGACAAGCTCATCATTATTTTAGGACTCGTACATTTTGTGACAATTTTATAATGTAAAATGGGTGCCCTGGCTTGGTAAAGGTTGTTTACGACTGCTCTAATCAATAGGTTTTTGAGCTAAACCATTTAGTTCTCATTGTGTCTTAATGCTTCAGCTTACTGAGATAATTTTCTTTCTAAACTTATGCTTCTCTGCTAAAATTAACATTAACAGTTTGGGTAAGTGCTCATAGCAAATTCCATTTAGATCACGAAATCTGTATGTGTTTGTCTGTTATGTTGGAGGTTGAGATCAGGAGCATAAGCTCAAAAGTTGACGTAGTATACTATAAAAACTTTGGATGCAGTGGCAAAGACACAACATGATGACGCCGTCATAAATGTCTATGGGCCCTACACAAGTCAAACATCTCTCACTGCTTAACTGTGTGTGAAGACAAGCGGAAATAAAACTGAGACTGTTTAACTTAATGACCCAGAATACTTGACAGCTTTGCTTATTTCAGCTAAAACAGAAAATAACTTTGCTTAACATTAGCCTCAAGGCTAGATGGTGGTTGGAATGGCGGGAGTTGTCTGCCTTTTAGCGGTAATCAAAGAATCCATTCAATCAACTGATGTCCAATTTCACAATTTGCCCCTGGAACCAAATTAAACCCCACCATTTTGCCAATGTAATAATGTATTTTTTCTCAGTCCAGTACCATGGTAGGAATCCAATTGGTAACATACGAGATGTGCATAGACTTCCAGAGGTGCATGGCTTCAACAAGTCTAATTATGCAAATGAATTCCAATTGAATGACAGAAATAATCACATGCATTCTGCAAGTCATTGTTTTTTTTTTTTTCCATGGCCAGAAATTGTCTTCCTTGGCGTCTGGTTGTCACAAGCTCCAGTACAGGCCATTCATAGATCGCTATGGAAACAGCGAGATGGTTTTGTTTTTCCAGACGTCCCTTTCATGCTTCACTGTTTATGGGGCTAACAATCTAGCAAACTTTTAGACGACTTTTACTCTGTTATTACGTGGGTTGTTTTTCTGCTCCATTCGCTACGTTCCAAAGCTCATTGCAGGAAAGGGGCATTATTTTACAGAGCTGTGAACACGTTTTGTCTCTGTTCCAAGCAAACTGGCAGGTAGGATGTTCCTGAGTGTGCGAGTAAGACGAGGTTTTGAATTTCCAATCCAGCTTGATTTCCACAGTGTGTTTGACACAGTCCTCATCCTCTTCCAATCTCTGCAAACTTGACTGTTCTGTGTCTCAGCCTTGTTTTTTTTTTTTTCTCTCTCCCACAAGTGTCAGCAGAATTCAGCTGCCTGTCTCACCGACAAAACTGGAAGTAATTTATTATTACCACACCCTACCAATAGGGGCACCTTGTCTAGTTGAGCTGTCGAAACCTCATTCCCATCCATTTGAACATGCACAAGCATGGATGTTTATTCTTTATTTCAACGTGAAGTGAACATTGACTTTCACAAGGTTTTATATCACTAAATTTGTTTACCATAGGTGTTCTCTTAGTGTTTGTGTTGAAGTGAAAATAGTTTACAAACTTTTGCACAGTAAATTGTAGTAAATTTTACTCTAAACTGAGTCTGTTTGGTCCTACTTAAATAGAGTCAAATTTACACTTGGAAGAGAGTAAAATAAAATTAATTAAAAAAGTCACTCAAGGTTTGAGGAACAGACCCACAACTTCAGGTTTGGGAGACAGCCGATCTACTCCTGCTGTGTTAGTATATTGCTCGAGTCAGCTGAAAGTCCAAGAGATATAAGCAAACAGTAGAAATAGCTCCCAAGCTGAAGGTCATGAGTTAGTTCCTTAACCCTTGAGTGACTTTTATTTATTTATTTATTTTTAATTATTTATTTTACTCTTTCGCAGTGTAAATATTTCTCTAAAACTGAGTCTTTTTGGTCCCACTCTAAATAGAGTCAAATTTACTCTACATAATTTACTGTGTGTATAAACGGTTTGTAGTATTAGTTATGGCTCTCTAATTATGCAGACGTTTATGAACAAGGTAGTGATGTAAATTTTGAGCTACTGTTAATAAGGAAGTTATTGAATTTCCACTTTGGCGTAATACATTGTACAATAAATTGAAAATATAATGATAATGCAAATAGTACAGTAACACAGATTTTTTTTTTGTACAATACAAATATTGGCGCAAATATAGTTACTTCACAAGTGACAACATGCATAATTCATCCTCAAACATAGCCGTTGTCCTCTAATCTGTGACGAGACAATGAGAGCCAGCGTCTGTGTGAAAACAAGCGGAGGAGGAGAGAAGCGATCGAGGTGATAAATGGAGAGAAGAGGAAAGTGAAAATCTGAGATAATGAGTGTGCGGACGCCAACTTTGTTGTGTTGCGAAATATTCCTCATCAATTAGTGCCCAAAGTCATGTGCGGCTCATATACGAGATGCCCTTGCGTTTGGGAGCCTCTCCTCGTCCATTACGCCTCTCAAGGAGATTAAGAGCAACCTTGTCTCGTTTTTCTTTTCCCTGGAGTTTACAGTGCACTACATGCATCTTCATCTCTCGCAGGATGAGCGGGGAGCACATGCAGCAAAGTGCATGCTGAACCTCGGCTCTCGCTTGAATGTAAATGTATGGAAATGTGTGTTTGACATCATTTATTATATTCAAGTTGACCTGACTGTTTCACTGAGAACATTATTTGTATTTGTGCACAGATACGACTTGGTCACCGATTTCAACATATACACCCGGAGGCAGAGGCACTTAAAACATCATTAGTAAAAATATGGAATTTTTCACAGAGCAGTAGAAAATGTGTAGAGAAACATAGCCCATCAATTATTCAATGAGGGAGAATATTATAAATAGTTCATGCAGTGTGGAGCAGCGAGTGAGCTGTGTTTGATTTCTCGTGCCACATAAGGTCAATATGTTCGTGTGTGCGCACGTGCATGAGAAGAAAATTGAATACTGACAGTTTTCTCCTCTGATATGCATAAGCATGCAGAATTAAGGAATTAGATAATTGCATACAGCACGCCCACGGCCCTAATCAGGATAAGCAGTATGGACAAGAAAGTTTGCTTGCTGTTTGAGAACTTATATTTGCTCCGTCCTATTAGATGTTAGCCTCAAATACATATTTGTTCCCCTGACAGCACATTGAGGATTTATCCATCCATCCATTTTCTATACTGCTTATCCTGTTCAAGGTCACTGGAAGCTGGAGTCTATCCCAGCTGACTTATGGCAAAAGGCAAACTACACTCTGGACTGGTGGCTAGTCAGTCTCAGACTTTAATTTGACAAAACTTGTCCTTCTTGCATCTTCAATGGAAAGTCAACCAAAACGTTTTTTTTAGTTTTTTTTTTTATGTTGTGTTGTGATTAATATTGTGTTTGTGGAATATGAATAAATAAGTAAATACACCTGTTTTTATCTATCTCAGGGGGCAGAAATTTTGTCATTTGCTGTCAACTGAAAATTACATCACAGTTCCTTAGGGCTCGGGTAATGACCAATCAGGGTTCAACATGCGAATTTCACATGACCAAGCTCAGAAAACAGGTCAGCCGTGATTGGTTGATACCGGACCCTGAGCAACTTTGATATCACAGAGATGCATAAAAAGAGGATTTTGCTGCTAAATTCATATTCCACAAACACAATATTAATCACAATGGCGTGTTTAGACTAGTGAGGGTGGAACATATTATTTGTAAAGAAACCTTTGGGGTTGAGGTCCCCTTTAACTCATTCACTCCCAGCCATTTTCACTGAAGCAGCCCCCTTCGCTCCCAGTTGTTTTACTGGATTTTGACTGATTTTGCAAGGCCCACAGAATATTCTGTTCTATTGATATATAAACAGGGAACCTACCAAAAGAAAGATTAGGGTGTCTTCCTTCATCAGGAAAACAAAGTATATTTCTTTCCATTTCCGTTTTGCAGCAATGAGCATTGAATATAGCTAAGTTTAATCATTATTCAGAAATCTGTTGAAAACACTGGGGAAAAGAGCTTGTTGCAACATGGCCCTGGTTGATCTCTTATACTCTGCTGCCACCTGCCGGCCGCCTTTGTAAGAACTACCATTGCTTCAAGCATTCTCTTCAGTTCAGAGGCTGCATCAAAGCCTTCTGTATGTACTAAACATAAAAAAACAGTACGTCTCTGGGAGAATGGCAATATTTAAAATAAAACGTATTTATACGGTTTTGGGATCAAATGAGTCAAGGACTCGCTGTCATGCTCACACAAATGACAAATGACACTGACATTATAATAATCAACTAATATGGATGTGACTTTCAGTTTTGGGTCTTTCCTTTTTGCAGTCTTGTAACTCCAGTTTACTGAAGAGCTCTCTTACGGTCTCATTCTTTAATATCCTCAGCTGTGACAAAGCAATTATAGTCTGCACAAGGGCACTTTTTATCATTTGCAACACCATCTGCAATAACTACGCTTCAGCTCGTTTTGTGTGCCTGCAACTCAGGATGCAGTAAAAGGGTAAATGTTTAGCACATGATGAAATGTAAAGAGAAATTGCATATAAAATACGATATTTATTTCAACACCATTAACATTGCTCTGACTGTTGAAGCTGTATTCTCAGCTAATGATTTGTTTCTTCCAAACACTAATCCTAATTCCTAATCCTTTTCTCCATTTATCAATTTCTCCATTAGCGATTCCACACACGTCAGTGCACCAATATACTGTATATGCAAGACATATATTGTGAATACATTAGCAAGGCAGCAACGAGTATTGATGAGCATGTCATTCTAATTCTCAAACATGCTCGAAGTTTTTTCTGAAGGTTGGCACTGGCCTGCATCGCCCTCAGGAGTTCCTTCCAAAGCCAGATGGCTGGCGGCATCACGCATCCAAGCCTGCCGCGCGCAGCCTGGCTGCTCCCAAAGTGACGATGGTGCACTAGCAACGATTCAAACAGCCATCCGTCCCTGGTCAGCTGCTTGACGCCTTTTAATACTTCCATATCCCTTTGTGCAGCTTGTTATTCAAGCCGGCGTGCGCACGGATCACGTCGGCGACAGTAATTGAAGAAGCCGCATACATTTGAAGAATGCGTACATACAGTCTGAATTGAATGAATTCTAGTGGTTATTTACATAAAACAGAAAATAAGGCTGACCAGTTTATTTGCAAACAAGCAATACTTGTATTATCAATAAAACAAGGTGGACACAGTAAAAATGTGATCAATCTCATTTTGATAATATATTTCTGTTTTTATTTCCAAGTTTCAATGAAGCGATTAATGGTTAATCTGCAGGAATCTCACACACCGATTCTCTTATTTAAAATGGGCACATGTACTCATCGTAAAATGGCCATTAGGCCAGAAGCTTGCGCTCGTAAAACTGCTTCGTTAAAAGTAGGGACGTTGATACCACTCTTACATAAAATAAAGAAATAAATAAACAAAACAATGACGGATAATTTTAAAGACAGACCTACAGTATGTAGTTCAGTACCACTATTTTTTTTGTCACCAATACTAAGTACCGATGCCACTAGTACGTTTTATACATAAAATAAAAAATAAATAAACCAAACAATGACAGGATAGTCGATAATCGATCAATACCTAATAATACCTAATTGGTATTTGCCCTTCCCTATTTAAAGTAATCCAAATTGGGTTCAAAAGGGACTAAGCTAATGTGTCTCATTTCGACCGAGATTTGACCCAATATGTCGAGTCAAGATTCTGATCCAACAAGGGCTAATACTACCCTGATGAGTTAAAGCTGCCGGTAAATGGGTTACCACATTGTCTGTATAGCTGTGATTCAAAACAATTATTATCAACATTTTCTAAGTAGAAGAAGCAACATTCCCCTGTCAAGAGTCGCCACATCACTCGCATGATATTTTTGAAACAGTTTTAGCTCTTCAGCAAGAGAGAATTGCATTTAATATTTCATTGTTCTATACTGTTTAGACTTGCCGCTTCGTCAATTATTTGTGCTTTTTCCTACATTACATGAAAGTGATATAGTTCCCCTTGAACTTATTCATTCCCGTGATGCCGCAGTTGTTGTTCCCCGCTTGTCTCACTCAGTTGCCGACACATGCGCATGCACTCACATCCTCTTCTTGTCAGCACTCTTCTCCCTCCAATTGCATTCCTTGCTTGAAGACTACTTTCAGATGACATTGATTGAGTTGGCAATTACTTGTGGTTGGATTGCTCTCTGTTGACATTGCAACATAGATGCTTAGCTCTTTTGTTCCAGTGTGCGCAGTGTTTATTTTAGCAGCAACAGCAGGGAGAGCGTTTTAAAACCTCTGCACATAATACGATAACGTTGCAGGAGGTGATTTGGATATAATAGAAATAAACAGAGGCAGTGATTATAATGTATGTGTGAGTTGTGTGAGTAGGGGGGGGGGGGGGGGGATTTTTGATGGAGCTAATAGGCGAGTCTTTCTAATCTGTGTTGAGGGAGCGCAGTGATCCCCTCGAGTACAGTGCTTAACCCCCCTACACAACATTGTAATGCTCCACCTACACAAATAAGTGCCATTTGAGAATAGTGTGCCTTGTGGTGTGATTACACAAATACAAAATATCGTAAATATGTTCAAGTGGAACACATTGGAATGGCAAAACAAAAGTTAAGTATAACTCTTGCATTTCAGATTAAACAGGACAATTCTAAAATTCTATGCATGGTATGTTTAATCCGCAGAGATCTTGACGACAGAATTCATTGTGTGCCTGAGCTGCAGACAGGAAGTGTCATGATGTGGTGTCCAGCAGTGACTGTTCCCTGTTGAGATTACAGTATGTGGCACCCAGCACAGATGGCACGCTGGTTTGGTGGCTTAGATGACCGTCACTCTCATTTCAGAGATCTTGGCGTTTGGCACTGAAATGAAGTTACAGTGATTTCAGCTAAACTGCTATACCTGTATATCACTATGCTGCTCTTCAAAACTCAACACAACAACAACAACAACAACAACAACAACAACAACAATAATAATAATAATCCCGTTGGTGTCAACAGTGTGTAGGATTCAGTGCCATCCATTGGTGAGCTAATAATTCATTCATTTTAAAACCCCACTATTAATTTCAATATTATGCAGAAAAACATCTTCTATCAAAACAACGTACATCTTTTTATATATCGTAGGTCTAGTAGTCGCTAATTATTACATATGTCGCGCCATGCTTTACAGAAGGCAGACATGTTTCGCCGCCATCTTTCTGCTACAGATACCCGAAGGAGAAGAACGTTACGAATGTAGTTAGTCTCTGGTGGCGCTTGCAACTTGTGGGTCGACCACCGCTTACCTTCCACAGCTGGGGCCCGCAGGTGGCCATCACCGAGTCCCGTGCTTCAGGCTTCCGCCGCTTGTCTCCCGCTGCTTTGCTCTCCCTAGCTTTTGCTAGCTTCTCCCACTAGCCGCTCTTGTTAGCAACTCTAGCTAGTTCTTGCTAGCTGCTCTTGTTAGCCACTCTAGCTAGTTTTTGGTAGCCGCTCTTGTTAGCCACTCTAGCTAGTTTTTGCTAGCCACTCTTGCTCTCCAATCCCGCTAGTTCCTGCTAGTCGGGCTGCTCGCTCGCTCGCTCACTTAGTCCAAATAATAATTGGTTGTAATTGGTGGTAGGCTTGGGAAGTTCAGGCTCGCTGAGGCACCGTAGTGTGCGTGCTCAGAATTGTTGCAATCTATTAATTCATTGCTAGATGGCACTAAATCCTAAACACTGTCCGATTAAGGAAAAATGCTATATTGGGATAAGTAAAGTTTTTCTTTAAAATTAGCTGTCATTGGTTTTTTTTGGGGGGAGAAATTTATGAATTAAATGTATTATCTGGTACTTGGTATTATTAGTGTCTGTTTGGGAAGTGAGTACACGTAATGGTATCTGTCTGAAAAAGAAAAGTGGTATCAAACATCCCAAAATAATATACTCAAATACTAGTAATATAATATGTAACATTTGAAATGATTAAATAGAATAAAATAATTATTTTTATTGCCTTATGTCAGCCTTATTGTATTGCCGTCTTGTAATCTTAACAGTGAAAGAAAATTGATTGAATTGTGAGAGGAAAATGCATAAGTAGCACATTTTGACAGGACAAATGCATTTTTATGTGCCTGATTCTGCTAAGCCTCAGTGCAGCATGCAGTTCATTTTTCACGAGATGTCTCTGTAGTCAGCCTCCACCTGTTCCCAGTTTTGGCTGCGCTCGCAGCTCTTTTGATGAATGACTGTCCGAGAAGCATATAGAACTTAAATTACCAATCCCTCCCCCATCCTTTGCAGCGGTGTTTTATGCCTCTGCCATCCTTCTCTTACCTTATGAGTGAATGTGTCTCTGCGAGGCCTACAAGGGACCTCAGCATTGGCTTAATCACCTTTTCAGAACTCATCATCTTCAAGGCCCGGTGGCTATGCTAACGAGTTTTAGCGATGCTCCGGGGCCCCCTGGCAGCGCCGCGTCTATTCTCGCTGTCAGAGCCACGGAGGTGGGCTGGAGCACTCCTCCCACCCCTGCTTCTGGGTCCTCCTGTCTCAACACATCATTTCACCCGCCTGATGGGTGTACCCGCTCCCTCCTCTCTACAGCACCCCAGGCAAGCAACTACTCCCTAATGCGAGCATTAGGGACGAAGGGGGGTTCGTTTTGAGTGTTCTCTGTGCTCTTAGCTCGGAGGCTGCAAACACTAAAAGGCATGCGACACAAATTTGAGATTATGGAACGGAGGTGCGTGGTTGTATGCCAGCCGATGGGCCATGCAGCGGGAGATCTCCGATGAAAGGGTCAGGAGATTGACAGACAAAATGAAAGAGATAAAGCTCATTGATCGCTCACATATTACATTTAACCCCTTGCTAATCGCTCTGTGCTGCAGCTGTCGGGCAGCTGACCAGATCAGTTAGCTCTGAGCTGCGGGCTGACAACAATAACATGGCAGGCAAAAGTTAGATGAGGACATTTTGCCCAGCTAGCGATGGCCAACCCACTGCCTCCATGTAGCGGAAACGCTTCAGCTTCACTGTCTGCAAAGTTCAACTGCCGCAAGCGAGTACAATGTACTTAAATGGAGTCACTGTCGGTTGCGTGTTTGAATGCTGGAAACTGAGTCTGTCTCAAAGCCATTTGGGGATTTGTTTGCTTGCTTCAGACGTCCATTGAATATTTGCTGATAGGATTGTTAGTCTGCTTTTTCCTTACCTTTAGTACCTACCTATCAAGTATTTTTATAGGCTCTTAAATGCTGTTTCACCCCCAAACCCGCTTTAATTTTGAAGCCAGTAATTTCTTCTTTGAGTTAGAACTGTGCTTATTTCAGATATAAACTGAAACATTGTATTGAAATGTGATGACAAATGTCCTTTTTTTTTTTTTTTGCGTAACACATTGGTATGATCTCGGTACCCCGCATGATATACAATCCTTATTGCTCTTTGTTGCAATGCACAAATCTTTTGTAAAGTGCTTTTATAGGTATTTCCCCTAGACGTCAACACAATAAGATATGGATAAAAATCTAGCTCAAACATGTCAAATTAGTACCCAAATGCATTGTTGCTGCAACAGTGAATGAATCAGCTGAGACAATGGTGATAGTTTGCAAGCTACAAAGCTACAAAAGAATATGAATGAGAGTACATTCTTGCGTTAGCTGAAAGTTACTTTTAGAAACTCGTCTAATTTAAAACACGGGTACAAGAGACAAGCTGATTAATGTGTCCTGGGGACACACACATGTGCCAAGACACGCCTGTTTGGACGCATCTGCCCAACACAGCATAAGATTGGTTTGCAGCTTTAATAATAACATTTCCGAAATGAGATTAGCAGATAGAGGTTTGGCCCTATGTGAATATAGAAAAAGCAAATTTGAATCTTTCATCTTGTTGCGTCGCCACGGGAGAGTAAGAACAACCCATGCTCTGATGCTACCGACAAACTACACAATTATTGACAGGTGCATATGCCTCATTTATTCAGCCACCTTCTCTTATCGCACTGCCATTTAGCCTGAATGCTAATTAAAGCGGCAAAGGTGGAGAGAGCAGAGAATGACTCATGAAATGTGACTGCATGATCAATGAGATAGTTGCATTCAGAATACTGTGCTGTAAATGGCTGATTTTTAAAGAAAGACTGCAGAGGAACAAACAATTAATCATATATCGCTGGTGTTGGGCCAAATCCTAGTACCTCTGAAATCGTCACTTTTCAGGAGACCCCAAAAATGTTTTTTTCAACCGTTAATATTACATCATTAAAGTGAACAAGATATTCATAAAAATGACAGCCACACATGTGGACTGACCAAAAGTATAGATTTTTGAAAAAATATGAAATTTGCCTAATTATGACTGATGAGGTTTCGGCCCTATACGCCAGCGATTTATACGGATTATACACATAGAATTATGGAATTTTGTCATTATGTCCAATAGGAATTAATAATTGTGGTATACTTGTACTACATGCGGTTTCCTAGCAAACAGAGACTATATACAGTACTATCAATCCCCATGCAAATCATATGAAAAAATAGCTACAAGAGTCTGAATGTGTTTATTATTTGACTTTGACCTTCACAGTCAACAGATTACATTGTGTTCCTCTCAATGGAAGTCATGCTCAGTCTATAAAAGTATACAACATTTATTGAAAAAACAAACAAACAAAAAGACTCTTTCCTCGGTGTGTGATGATGATGCCCCCTGCCGAGGTGGGCCAGCCTTAACACTCTGTTTGGGCTGCATGCAAAAACGAGGCACCTGTTGCCCCTAATTCCTGAAGCAAAACGACATAGACATGAATAAATGACCATAAAAAAAAAATCTCGACCCTGTTTTGCTCAGTCCCTGCAGAGACTTGCTTGACAAACAAATGACTGACTGTTCATTGTCTTGCAGCAACACACTCTCTTTGACAGATTATCAGTTCCAGACTCAAGAGGCGATATCATGCGCAGATAGAAACTGCAATTGGAAAATGTTGTTTGGCTAAATTGTAATATGAAAACATGAATAAATTCATTTGCGTCAGAAAGGATTTATGATCGCTATAAGCCCAATACTCCCTTGTCCTATTTTCTCTATTTCAGTGGAGGGGAAAAAAATCTAAACACTCTTGTGGTTTAATGGCAGTATAATGCATCAATATAAATAAATCACTAGAATACAATTTATTGCCATGTGTCTTTATGTATAACCCTAACTTAAGTTACAAATATTTAATTTATTTTGCTGCAATATTAATGTTGCCTTAGCAAGTTTTATACTAGTACAGTACAAATGTTAGTGCTAATTAGCAAGCATGCTAACATCCCATAAAAAGGTGCAGCAGATTTCCCCATTGTGGGAGTAATGGTCAAAATTAAACTTAAAAAAACAAAAAAACGTTAGCACGTCCCCCTCCCAGTTCTGAGGGCTCCTGGGTGGAGTTTGCATGTTCTCCCCGTGCGTGCGTGGGTCTTCTCCGGGTACTCCGGTCTCCTCCCACATTCCAAAGACATGCATGGCAGGTTAATTGGGCGCTCTGAATTGTCCCAAGGTGTGCTTGTGAGTGTGGATGGTTGTTCGTCCCTGTGTGGCCTGCGATTGGCTGGCAACCAGTCCAGGGTGTCCCCCGCCTACTGCCCAAAGCCAGCTGAGATAGGCTACAGCACCCCCGCGACCCTTGTGAGGAATAAGCGGTCAAGAAAATTGATATTTCTTATCTTAGTTTACGGCACCTGTTCACCTATTGATATCAATGAAGGCATATTTCTGGATTGCATAAACAGCCCAGCATGTCTTCTTCTAAACTTGCTATCGTATATTATTGTCATATTCACCGCTAATGAGCCTGGCCATGCTACGTGGAAGCGACTGCGACCGGGCTTGAGTGCTGCTTGCTCTGTGGATGATCCTTCATTTCCGCTCTAATCCACAGGCCTGAGCACGTGTCCCCATTGAAGGAGTCGCGCGGGGGGGGATTGACCTATATACCTGCTGACTCCGGCCGACCTGTCACAGCTGCGGCGTGGCGTGGCACAGCCTGGCACACTCCCGTGACATGTGCTCGCTCACGCTTCACACTGCGCACTTACTTGTTGTAAACCGCTGTTCATTCAGACCGCGCTTTATACAGTTACAATGATTTAAAGGGCTCAGGGAGAGTTTCTCACGCTTGGCTGCTCTGCAAAATATCACTGGATGAAGTGAAAATCTAAAGCTGTGTTAGATTTTCTGCCTAGATTGCAACTTTATCCGCTGCACTTTTGCATGTTGTGTTACAGGGTTGTTATGTACCCATTTTGTGGCATCAAATGCTTATGTGCTGACTGAGCCAAGCATATTTACACACTCACTCTATGTTTATCCCAAACTCACCCTCTCCACACCTGCCTTGGGAAATATGCCAATGTCCATGTGGTATTTGTACTGACCTCCTGCTCTCCTCACCTTCACTTTTTAAATTAATTATGATCTCCTGTGTGGCGTTGAAAAATTATTTTGAGTAAGTTGCAGCTATTATGAAATGTTACATTTTTTTTTTGAGTGCCATTATCATAGCTTTGAAGTGTTGTTAATTTGACACGCTAGAGTATCGTTAATAACCCTGCCAAATATAAACGTTTCAAGAAATCGGCAAGAATATAAAGCTTATTGTGAAAAATCAAGCTGTTATCGGTGTGTTTGGTGAATGCTCTGAAACCGCCATGCTCCACTGTCAAACAAATACCACTTTAATGACCTAAAAAAATGGATGCTACTTCATGTAGCATCGCTCTTATGCCTACAAATCCCTATAAATCCACCGCTGGCTGGAATACATCCCACCTGGATGTTGTGGAGCTTTCCACACTTCAACAAGCGGAGCTAGCCACCAGCTAGCTTGGAGCTAACAGATCTGTGTTTAGTACTTATAAGTAAATACTTGTGTGAACAAAGGCTCTCGTTTTTATATAGTGGTTGGTTAAGGGGTAGAAATATGCCCAATGCTGAATTGCATATCTGGGCACTGTAACCTGTGAACAGGCATAAAAAAAAGCAATGCTAACAAAAATGTAATGCTACTCAACAGACTATTGTTCTCAACAATTGAGTACTATCTTCAAACATGTATATTTTTTAGAAAGAAATCTCTAAATTCATTTAACAGGGTGATTAAGAGAAACTCAAATTCCCTACAATTCAGAAACAGATGTGTGTTTCAATTCGCACAAAAACCTGGAGGCTGAACGTGATATCGCATGATGATATGATTAGCATACCCCACTAGCTCATTTCAGTTAGCATCAAAGCACTACTTGTGTATTTTTCTCTAATACTGTATGTACTTACTTTTTATACAGTAATCAAAATATCATAAACACCTTTCAGTGTTTGTGCATTGCTAATTAAAGTCTGTAGGTGTACCTACTGGTGCGGCCAATGAACACCCAAGAGTGACAATGGTGTGAATGTGAGTGTGAATTGTTGTTTGTCTTAGATTGGCTGGTGACCAGTCCAACACTGTGTCTCCAACAAAGTCAGCTGGGATAGGCTCCAGCAGCTCACCTATAATATGATGAGGACATACAGTATAGAAAATGGATGGATAGATTAACCTAGTGTGCGCTTATCATAACCATACTTATTTCTTCAAAACACCAACAAATGTGTTTCTGCCAGTGCAGAAAGGTTTTCTTGTCGCCCTCTTGTAAACAGCTAAACTGTTCATTCTTTCTGAGGTATGCAAGTACGCTTTAATGACAGCTGACATTTATTGCTCACAGTTTGCAGTCTGGTTACTGGCAGAAAGCCTACGCAGGCGGGGGGGGGGGGGGGGGGGGGGGGGGGCTAACTCTTGCTGTGACTTAACTGACAGCTAGGAGGGCAACACCGAGGTTGTCTGCCTGCACGTTTTCAAGGCCTATACGCTTACATAAGAAACCTATTCATGTGTTCTGTAGCTATGAAATGGCAATAAAGTACTGTGTATAGAAATGGTGAAAATGAATGAATGAATGAATGAATGAATGAATGAATGAATGAATGAAGCCCTCTCCCAAGTGGAATATTTAGCAGGTTGCTCAAATCTGGCTCAGGCACCCGTGAGTTTGTTATTCTGCACTGTGCTTTCATGTTACTGTGTGGGCGTGTGTGCTCCCACAGGGATCCACATCCCCTAATGGAATTTTGCACTCTCTGGCACCCTCCATGGGCGGGAAGTGTGAAAGATTTCCCCACTCCCTCAGCAGGACTTGTGGCTCAATTATTAGTGTCCTTTCTGCAGTCAAACAAACAAACAAATCTCTATATGTGTATGTATATATATATATATATATATATATATATATAATTACGTCATGCATATGCAAAGACAGACACAGATGCACTTCTCAGGGCTATAGTGTCTCAGAGGCATCCACTGGGAGCTGGGATCAATCTGTGAGAATGGGATCAATCTCTCTGACCTTTTCCTTGTGGTAACCCACAGTGTTTAATCTCTCATTATTTCAGCAATAAAAGGGCAGCTTTTCCGGTTGCGAGTGGCTTCTATGCCGGTGGTTCAGTTTCTACTTTTGTCTCTCATGCCAGCAACCACGTTCTGCTTTGTCAACTGAATTTCATAAAGCCTCCAACTGAATTTACATCTGCTATTGCATCACAATGCCTCCGCAGAATAAATGCAATTCAAGTCATAAATTAGGCTCGGCCTGCATCTGCCTACAGCGTTTAAGCTCATTTTCTGGATATATGGTGTATTATCTGCAGCAGAGACTTATGACTGTGGGAAAAATGCAAAAGGAGGTTCAGAATACCCCAGACAGTATACTGTATTAAACATTGCATTTTTGAATGTAATTCCAACATATAATAGTATCAGTCAATGTAAAACTTGGCAGAGTTAAAAATATAGGCACAGTATTAGCCTTCTGTTTGATTTATTGTTTTGACTTTCACCAAGGAGGCGCGTCACGGTGCATGAGTGGTTAGCATGTCCGCCTCCCAGTACTGAGGACTTGGGTTCGAGTCCAGGCTCCGGCCTTCCTGGGTGGAGTTTGGATGTTCTCCCCGTGCCCGCGTGGGTCTTCTCCAGGTACTCCGGTCTCCTCCCACATTCCAAAGACATGCATGGCATGTTAATTGGGCGCTCCGAATTGTCCTGTGCTTGTGAGTGTGGATGGTTGTTTGTCTCTCTGTGCCCTGCGATTGACTGGCAACCAGTCCAGGGTGTACCCCGCCTACTGCCCAAAGCCAGCTGAGATAGTCTCCAGCACCCCCTGCGACCCTTGTGAGGAAAGCGTTCAAGACAATGGATAGAAGGATGGACTTTCACGGAGGAGGTTATATATAGTTAGGTTACTACGTGTTAAGTCACCCCCCCAGACGCTTCAATTCGGCTAATATCAATGGGATGTTTTGACTTTTAGTGGAATTTTTGTGGATTTGTTGCAGCGCAGCTAGCCCAAACAAAGGTGTTAAGGGACAAAGAAGAATATACACAGGAAGTTATGTAATTTAAGAGGCCTCAAAATCAACGTCTCCAGACTTTGACAAACATTACTATACTCTTTTGTTGTTTTTATGATTCATGATTATTAACTTCTTTTTAGACTTTTAACGCTCTTTTTACACCATGGTTAGCATTTGTTTTGAACGTTCATAGTGTAACAGCAGTTGCTTGGAATGTATCACCAGCGAAAAGTGAGGTAACACTGTATTACATTCTGGAGCTATCCAGCTAGCTAAAACGCTATGCAATGCTCTTAGTGACAAACTGATGCTCATATTTTAATGGATAGTAATGGGCACTACAGGCTCCAAACTTAATGGACAGATTAGTGTGTAGTCTTGTCAGCTGCATCTGCGTTCCAGTTGAGAGCCAAGGTGAAGTACACTCTCCAGCGAGCAGACGAGTTAACCTCCTGCCATTTAACGAGGTTACCAATTCCCTAACGAGATGATGTCACTTACAGCCTGCTGCTCCTGACACACAGACACCCCTGCCCACACACGTATGCGCGTTAAGCCCACACACAAATGCAAAAAGTCAAGTGGATTACTGTTAATAGCGCAAAGTGAACCATTTCTTCAATTTTGTAGCTTAAGCTGGTTTATTTCCACCTCATGTGCTGTAATGGTGCCGAATTTACTTGGGGAACGCCATGGTGAGTTTTTTGGTCTTTTCTTAGGGAGGTAGATGTCTGTATCGTAAACAGCTCCTGCTATATACCAGCTGGATTTTCTGCATACAGTGTGGGAAGAGGTGGGAAGCACAGCGCATATTCCGCACCTCCACACCGGTGCTGAAGCACTCCACATGAATAATTTGCCACTCTGATCCAGTTTGGTCTTCTCATATCGCCACTTCACGTTTTGCTGATTCAGGAGCAAAGGGAAAGTTTGGCTCCTCAGGAAGATGTATGCTTTTGTGTCAAAGTATTTTAATGAAATCAACTCTACTTGAATGCCCAACTAGAACCTATAAAAGGTTGATGATGACAGCGAGTATTTCTGGTAGAATTACGTCACTGGCTATAAAGTACTGAACACACAAGACAACATAACTGAAGGCATCTTTTGAATTTGGTCACATAAGTGAAGCATTTCTCTTATATTTCAAGCTAAATGGTTTTCCCCACCATCAATAAACGTCTTCATCATGAAAGCAGGTTTGATTATGTGAGGAATTGGTGAAAGGTGTGATTTTAGGTAGGAGTGTGTCATCATAACATACTGTGTCTTTACTAATCACTAATCATATGTGGGTCACAAAGCAGCAGAGGCTCACCAGCATTTCGACACAGCATTTTTATTTTTTTTAACGTGTGAAAGTACCGGCACAGATGGTTGGTTTTTAGAGCGCACCTGTTTATATATAGCTTCTCAGTAGAGCACTTGAGAGAAAAGAAAACAAAGCAAGTCTGTCTGTTTGGTTTGTCAGTTGCTCCATCATCATCGTCATCGTCATCATCATCATCTTAGCTGAAACAACAGATTCCGGTGGACTTTGGTAGAGCCAAGAAAATGTTTGCTTGTATGCAAGACAAGCATTAAAAATTACTTTTCTTAAACTCCCTGTAAAGTGAAAATAAGCGCATCTCATAAAATAGAATAATGTTGCTAATAACCCTACCAAATTCAAATGGCTAAAAAAAAAATATACAAGATGAGGCTTCAAATCATGAAACATTCTCTCCCCTCTCAAACACTGAATGTGCTGAAACCACAATGTATATCCGGTTAAATCCACCGTTGTCTGGAATATATACCACCGGGTTGTTGCAGGGCTTTCAACAGCGGGACAACTGATGTTAGCGATCAAGCTAGCTCAGGAGCTAACCGCGGCTACTTTCGGCTAGCATACTTGCAACAGGTTTGTCCGCGGTGTCTCTTTGGTGTTGTGTTAGTCTGTGGGTCCACATAACAGAGACTTATGAAATATTAACCTTTTATTTAACATGGTAGTACAAGTCATTTAGCCTGTAGCTTACACTACACACTACATGACAGCCATTTGAGCACATACTGTACTTCCTGCTAGTTATGTACCAAAATGCTTTTTTGTCCAAACATATTATGGTACCTTGAATAACACAAAATGAGTAACAAAAAGGAATTTAAATAACAACACAAAGCTGTTCTTTAAATTGTGGCATTCAGGGAAAATACATTTCCGCAATGTATGCATAACTAGCTAGCTAACTGCACGTTGTAGAGGGAGAAATGTGCCAAGTAATCATAAATAAGTAACTCACTATTGTGCCGGATAACTGCTGATGCATAGGAAGGTTCTTAGTTCTTCTTTAGTGAGGAAGTGGGGACTCATAACTCCAAAGCGAATTAGGCGGTGGCGTTTTAGCCGCGCCGAAAATCGGAAAAACTGAAACGTGAATAATGAAATGCTGTATCTCCACAATTAGGTACTACACAGTTCTAAGTCTTTGCAAATCTTCAAACACGCATAATGTATTGAGAAAAAAATCTCGAAATTCACTTAACCATGTCAACAAATAGCACATTGAAAATTTCAGAATATCATCACTTGACCCATTCCTAACTATACTAACTAAATTAAGCATGATATGAATATCAAAGTACGATGTGAACCAGACAACAGTTGTTAGGTGCAACAGAGTTTGACACAGACACTCCACTCCTGTTCTTTCACTACAGCTTTCATGCACAGGAGCTTTCATCTTGATGTGCTTTCAGGCCGGCAGAGCAGTCATACAACAAAGTGGATAATGTTTATGGTGTCTGATCTCCAATCAACAGCCGAGCAGTAGGACAATAGTCAATGTCTTTTTTTGGCATCATTACAGACTTAGTTTGTAGAGCACAAAAGACCGTATTGTTTGTGGGTCTCATGATGATGCCAATCAATGCACTTGGCATGTTCCTATTCACTGAATGGCTGCCAGCCTTGACTCATTCTTTTTCTCGCCTATAATGTACAATTTTATTTAACATCCACATTAATTGAATACTTGATACTAGTTTGTTGCTGTGTGCTGGAAATGCCACAGTATTGTATTTGAAAAAGCAATTATCCAAATTAAATTGACGCCAACAATGTCTTCTAAAACATTTGTTAAATATTGACATTAGTCAGTTTACAAGAGTCATCAACCCTCTGTATAATTAGATGTGTTATTGTGCTTTGTTTTGTGTTGTTATGCAAGCCTTGACAGACTGCCTCTTCAGACCTCAGGCAAAGACGATCCTTTTAGAAACGGAGAGCAGGGTTACAAACATGGCGCTGCCGCCTCTCATTTCATCTTTCATAACCTGTAATATAAGCATCACATTTCATTGAGCTGCCTCATCGATCTGCCGCACTGACCTGATATCGAATCCGTGAATGTTCAATTTGCTGCCGGTGAAGGTTTTTCTGCCTAGCCTTTCAGTTGTGTCAGTGTTTATATTTACATATGAAGATAATGTTCAGTGCAAATAACGGAGAACAAATTGCAGTCTTGCTGGTAGTAGATGTTGTATGCTCCATGTCTGTTCTAATGGCCATTCTATCGTCACAGATGTTTGAAATTGTATTCACACGGCAATGAAAGTCAAATTAGTAAAGTACCTAAAACAGATCAAAGACCACAATTGGACAGGTTCAATATAGAACAAGCTCATCATCATATACAGTATAAACTTGAGTTTCTTACAGTAGTCCTAATTCCTGTTTTGTTTTGTTTTGTTCTGTTTTGTTTTTCAGAAAAAAGAATGGCTCTGCTTGAACTGCCAGACACAGAGGGCTCTGTCAGGAAGTTTAGGAGATATTCCAAGCCCTGCCGCACATTCTGTTGGTCCCACCATGCCACCCGCAGCGTCTAATCAGCAACCACCTCAGCAGAAAGAGGCTGATCAGCGGTCAGGGCCAAAGCCCCCAGGTCCTCAGCAGCAACAGAAACCACTGGGTCCCCAAGTAAGTGGCCCTGCCTCTCCTATGAAACAGGCTGAGAATTCCTCTCAGACCAAGGGAATACGCCAAGCTTCCCCTCCAATTAAGGGTTCTACCCACTCTGTTGTCTCAACCAAGGGTTCCTCTCAATCAGTTTCTCAAAGCAAGGGTCCAACACAACCCCCAGTCCAAAGTAAAGGACAATCTCAAAATAAAGGCCCTACTCAAAGTAAGGGTCCTGCTCAGTCTAGTAATCAAACAAAAGGGCAGAGTCAGGCTAAAGGGCAGACTCTGACAAAGGGATCTGTTCAGCCCACTGCTCAGGTTAAGGGTCCTTTGTCTAGTGCCAAGGTTGCGTCCACTCCTAAAGCAGCACCCAATTATTCCAAGACCTCTCCCACCTCATCAAAAACAGCACCCTCCCAGTCTAAACCCACAGGTACGTCTCAGGTACGCAAACAGACGCCGAGCCAGGAGAAGACAAAAGTCCCACCTAAATCTCTAAAGGAGGATGTCAAGGTGTCACCAAAGAAAGCCTTGCCAGAGACTGTCACTTCACCAAAAGACTCCAAGACAGAAGAAGATGTGCAGAAGTCAAGACAACGAGAAGTGAGCTGCTTGAATCTTCGCCTTCTCTTCACTCCCGCAATTCATCATTTTGAATATAATTTGTTTCGTTTGGTTGCTTGTATGTCGTATCTATTTTTTTCATCAACTTTACCAACGTATACTCAATTATTCTGAAATTGTTCTCATAATCGTGATCATTTATCACAGAAACTTTCTGCAGATACATACAGATACATCTATCTATCTATCTAATATACAGTGGATTTAATGTATACTGTACACACCTGTGTTTAAATGCCAGGCACAGACACACCTGTGATCGTTCTACATTATACATTTTGTAAATACATTACACATTACATTGACATTTCACATTATCACAGTTTTTATATTTTTTATATTTTACCTCACCTTACCTCCCTACATTTCTTTTTCGTTAAGTTCTTAATCGTTGAAACATTTTGGAAGTGATTTATTATGGTCTTATTATTTATTATCACAAAACCAAGCATTTGAACAGGGGTGTAGACTTTTTGTATACTTGTATCTGTCTATCTATCAAGCAGTCATCTCATTCCCGCCATTATGATTGACCTGTTTTTGTTACAACTCCACTAACATTATTTGTCGTATCATATTATTGTTGCTGTGTTATACTGTAATAGTTACCACATGTTTTTTTTTAATGTATTTTGTGTTTAGTTTTTTTTATGAATTAACAATGTTAATTCATTTAATTTGTTTGTCATAATAACCATATTCATTTAGCAACATAAACATTATGTTCAGTGGAAATTCAATGGTAATTTTTGTTTATGTCCCCATTGTTGGTTTCTATTCCCTCTTTTATTTTCTTAAGCGTTTTGTTAAGTGTTAACACTTTGAAAATTGTAATAATATTATGACCATTCAAAGCATGATCATTATTCTTCAACATCTCGAAGAATGCACAAGAGAATGCACCATGGTCGCAATCAAGCATGTAACGGAATGACATTTGTTGATGTTCGTTTAAAAGTCTGTTTTTATGAGCAGTGTGTTTGAATTGATCATTTGTCTGTATGCAACACTGAAAGGAAAAATCAACCAAAATGACATTCTATCACAATTTAAATCATATTGACAACCTGATCAAACCTATAAGCATTACTGAACATTGCTGATGGCATCTATCTGGAATGTATATTTGATATGTAAAGTATTTTTGGTTGATTTGATCTTAAAATGTTACTACTAGTACTAAGACATGGTTGGTGTGTTTCATGTACTGTAATATGCTCTAATATGTTCATATTAGAGACACCATCTGTATTTGGCACTGTGCATTTTATTCCTTATTATTGAGAACTGCTCAAAACTTAAATCCTGAGGAGTTTGATAAAATAGTGGGATAAAAGCTGTCTACAAAATTTTGTAATGGACATTGAAACAGGATAACTGAAGAAAAAAATTTTTTGTTTATTGTTTCTGACTTCTCTCCTCTTTTCTTTTCCAGGATTACATCAAATCAAGTACACATAGTTTAAGTGACACTGGATACTCCTCAGATGGAATCTCTAGCTATCAAGGGGAGATTATTGGTCGGATTCATGAAGACGCAGTCAAGCTCAGTGAGAGGGGTGTGCCCATTTCCTCTGAAATCACTAAGTTAGAAACATCAATGAAGCCTCTGTTGGAGTCGAAAACGGCATCAGACCAGAAGCATAGGCCTCATTCACTGTCTGTTGGACAGGGACGGGACATAAGTCCAGATGACGATGCAACAAGAGATGAATCAGATGATGAGCTCAGCTGTAAGCTTCGTCATGATTATGTGGAAGACAGCAGTGAAAGTGGTCTCTCGCCATTACCAGTAAGACAAAAGAAGTCACATAAAGATTTAACAGATGAAGAGTTTATGAGGAGGCAAATTATGGAGATGAGTGCCGATGAAGATGAGTTGGAGGAATACGGCGACCAGAAGGCTAAGAAAGGACATAAAACTAGTGGGGATTTGAACAAAGAGAGACGACGACTCCCTCACCATTCCAGTAGTTTTGAGGATGCAGCCAAAGAATCAGCAGGTGTGTATAAGGCAGAAGAAGAGGAAGATGTTGTAATGGCTGGGGGTCTTCGCCGTTTTAAGACAATTGAGTTGAATAACACTAACAGTTATAACAGAGACATGGAACTCAGTGCTGAGCATGACCTACGAGAACCAGAACTAGAGATGGAGAGTCTGACTGGTTCGCCAGAAGAGAAGTCTAAAGGAGAATATTCATCCACTTTACCTGCTACCACTCCTAGCTACACTTCAGGAACTTCACCAACATCAGTATCATCCATGGAAGATGACAGTGACAGCAGCCCTAGTCGAAGAGCAAGACTAGAGGAAGCAAAACAGCAGAGGAAAGCAAGACATCGCTCACATGGGCCATTGCTGCCCACAATTGAGGACTCCTCAGAGGAGGATGAGCTCAGAGAGGAAGAAGAGCTGTTAAGAGAACAGGAACAAATGAGAGATCTTGAGCAACAGAGGATTCGAAGTACTGCTCGAAAAACAAAGAGAGATAAGGAGGAACTGCGAGCACAGAGACGCCGGGAAAGATCCAAAACTCCCCCCAGTAATCTCTCTCCCATTGAGGATGCATCGCCAACTGAAGAGCTGAGACAGGCTGCAGAGATGGAAGAGCTCCACAGGTCATCATGTTCTGAGTACTCACCCTCAATGGACTCTGAAGCAGAAGGCTTTGAGATAATAGGTGGCAAGCTCTACAAGTCAGGAAATGAATATAACCTTCCGACTTTTACATCACTATACTCTCCAACAGACAAGACACCATCTATGTCGTCTACTGATAAAACACTAAAAAGTGCAGAGGAAGTCTATGAGGAGATGATGAAGAAAGCCCAGCTCCTTCAGAAACAAGGAAAAAATGTCACACAGCAGAAACATACGGTTACTGACAATACAACCCTTCAAACAGGTTCTGCCTTAAGCCCTGGCTCAAGCCCAACCCAGATTTCTACATCCATGTCCTTGTCCACAACGGGAAATGACCCACGGATTCCAGGAATTCATGCAGCACATCATCTTTCAAAAGAAACTCAAAATAGAATGGTGTCACAGAGTGCCAAAATTGAAGGTGTTGTTGGCGGAGTTACCACGACCAAAATACAAGTTAGTCACAGTGCTACAACTCGAAATGCAGCTGGCGCTAGCTCCCAACGGCCATCGCAGGCCTCACCCGACTCTACAGCATCCTCTCTATCTTACAAAGTTTTTTCTCTTTTCAAAGGGTCCAGCCCGCAAACCTCACCCACCACTTCTCCTTTACAAAGCCCAACACATACAACACCCGTGCGTCCCACAGGAAGTGGTGGCAGGCAGTTGCCAACTCTGCCTGGCGGGCCATCATCAACTGTAACTTCCCATGGAGCTCAACGGTCTAATTCACCACGTCTTATACGACAACAGTCCTCTCAAGATGCACCAGTAATGGTCATAACACTCGGCTCTACAGCGCCTCATCCTGCCAAACCTGTAACTGTCAATTCATCCACTTCCCCTTTATCATCACCAACACAGGTGAGCTATAAAACTCTGTATAGCTCCCAGCATCCATCAGCAACTTCTCCAACTTCACCGCATTCGTCCCAGCAGCCCCCAAAACATTTTTCACAAATGGCTCAAAATGCTGAAAAAACAAATGTTGCTAGTAGCACACAGAGTCGTGGATCACTTTCTATGGAGAATATATCTCTATGTAAACTCTCAAATATTTCAGGCACTTCAGTGGTCATGGTCCAAAGTCAAACCCATCCAGCTAATATTGTGGATCTTAGAGCCCCAATGAGATCTGCCCCAATTATAATGACAGAACAAGGGATGGATCTAACATCTTTAGCTTCTGACTCGAGAAAGTACTCTTTGGGGACAGATCAGCCATCTGTTCGACACACAGCAGTGCAACCTCTAATCATGAACCTGAATGCACAAGAGCAACCACATGTATCCGTATCAACACCAACAACAGTAAGTGTAACAGTTGCAGGTACTATGTTCATATCACAAACCAAACAGCCAATTATCTATGGAGATCCTTTGCATAATCGTGTAGATTTGGGTCAGGGAGTGGGCTCAGCTGTGTGTTTATCCCAGAGTAAGACACCAGTTTCAGATCCGTCTATTCCCAAAATCGATGCCTGCCTTGAGAACTTAGGTATCCAACAGCAGCAACTGCAATTACAACAACAAAAGCTCCTGCAGCAGCAACAACTTCTCGAGCAACAGCTCCAGCAACATCAACAGAATTCTTCTTTTGCTCGTTACAATTTAGCTAATCAAACCCCTCCACTTGTGATGAAAAAGGATATTGTAGTTAGTCAGACAACTAGTTCCCAGCCTATAGTTACTGCGAGAGTAGCTCCACTGGCTTCTCAACCTGTTTGTAATGCCCCGCATGAAATCTATGGCGGAGTTGCTCTCGAGCTACAAAATAAGCCGACAGTAATGAACCTGTCCACAGGAAAACCCCATGTTATGATGGTTCAGCTTGATGAGAGTAAAACATCTCAGGCAGGAACAGTAACTCAGTTAGTCAAGAAAGAAGATCCTCCTCCCACGCCTCAAGTCTTGGATTTGACTGGGCAGATAAAACCAGAAAACCAAGTTGCTTGTTGCGATGTCGTATACAATTTGCCATTTGCTGGTTCCTGTGCAGGGTCATTCACTCAGAAGCCAACGATGGTATCACCAGATAAAAAATCTTCCACTGAGACTTCAAAAGCACCACCTCCTCCGCACTACAGTAACAGTCAACAGCAACAATCTCCGGCTCCACAGGGTGTAAAGGAGGAACATAAAGCATACCAAACACCAATCGTTCCATCAGGAAGAATACAACCCTCCATGTCTGATACTAATCTGCCCTCTATGACTGATGCTGGTCACTACCAGAGGAATATTAAAGAGGGTATGGCAGTAGATCTTAGCAACACAAATCAGACATATGATAGTGGATACCTCGGCATAGGAGCTCAGTACGGCTCATACACAGACTTGCGTCACCAAGGAGACATCGCAGGTCCCACATTACCCATTCGGCGTTATGGCTCAATGTCAAATATTAATTCTGACTACTGTTATGGGCCAAAGGAGTTAACAGGACCACAGGACTCCAATCTAGCTCAATTCAGTGCAACTACTGCAAGGGAAATTAGCCAGATGTGTGCTGCTCTTAACACAGTGGATCAGTTTGCTACACGGTACGGAAATAATCATGAACTAATACCCTATGGTGTTGGAAGAGGTGCACATTTAGGTAGGCTAAATCTCCATCAAAGTTTAGCATCAATAAGAGCAAGTCTGATGTATGGCTCAGATGGAAGAGCCTTGTCAAATGGTCAAACCCTAACAAACCTAATAAATGCAAGACAAGCAAGTATACGTGCCTTGTATCCTGCTGCTTTAAGAGGAGGTGATGGCATGATATATTCTACCATAAACACTCCAATAGCCTCTACTTTGCCAATTACTACCCAGCCAGGCCCGGTTCTGCACCCCATGCCTAGAGGCATTTACAGGCCATATCCTGCAGGTGTAACTGCTGTACCATTAGCTAGTCTTACCAGGTTGCCTCAAGTGAGTCCCAGAACTCCACTGGCCACACAAGGAACATATTCATATCCTCCTTCAAACCAGTACTCCGCTTCAGCCACAACCTCTGTCACTATACCTACTCTAAGCACCTCACAACATGAAACTCCCATGTATCTTGGAAAGCCTTCAACTGCAGTTCCAATTATCCAACCAACCCAAGCCAACGCAATCGGCACCCAGCCCGATCAGATTCAACATACGTCACAGATGATGTCCAGCTCCCAAGGTCAAGGTCAGCTTCCAAGTGTCAAGCCAGCACAAGCCCAGATTCAGCAACAGCAACTACCTACTCAAACTGAACCTTTATCATTAACCCAAACCCATCCTCAAGCTCAATCCATCAGTCAACCCCAACCTCCAGTTTTGACACATGGTAACATCACACAGAGTGTTACTGCCCCAGCTTCAAAAATATCTCCAAGTGATGCTCAGAAAGGTAAGGAGGATGAGAGGCTTAGTCAGCAACAAGAGCACATGCTGCAGCTAGAGCGAGAGCGTGTTGAATTGGAAAAGCTTAGGCAGATGCGCCTTCATGAGGAGCTTGAGCGAGATTGTATGGAGCTTCAGCGACACAGAGAAAAAGAACAACTAATTGTTCAGCGTGAAATTCAAGAATTGCAGACCATCAAGCAACAGGTCCTACAACAACAGCAAGCAGAGCGGGAGACTCAGCTTATTATGCAAAGAGAGCAACTGGCCCAGCAGAGAATGCAGCTTGAACAAATCCAATCTCTGCAGCAGCAACTCCAACTGCAGCTGGAGGAGCAGAAAAGACAAAAGACAGCAGCAGTGGAGGCAGCAGCAGCTGCTGCAGCAGCAGAAGCAGCCGCGGCTTCAGCAGTCGCTGCTGCGACATCTGCCCAGGGTGCCATACAAGGGGTTGTGGTTGGAGGAGGGCCTCCTCAAGGCTTCCTTATTTGTGATCAGAGTGGAAGGGTTATTCAACAAGATGGTCAAACGGTTCAGTTCTGGCAAGATGGACAAGTGGTCCAAGCTGTGGTGGCTTCTAGACCTATTCACAGTTCTGTGTCTGAAATGTCTTTGAGAAGCACTGACAAACAGGCTGAGTCAAAGATTATGAAGAAGCAAAATTCCATGCCCCGTCTCAGAGACAGCACAGAGGATGATTCCGGAAAGAAGATAGCAGACAGTTGCATTCAAACAGATGATGAAGATGGAGAGGACCGATTCATAAACCGGCGCAGAAGAACAAGACGTATTGCAGACTGCAGTGTGCAGACTGATGAAGAGGACCAGGCAGACTGGGACCAGCAGCCAGTAAGGCGCCGACGCTCACGTGTATCAAAGCACTCAGAATCCAGTGGTGAGACTAAGTCAGAGGGGTCATCAAGAGCAGTATCGGCAAGTATAGCTATTCAAACCTTAAATGACTCATCATGCCAGACAGAATCTGACCAACTAGGTAGGGTTTCACCAGCTATTCATATCACTATGGCAGATAGCTCAAAGGTTGACCTGTTACATTACATAGCAGCCCCTGAAAGGACCCACAAGGGAGAAAGTCTGGCTTGTCAAACTGAACCAGAGTCACAGTCTCAAGGTGTGGTTGCTCCTCAACTCAGTGTCCCTACAACAATTAGTCCATACTCGACAAGTCTACACATAGTTGGCGCCAATACATCTGACCCAAACTCCCAGAGACTTCAAGGAGTTGCGAAGTTCGAGAGACGAAAACCCGACCCTCTGGACATTGGTTATCAGCAGCAAGCAAACGAAACTTCTCGTCAGCCCCCCAAATCCCCTCAGGTTTTGTACTCCCCAGTGTCTCCATTGTCTCCTCATCGAATGTTGGAGACAACATTTACCTCGCAAGAAAAGCTGAACAAAGCACATGTGACACCCCAGCAAAAGGCCTTCACTGCTGAATCACCACAACGCCACCAGTCTCTACCAAGACCCATCAAAAGTGTGCAGCGCTCCATGTCTGATCCAAAGCCTCTCAGCCCAACATCAGAGGACCCCGCCAAGAACAGATTCTCTCCATATTATCAGCAAGCTGTGTCTAACAATCAGGTAGGAAACAACATTTTATTTATTTATTTGGAATCATTAGGGGAAATTTACATATTGCTGTTCTACTGAAGTATTAACTAAACTAAATTAATGAATCTTGGATTGAACTTGAAGTGAATCCTATTACATTTTACAGCTATAACTAATGTAGTGGTCAGTGACTGTCTCTCGTAAAATAAAGTTAATCAAATCTAAAAACAGGCCATATACTGTATAATACAATGCAATCTATGCTCTGTGTGGCCATAAATACACCAGATCTAACATTACAGCAGGATGTTTCCAAGAGAATTGGTTGGCCATGCCAGAAACGAAACGCTTTTCCCTTCAGCCTTTTCTCTACTTTTCCTTACTTAGTATCTCCACCCCCTTTTCCTCTTATTTCTCTCTCTCTCTCTCTCTCTCTCTCTCTCTCTCTCTCTCTCTCTCTCTCTCTCTCTCTCTCTCTCTCTCTCTCTCTCTCTCTCTCTCTCTCTCTCTCTCTCTCTCTCTCTCTCACTCTCTCACTCTCTCTGGCTATCAAATGCTTAAGAGTTGCCAAGAGGACACAATATGGATACATCATTGTTATGCTTACCTTTCTTACTTTTATCAGCCTTGCAAAGTATATTAATATTGCTTTGATAATTATCCAAAATAATATGAGAGACAAACATAAATTTTATTCTTACTTTTTAATCATCATCATGGATCTACCCATAACAACTAAATTGTAAGTAGAAGACGGGCGTATTGTTTTTTTTTTTAATTGTTTATTATTGTTGTTTTTTTCATTGTTTTTTGTTTGCTTGTTTTAATTTTTTAAATAATGCTTTCCTTGTCTTACTGTATGCCACTGATATTAATTTGAGAAACGTGCACAATTTTGTAATAAAAAAAAAATAATACTATTGCAGAAGTTTGTTAGATAACCTATGTCTGAAATTAGTCTGTTTTCTTCTAATCAAAAATGTAAATATGAACTCTCATATGGTGATTCTGGTTAGGTCAAGTTATCTTTAGTTATAAAGCGCCTTCAAACAGCCTTAGCTGTCACAAAGCGCTTTACAGTCAGACGATGTGAATGTAATGATTATCCAGTTTGTAAAGTTATGCCACTGTTTTATTTTTCACAAACATACAATGCAGGAATGTGGCATAAAACAAAATCAAAATGTTATTTAAAATTCTGATATAAATAATACTGATGCTATGAATTAGATCAATTTAAGTTAAGTACTTAACTATATATCAAACTACATAGTTCTTAAATTAGAGTTTGGAGACCCTTCGTGCATACTGAGATACATTAATGAGCATGATTTACATAAACACATTCTGTTTATAGCTCATTCTGCTGATGTGTCTCTGCCTCTCCTAGCAGATGGCCTCCCTGCAGCAGCAGCAGCAGAATGCTGTGATGAGGAAGGTAAAGAGGACTCTTCCCAGCCCCCCTCCAGAAGAGACTCCGCTCCCCATAGTTACTCCAGCACAAATGTACAGTTCTCCTGGCATGCCTCAGAGAGTTTTGCCTAGACCTGCACAAGGAGTCACCAAGGCAGGCTTGCTGAGTGAACTGAAAGCTGTGGAACAAGAGTCATCAAAGCTCAGGAAACAGCAAGCCGAACTGGAAGAAGAAGAGAAAGAGATTGACGCCAAATTACGTTACTTGGAATTGGGCATTACTCAACGTAAGGAGACCATGGTGAAGGAGCGGGAGAGGAGAGAGTTGGCTTACTTGCGCTGTATGGGTGATGCTCGGGACTACATGTCAGACAGCGAGCTCAATAACCTGAGGATGGGAACTGCAGCGCCAACCTTTGATGCTAATGGTTTGCTGACAAGGCCCAGCACTGCACCATTGAGTCAGTTTACTAATGATCTCAATGCAACGTCCCAGTATCCCTCAACGTCCGCCTATATGTCTTATCCTTACCCTCAAAATCAACCATCAACACAGCAGCCAGGCTCCTCCTACCATCAAATTGGCTTCCAACCACCTCAGTACCCTTCATCCTCTGCTCCCCAGCCAGGGACGTTCCAGCCCCACCCCCCTCCAGGCCCTGGCTATCAGAACCAGGGAACCTATTCCTCCCGTATGTATAGCCAACCCTCTTACCAAACAGATCTTGGCATGCATCAGCATGGTCACCAGACCTTCCATCCACCAAGCCAGCCAATGCCAGGCCAGAGCCTTCCTTACCCCAGCCACAGTTCCTACCAACCTGGACTGTCTTACCCATCCCAGGCAGATATCCTCACAGTACACCAAAGACCAAGGCAGACCTCTTTGGCTGACCTCGAGCAGAAACTTCCCACCAATTATGAGGTCATCAGCAACCCAGCAGTCTCGGTGGCCACGTCAGCTCCAGATGGGACATATGGCTCCGCCTACAGCAATGCGTATGGACAATATCGCCCCTCTGAGCCTGGCCTCACACACTCTGGTGACAGCCCAACATCTGCTTATGTTCCAGATGAACATTACACCTCTAACTTAGAGCAGAACATTCCAAGGAATTATGTAATGATTGATGACATCAGCGAATTGACAAAAGACAACACAGGTCAACCAACTGATGCCCTCGGTCATCCGATAGGAGGGCGATATCGCAGCGAGAATGGCCCTGGACGTGGTGGCACCTATGGTAGACCAGAAGATGAGCCGGTGGATGCATATGGAAGACCTACTGGCACAGCGGGTTACCAGAGCACAGTGGACAGTCGTACTAGCACCACAGTTAGTGGAGGATCGTATTATTACGATGACTACAAACACTCATCACGGAGCAACTCCAGTAGCCACAAAGGCTCACCCAAAAATCTTGCCCCTGCCGTAGTCTCTTCTAAACGTAGTAAGCACCGAAAACAGGGGATGGAGCAGAAAATATCAAAGTTTTCTCCTATTGAGGAAGCTCGAGATGTGGAGGCAGACCTGGCATCCTACACTATGACAACCTCAACAGGAGGCAGTTGTACGGTGGTCTCCCGGTCCAAGAAGCAGGATGATACAACATACGGAATGAAGAGGAATGCTTACGACCAGCAGAAATATTACGGCACCAGTCGCGAGGGACTTGAGGAAGAAGATCGCATGTACGGCTCTGGTAGGTCCAGGTCCACCGGATACGGCATGGATAAGATATCATCCCGAGATGCCTCAGGACACAGAAGCAAATCCTACGAGAGGGATGCCATAGAACGTTCTCAGAGAAGTAGTCGCAGCGGACGGCCACCCATACGCAATCAGAATTCAGAGGAAGAGAGTCCAATCAGTCCTGTTGGTAAACCTGTCGGCATTGGACGGAGTTCTGCTGCGGCAAATGCCCATGATGTGAGGAACCAATATGGGTCAAGTCATTCACTTCCAGATGTGCAGGACCACCACAAGAAGGACCTTCCTAGGAGTCATGTGTATAAACCAGATGACCCTTACCTTGTAGACGACATGCACTGTGCTGTTTCTGACAGTGAAGGTAACTGGTGCTGAATACTTTTTGCTGTCTTACATGTTTGTTCCACCTTTCCTGAAAAGAGACTGCATGCCAAATGAAGAGTGCTGAAAAGAACGCCCTTGTTTTTGTTGTCCTTTTTGTTGTCTTCTCTGATTTCTGGAATGCCTCCTCTGATAAAAGAAGTTACTTTTGTGTTCTGCATGCTTTGATGTCCTGTCTTTTTGCACTGGCTTCCAAAAATGTGCATGGCTTTACAAAGTGGACTTTATTTTCATCGCATGGCTTCTATCTACACCGCAAGAAAAAAATATATTGACTGATAATGTTTTTCTGGTTTTAAAAAAGCCTATCATTTGGGCCAAGAGGAGACTGATTGGTTTGAAAAGCCTCGGGAGGCCCGATCAGAACGCTCAAGACATCACAGAGGTGGGAGTCAGTCATCGACAGGTCGGCGCACAAAGCACACCTACCATGACTATGATGAACCGCCGGAGGAATACGCACCCCAGGATGACACCCATCAACGCCATTCCTCGGCATCATCACGGGACCAGCGATATCACAGCAACAGTTCTGGGAGGCACAACTCTTCTCGACACGCCTCAGAAGATCCCAGGTCCTCACGTTCTACCAGGACACACCCCAAAGACACTTCAGGACGCTCTGACGGCAGGAGCGCTTCCTCTGCACAGAGGCGGGGCGGCCCAGACTCCCGTTCTGCTCAAGGAAGCCCCCGGAACTCAGGAGACTTCTCCCGTGACCCGGCTGCCGGTCATCACCACGGTACTGGGGGGCGGAGCCAGAGACAACCGGGAGAGCGCACAAGAAGGCAAGATCCATCTGCTGCAGGCCCGAAGATGCAGCAGCAGGGCCATGCTGGGCAACGTTCAAGTGGTCAAAGCCAGTCGGGGAGACATCCAGGCTCTGAAGCTCTTGATGGTACTCAGCAAGCCCAGCAGCAGCCGCTAAGTGTACAGCAGCAACAGCAGCAGCCGCAGCAGCACAGTCAACCCCCTCCGAGCAGCCAGCCAACAACTACAGCAGGAACCGGACCACCACAGCAGCAGCAACCCAAACCAAGCCATGCGCAGACACAGGGACGTCCATCAGGAGGCTCTGCAGTAGGACAGCCAGCAACTACAGCGGTTAGTAAACAGACAAATAAGTAAACAGTACCGGTACTTTGCTTTTACATTTGTTACAAATAATTGGTAGGGTTACCATATTTTGATTTCCCCCCCAAAAAAAGGACACTCAGTCTGTGACTGACACTTAAATGATATTCAAAGTTTACTAAAAGATGGCATACATTATAGCTGTACCTATACCCCCTCTGTATGGGTAGAAAGTAAAACAAACAAAAAAACAACACTCTTTTGAAGTTTTACTTTATTAAATGAATAAATAATGACATAATGTTGTAAACAGAACTTTTTTTTTGCTTTTTTTTTGCCCCAAGATCTACTTTTCAAGTAGCCAACTTCCCGCAGTTGACATTTTAAAATGTTGTACTTATTTATTTATTGGTGTATTTTTGTATTTATTTATTTATCGAACTTATGCCACGACCACGTCTCCAGTTTGGGAGCACAGTGAGCTACCAGTGAGCTAAAATTCTGGGCTACTTACACAGCTCAGCACCATATTTGAATGCTCAGAAAGTGACATACATAAAAAGTTGAATAAATAAATAAATGTTTTGATAACTGACAGTAACAAAAAAGCACACACAAAACCCGCCTTTTTTCGCCCGCTCGCGATCGACTTGGGAGCATTCCGCAGTCTACAGTCACAGTAACAACATGGTACACTCAGCCTCCCATTTGTTAAATGACGCGTCAATCAAAATAAACACATGGTAATTGGTCCCATGAAAAACAATAAAAAAAATTGACATTTTCATGAATTTATAGAAAAGAAAAGAAAAAAACGCTCTTAGAAGGTGGAAAAAAGTGGACATGTCCGAGCAATTGGCGTCTTAACTTATGAGTGCTAACCCAATTTAAGAGAGTGACAAAACAAAAATGTTGCCACTTGAGTTAATTGGGAAAAAAAATTGAACACCTGTAATGCATTTGGATGTGGGAAAGGAGAGCCACAGTTGTTGGTGTGTATTGTCCTGCTGCCAATGACTATAACATTTCAGAGAATCCAAAATTTTGTTCAACTACTTTGCCATGGTTGTGGTGAGTTGTGACAATATCTGTTTGTTTTTTGGCCATGCTTTTTGCAGGTAAAAATGGATGCCACACCGTCAGCCACTTCCATAGGAATGAAGCCTACAATGGCAGTCCCAACCATACCTCAGACAACCAAAACAACCCCACCCCCTCTAACAGGCATTGGTAAGTTTCAGAACTTTGGACAACACAATGCCAATAAGCTTAAACAAGTAGTATATTGTGGTTATGTATTTTTTCTCTGTCTGCAGGCTCGAAAGCTGCCCCGGTTGGGATCGGTAGCAAAGCCGGTGGTTTCGGCAGTGCTGCAGCTGGACAAGCACCCGCTGAAGGGGAAAACGTTCTGACCAAAATTCTGCAAGGAGGCGCAGCGGAGCAGGCGGGAAAACTGGGAGACGGTACAGCCGCTCATAAATATATTATGATGGTTTTCAGATTTTCCACTGCCTGTCATGGAGTAAATTGCGCAACGATTGAGTTGCAGTGATGTGTTGATGGTTTTTTTTCACGTTATTTTACTCATTCTTGCAGCTTTGTCTGGCCTTGGGAAGAAATTTACTTCATTCTTTTGAATTGAAGAGAAGAGGGTGAGTGAAAACCTCGACAAGACACTTTTTACAAGATAGGACATAGATAGATAGGTTTATTTTAGGATCTGTGACAGCAGATGGCAACTCACTTGCCAACTTAAAATTAATAATTAATCACTATAATTTATTTTTAAGTAATATTTTGCAATGTACTAATCACTATCATTGAAAATGTGTCTTTCTCCACAGGGTCTGCAGAATCACAACAAAACAAAACTAGAGGCTTTGTACCAGAAAAACCTATGAAACTACATTTTATTGCATTTTACCATCCCGGAGGATGTTGAGTGAGAGAATGGGATCCTAGGAGCATCAGTAAGTGTCTTGTTTTTGCCTCTAGAGATGAACACGCTGACACCTGCTCGATCAAGCATTGAGTCACTGTCAACAACTATGACAATAATCCACTTTGGGTAACATTTGCATCATAAAAACAAATGCAACCATGGAGTAAATTGTTGTTTGTAAATTGGAAACATTAAGACTGTTTCTAGAATGATATTGTGAATATTTAGTGTTTTATCAGATATTTCTGTATGCAATATTAGCAGCATCATAAAAAAAAAATCTGCCTTTACAAAGATACAAATGCTTTCTTGAATAACTGTATTTTAAACCACTTCCATAATAATAATAATAATAATAATAATAATAATAATAATAATAATAATAATAATAATAATAATAATAATAATTATTATTATTATTATTATTAGGGGGGTCAAAATTAGTGTATTAATTTTTAGTTCAAGTTCCTTTAATGACACAGTTTTTTTTTACGCACGATTGATGACCGCCGCCCCTTATTTGGAAAGCCTGCACTGGGGGAATTCCGGTCGCAACGCAGAAAATTTCACAAAATTTAACAGTAATTAATTTAATAATACTGCATATATTTGGTGGGGTCAAGTTGTAAGTTACTTCATGTTAAAGATTTGATAGCTCCTTAATATGAAAAGAAAATGCACTGAGCTGTCACCAATTTCTTATAAATGTAATTATGCCATCTAGTGGCAGAAAAATGACCTCAACACAAATCAATATAACACTCGTTTTTTACAGTTCAGTACATGTTTTTAATTTTAACTAAATTTTATGAATTATTTTGAAATTACCGTATCAGTGACTAAAAGATGCATCCATATATCGCTTAGTTTCACATTTTTCCCACTTTTATGTTAACAAGATTATGAAAACAGAAAAAATTTTTTTTACATTTTATTGTACATTTAGAACAGATATAAAATGTGTGATTAATCATGAGTTAACTATTGAAGTCATGCGATTAATTACAATTAAAAATTTTAATTGCCTAATACCCCTAATAGTAATGATAATAATAATAATAATAATAATAATAATAATAATAATAATAATAATAATAAGTTAAATCTCATAGTTTGGACAGGTGTTTCTAATGTTGCGCCTGGTGAGTGTACCGGCGGTAGTTGAGTTTAGGACATGCAGACGACTCAAGGTAAATGCTGACTCATGAAATACGTTGTATGTTGGGACTGATCTCGGGTGCCTCTACTTTACCTCACATTACTGAACAGAGTTAGAATCAAAGGAGAGCCTTGTCAGCACTGAATTCCCCAGACGTGCACGTGATTGAAGTGCAGCTGAATGGGGAGGGGGATGTGAAAAATCAAGTGGATGCCTTCAAATGACTCAAATCCAGCATCAATGGTTGGTAAGTAAAAGCCATAAAAAACACTTTTTGGTCACACCCAGCCACAAAGAGGTCATTTTTAATTTTGTGTTTTAATGTGTTTGTAGGAATAAGCAAACCAAAAAAAAAAAAAATCAAAGACTCCGTGAGCCGTGATGTGAATTTAGATATTTCTTTCTAAATATATTGCATTAAAGTTAATCGTTGAAAATGTGAAAGATTCAACTATTCTGCAGATTCAATTATCCGTGGATTAAAAAGGTAGTGCAACCCCAAACACAGCCACCCGGAAGTATCCCTATGCCTCGTGTTTACAATCACTCTGAAATGGTTTATTGATTTTTGTAGTATTGTTGCTTCACGGTTGAGTATTTTCAGTTCATTAAGGTTTTCTACTTTCTGCTGCAAAACCAAGAGCACAAGATCTGAATGCTAAGACGGTTTACCTTGTGACTCCACACACTTCCAATAATCTGGGCCAGGCAAACGGGGTTAAAATTAGCCCGAGAAAGCTAATTGTGGCCTGGATTTAATGTCACACACGCAAAGACGCACGGGGAACAAGAGCACACGCAGGCTCACAGATTCATGACTCATGCTTAGCAGTCCTCATTACACAGTGCAATGAACTAATGGACTAATTCTGCTCAATGGCGCAAAGCCACTGAGGAGCGAATAAAGTGAATTAGAATTCATTTGATGTTAGCGTCTGTCCAAGCACCTGCTGGGACCCTCGCAGAGTGGACTTGATAGGTTCCTTCATTCAGCTGCCACAAATGCAAGTCCGTCAATTTGAGTCCGAGGATTCATTAGGAGAATGTGACGATAAACCCGACTCAGTGCCTCTTTGGGGCCAAGCGGGTCATCGTCCCAGTGGATTACCGCAGTCACCATCAGGCCTGCGATTGGCCGGCAGAGATGTGATTTAAACTCATTGATTGGTTTCATTCGGATTCATTTGGTCCGAGTCAAGGGATCTAATAGCACTGACCACGTGAGCCCTTCATTTGGTTTGTCTTCTTAGGCTGGTAAATGTGATCCCGTATGGATGTACTAATCTTCAAGCGATATCTGTCTTCATTCCAGGAGGGCAGTAATGAGCATGAGGCGGAGGAGAGCGGCTTCTCCTCCTCCTCCATGGAAAGCCTTCTGGGATGGAAAAGAAAAAGTTCAAGGCCCAACTGCTGGAGCAGGCTGGCTGTGCTCCAATCGAGAAAAGCCTCAGTGCGCCCTCTACTGGAGGTTTTTCCACGTCTGAGGATTACACATCTGGCAAGGATTATTTGATTCCACACTGATGCGGATTCTTAAAAGCACGTCATAGGTTTTTCTGGTACCAAAGAAGTTCACAGACGACTCCACTATCACAAACCCGAGCGCTCGGTTTGTCCGACCGATCTCTACATTCCAATATGGGAACGTAACCCTGTCTTTGAATGTGTTCTTACTTCTCCTCATTTTCTTTTCAGTTTCTCTACAGAATGCATCGTGTAAATGTGTACTTGCACGCACAACTATATGACAAAACAAAAAAGAAATCCATATCTGTACTATTCCAACAACCACTAGTCATGAGCTTTATTTTTGTGTTTAGTTAGGGAAAGAAATTACTGCCAGTGTGCCCATAAGTGTGAGATTCACACAGATGAGAGGACCAAATGAAAGAGTGGCAGTGGCTCTTTTATCTTGCCATCACAAAGCCATCGTTATCGTCTGCGTGGAGCTTTCATGTCTCATCTTTTTGTTCCTTTTCAATTTGCCTCTTATTCACTGATTGGATGGGCCTTATTCAGATTTTTTTTTTGTACTTATATACCTCGTATGTTTTCAAATGTCCATATCATGACACGTTTATTTTTACGCAGCTGTATACTACTGTATGTACATAATCTTTCAAGATGTCATGATGTAAATTTGTCATTTGTGTATTTATGGAATAACATTTTTACCTTGTTGTTTTATTTGGTACAACTTTATATTTGAAGCTTTTTATTTTGTTAACTGTCAAGTTTTCTCGCATCAAATAATTTGCTTGGTGACTTAAAAAACAAAAAAACAAAACAGCAATAGCATGCGGATAACGGTATATAGCACAATGGTATAAATGTCGTGTACGTTAGCGATGGGGGATTGTCCGACGCTTCTTGTTGTACAGTTTGTCGAACGGTTTACAACCATCGTACCAGATGTCCAGATGTGCACGTGTGTTAGCATGCAGAGTGGTAGGAACACATACAGACGCACATATTTGCCATCACAGAGTTCCTTTCGGTTAGAAAGTCATCAACGATCTCTCAAACAAGCTGGGCCCACTGCCTTTATTCCCCGCGCGCGCACACACATGAAGTGTAGATGAGCAATTCTGATGTTCTATGCAAAGACTCATTTTGAATCTGGTAGTGACGTCATCACAGCAAAACGACTATTACCGAGGCAAGCAGTTAAAAGATATACTGTACGTATGTTTTTACGATTGAAGTAGAGTTTTGTTTCTCCGTTGCATGTTTCTTGAGCTGTCACCGCCCTCCACGGGGACTTGTTGCCAAAGGGTAAACTGTGTCTACTGTCCGTTTTTGAATGTCCACCATCATGTCGCTTGGTAGCATGGGTTTGCTTGGCCGCTTCCTTGGCTGTTTGTTAGTTCCTCGAGCGTTTTTGCCTGACCTGGGCTTGCAGTGACCGTCTATATGCTGCTGTGACAAAAAACAAAAAAAACAAACACATGGTCAGCACTTCATTTGTGTCGATATACCGGGAGTCCTCGAGTTACGGACGATTTCCGTTCCTACGTTGACGATATAACCCGAATTTTGACTTAAGCGAATTTCACCGTCGGTATTTTTAAAAAACATATTTGCCCGAAAATGCCATAACCAGTATTTCGCGTTTCCGCACGGACATTCATTGCTGGCGGACGTCAAAGCGGAGCTAATGGATTGTGGAAACCTAAACACGGAAATGTGACGCGCCTGATGGCGAGCCGACCTGCTGAATGGAGCCCGTGGAGGTAACAACTTTAAATAACTTTAAAATTGCCTGGTTACTATCAGAAATTAACGAAAAAGAACGTGCTACCGACAAGGAACGGGCGCCGTAAGGTGGAAACAACGTAGGTCAAGTACGACGTAACTCGAGAACTACCTAATTGTGTAGATATTTGGGTGTTACTATAAACCCTACGAGGGTGAACGGAATGCTTTTCGATATTATTCACCTTTTGATTAAATCACTCAGCAGCCAAGCCTTTACGGCGGGAAAGGTGCATGATTAGATCTATTGTGCTTCAATGCTTGGTTATGACAAAAGGTTCAGCCAGTCACACAAATCAGGGCATGTCTTTTTATGTTGAAAGCACAAGCCTGGCTGGTAGTGGTCGCTGCTCCAAGACAAGCAGACACGTGGAAGTTATGTCACAGTGCCTCCGAGATCTGCTTGATGCGAGGCGCGCACGACTCAACAGCTTTTAGCGACGCCATCCTCATTCCAACTGTAAATACACGTTCAATCGACTGTACAGCTTTTGTTTTGAGTACGGCTGTCATGTGCATCCCCATGCCGTATTTGCTGCCAACTTTTGTGTATAAAAGAACATTTATTATCAGTAACAAGGAAGATGATTATGATAATTGCTTATGCATAGTCTACGTGGCTAACATGTACTGACTGTTTACAGCAGTGGAACAAAAATGGAACACAAATTCCTGTTCAGAATATACAGTGTATGTCGAGATTCTATCCTTATTGTATTTTAGAACCTCAGCGGCAACAAGTTGCGTTCATTGTCCCACAATCAGGAGGTTCCAGTGGTTGCGATCTAGAATGTGATCAGATTTTATTTTTATTTTTTTTAATAAGCAGGGTGAGGAAAAAAAAAGAAAAGAAACAAGACATCTGGAAAATGTCATTCACTGTTGTAAGTGCAATGGGGAAAAACGTCAGTCGTGTATCCATTGTGAAACCTTGTGCTCTATTCAGTGTATTCCTGTAAACTGATAAATTGATTAGTACATTTTGGTGCATCATGTCCAGTAATGTGATTCAATTAAAATATTGACCCTGCAATTTCCAAACACAGAAAAAGAATAAAAATTAAAGGAATATAATGTTGTCTTGTACATAGGTCTCTGTGTCACCTTATTCCTTTGCAAAAGTTTACAAGTCTTATTTTGACAGTGACTGAGACAGTATATATATATATATATATATATATATATATATATATATATATATATATATATATTAGGGGTGTGAATTGCCTAGTACCTGACAATTCGATTCGTATCACGATTCACAGGTCACGATTCAATTCGATACCGATTAATCCCGATACGAATTTATAAGTCGATTGTTGCGATTTTTTTCCATTCAAATTTAGAAAATACTAATCAGTAAGCTTGTAGAGTGTAAGATTTATATGAAAATGTATTATTTATTTATCTGAAATTTCAGTCTTATAGAGGTTGTAATCTGTTTCATGTTTGAACAGCATTAAAATAAAATATTAAGGCTTAATGTTCCGTTCATATAACATTCTTCCATGCTCAAGGTGTGAATCCTAACCCGAAGTCAGACGTTTTGTTGAATATTTTTCCATTAAAAATGGAAGTTTAAAAATCGATTCACACACACAAAAAAAAAAAAAAAAAAAAAGGCAATGATGATAAGACGTTGAATCGGTAAGACTACCGAATGAACAATTCTGAGCTCTTTAAAAAAATAAAAAAAATAAAAAAAAAATCGATTTTTTTTTATTGAATCGATTCGAGAATCGCGCGATGTAGTATCGCGATATATCGCCGAATCGATTTTTTTAACACCCCTAATATATATATATATATATATATATATATATATATATATATATATATATATATATATATATATATATATATATATATATATATATATATATATAAATGCTAGCATGGTTTGAACATAGCGTCTTGGGTCAAAGCCATTTACAATAGCTTGTGGTTATGAACGTGCGTAGTGATAAATAGTCACAGAGAACTCATATCAAGCTTCCACAAAAAGTAGACCTGGCGATACTAAGCTTAGCATTAGCACTGTTAACAAGCTAACGTTAGCCATAGCTGCTAGGCGTGTAGCATAATTTCAATATGGAGTGGCTATAAAATAAAAAGTCATGAAATGTAGACAGTTTTTTTTTAACAAATATGACAAAGTATGCTTATGTTTTGTTAATTGCAAACTCCCCATATAAAAGCCGACTAGACAATTAGTACCTTATGTCACTGTGTGATTTTCCAACAGCATGAACAAAAGTTCTTGTCAAAGTAAATTTTCCCACCTGGTTCCCATCAGACCACGAACCAGCAGCGCACCTCCTCTCTGTTCCGTTTAGAGTCTGCAGATGTGTAGGCTGCCCTCATCTGGTTTCACTCTCACTTGGTCCCCTTCAGCCGCAGGCTCATGTAGACATTTAGCAGTCCAAAGGTGTCTCAAGGGAAGAAATGGGCCTCAGGAGGGAAAATGTCACTAACTCTTTGGCTCAAGACCTTCTCATACTTTTTTTTTTTTTTAAGGGGTGGATGTCGTGCCTAGTAGGGATTTCTGCCTGCTACTGCTAAAAAGAAGCTTTTATTAATAATTTTGATGGCACCTCTGTTGGTCCAATCATGTATCTGGCATCATGCTGAGAGCCATTCAGTCTGCCTCCCTGCTGCCCTTTAAATATCAATGCACCTCTGTGGTCCGCACCTGATCCTCACCACCCAGCAGTCGCTTCCATTTAAAGTACACATCACCGTCATCCGCATCTGTCATTTTGATCATCCTTAGAGAGCCACCATGCGTATTTCTTTTGCTCCTACTTGAAATTCTGCATCTGAACCACTCACAATGATTGACATTGTGATGTTTACAGTGTTGTTATTGTATTTGTAGTGGTACTTCTGGTTCTAACACAATTTACAGGATGCTCATCAACAATTTATTCGTAGCTGAAGAAAATAATAAGCAGAAGTCTATTCTAGAGTAGCACTCATAAAAACCATTTATAATTGCACAGGCACATTTTTAATCAGCATTGTATCATTCTTGACTGTCATTACAATAACTCATTGCCTGATGATAAAACTGTACTCACCTAAAAGCCAACTGTGTTGAAGGCTTATAAAATGAAGACAGATGTTTTTGCGACTTTTAACAGAGGAAGTCCACCCAATTAACTTTAAAATAATGTGTTATTTGTAGCCCCACTAGTCTAAACAACATGGCAGTCTGATTATTATTGAGTTTGTGGAATATGAATCAAGCAGCACAATCCACCTGTTTTTAATCCATCTCAGGAGGCGGCCATTTTATTTATTTATTTTGTTCTCTCCAACAATTCTTTATTTAACAAATTGAAATCAAGACCCAGAACATGGCACGCGCCACTTGTTGTTGACCGTCAACTTTTTTTTTTTTGTCATTTGACGTTCACAAGCTTAGGTGTGATTGGTTATTATCAGCGCCACAAGCAACTGTGATGTCATTTTTAGTCAACAGCGAGTTGCAAAATGGCTGCCCCCTGATCTGGGAAAAAGCAGGTGGTTTTTGCTGCTTAATTCATACTTCACAAACACAATCAGAATGCAGTGTTTACACTAGTGAGCGCGCATAGAACATATTGTAAAGAATATTTTTTAATCGGGCATTTAATTTTAAAATTTCCAATGTATTGTTTATTTTTGATGGGAGCGATCTAGCTGTTCTTGTACCTTATGGTAACGCAGGTTCAATTTTTAATACCTGCGTAAATTGAAGGCCCTGTAAAGTGAATTCTGAGATTTGTTTTCAATTATATACATGGTTGAAGAGAATTGCAGACAATGTGTATAGTCTGAAAACTATGTAGCTTTCAATTGTAAGGTACAGTCTAATGTTCATCTGATTTTCAGTTTTCCTGATTCCCACTCTGCTCAGGTATGACGTGCTATCTGCAGGGGCAAAATATAGGCCATATTTTTTTCAATAAAGTCTTTCATATCCATGGTCGTTTGATAAAGGACTAGCTGTATGTACATTATTATTAATATCTACAAATTACTTACTGGAATACACACTCAGGATGTCATAAAATGTTGTATGCAGTCTATAGAGTAGAAAATACAAGAAGATAAAAGCCCCTCTTGAGTCTTGACCTTAAGTTTAATGTTAACACATTCACTGCCATTGACGTCAAAAATCCATTTTAACTGGACTGGCAGTGAAGGAGTTAAAGAATTGAGCCACTTCTTCAATCGTCTGCTACTAATAAAATGCCACTTAATGACTTTCCTCTTGAAAAGCTTGGAACCTTTGGCCACTGAAATCTGCCCTAGATAGTAGACAGTACTGATGTGTAAAACTAAGATTGTTCAAATAAGGCGAGAATTAAGTATTAATATAAACATTAGTATGGAGTAAAGATGGTTTAGGGTGACACGGGTTAACCTCTGAAATGTTCCAATTAATTGACATGAGCCATCAGAGATGAATTTATGGGAGCAGCAGCAGACTTCAAAAAGCCCATCCAAATCTTATTTAAAATGGCTAATGACATTCCACGCCGCCTTTTGGAAATCAGCTCTCTTTTCTTATGAGTGCTTGTCTGAAGGCGGGCCCCTCTCACTTGACCTCAACGTCCTCCTATTAAGGACAAACTGTCAACTCGTAAATTGTAGCCAGCAGCAATCTGCAGCCTTTTGTTTCCCGACAAAACATGGTGGAAGTACCGGCATACCGCCCACCCCTCAAGCCTGCAGTATTAACCCATCATTTCCACCAATCATGACCTCACAGGCCGTGTGACTCATCCGCTAGTGATGGGAAGTGTGACATCAATTATTCGAGAGAAGCGAGGACTACTCATCTTTATTTGTCACTCGCTTTCGATAAGGCTAAAAGCGTTTTTAAATGAACGGCCCACTATGCAATGACTCATTTTGAACTTGACAATTTAGAACCTGATTACCATCGTCGTGATTACATTTTAAAATGAAGCCTTTATAGGGGAACTCATTGAAATACCGTTTGGAATATTTCAGTTTAATAGGAAGCAATTTCACTGAGTTGAATGTTGACTCACACCACTGGAGGTCAGCAGAGAGCATTAATGATCACAACCCACATCATTTCCAAGAACCAGCAGAGCTGCTGTGCAAAATGGCCAGTGAGTGCATGTGACCACAATCACTAATCAATTACTTTCTAATATGCTCAATAGGGTCATTGGAGGCTTTCCCAGAGGGGTAAGTACATTCTCCTTACATAAAACATCTGATCAGCTTTTGTATCCTGTATCAACTATCCATTAGTTAGCATCCACTAAACTGACAAGTGTCCATTACAACAACCTTTCAGTAAGCACGATAGCTCACATACAGCTAAATAAGCTAACACAGTACTCTGTGTGACCTTTGCCCCCTGATGCCCTGCGTAGCGATGAGACGAGTGTGCCGCCTCAGTGCCACTTAGGTTGTGTATGAATTTAACCAAGTATAACACAAGCGTGCATGAGGGCCACCGTTTGTGTGCGTGCGTGTTTGCAGCTCACGACTCGGAATTGCTGATGCTTCTCCTTTGGGCCCTGTCAAGCACACTTAGCGTCAGCGTTTAGGATGCAGCGTGGGACAAAGTCTCTGTAATTTGGGAGGAGAGAAGCAGGGAGCCACGGGGACCTTTTAGTTACGATAATACTTTTGAAGGGCACGCTCAACCTCATGTGAGTGATTTGTGCAATAGTGGACTCCGGTTTCTATAAATTCAGCTCACCAATGTAGTGCCAGGTGTGTCCAATTGAATAAATAAATGCCTCTCCGCAAATAAATAAAGAATATCCGGGTTGAATCACAGGGCAGCAGCTTTAGTGGGGAAGCTCAGACTTTGATATAATGTGTAGAAAAGAAAAGAAAAAGATGGGGCACCATTACTATCCTTTTCCATCATTACTACCTTTTTATTATTTTTCTTTTCACCTGTCTAAATACAGAGTTCTGATTCATTTAATATTGACTGAAAATGACATCACAGTTGCTCAAAAAATGACCAATCACGGTTCTCGTTTTCTGAGTTTGGTCATGTGACAACAAGCTTTTTCAGTCAACAGCAAGTGGCAAAATGGCAATGCCTCCTGAGATAAATACAAACGGGTAGATGTCATGCTGCTTATTCATATTGTACAAACACAATGGGCTCTTTGCACAAATCCACTACTTCCTGAACTAAACACCAGTCCTTCATTTCCTGTCTTTCATGAGTGGACAAGCTGATTAATCCAGGTGTGCCTGATCTCAGTACTGTAACTACAACAACATTGGCCAGACACACCTGGATTAATCAGTTTGTCCACTCATAAAAGACAGGAAACAAAAATGTGGTATTCAGTTCAGGAAGTAGTCGAGCTGTGCAAAGAACCCATATTGAGCAGAATGACGTGTTTAGTCGATAGCATTCCAATCCTCTAGGTGGCAGTCATGCACACTATTTATTACATATTCATGTACCAAACAAAAGAAACTTTGGCCGCCATCTAATCTTCTCATCCTTACTTATGCAACAAAATCGAATTGATTCTGCTTGAAAATGTTTGGTGATGAAGGTTAAGTATTTTTTTTTTTTTAATCTTTAAGAAAATCTTTTATTAATCTTACCATGGCATTCACAAAAACAACCACTTGAGATAATTATATAGAGATTCTTGCTAGACGTAATGATGGATTTCGGTATAATAATGTTTACTAATAAAAAATAAAAATAAAAAATGCAAATTTGTGCCCATTTGCACATTTCACCTGTCCATGAATTATATTCAGTTACGTATTACTTTAGCCATGAGGCATGATAAAGTGTTTGGGATGTTAGTTGGACTTGGTTGGTTGGTTAGTTGGAATGGAGCAAGAAATGTGTGACATTGGTTGACTTTATGGTTTCTGACAGGCGGAGCACGCTTTAAAATCCCTCCTCCTTCCCCGGGATTAGCAGCCTCCATATCTTAGTAGTATGGAGCGATACCATTAGCCATCTTTAAACCGCATGTTGGGGGCGGCGCATAGTTTACCGCACAGCACGAGAGGAAGTTCCGCCCGTGAGACCTAATTCAGGGCAGAATTGGAGTGAATGTCTTTCGCATCTTGCGAAATTGTGATGCGCCATGATGTTAAACCTATCTCGTTTAATTAAGACCCAAGATGTTATAGGAGTACGTAAAAAGACACACACGCACACACCTCCCTCCTCCCGCCGCGCATGCAGCTGCCACTTGCGGTAGTGACGATGATGATGCTGGAGTGCAGAGGAGGACCAATGACGGCGCAGGACGCTGAGGGAGGCTGCTCGGCTGAATGGAGGCGACGGGATGCCGTCCGTGTAGCGGCACAAGACGGGAATTAACATCGAAGGAGGTGAGTGTGTTTCCGCACGTTCATCCTACTCGAATCGTTGTCTCGAAATCACTCGTCCTGACCGTGTAGTGTCCTTTTTTGGACCCTCTTGAGTGCGTTTGTGAGCGGGTCGAAGAAACCCTTGTTCGGACCCTGCCGGTCAATGATGACTAGATAGCGTACGATTAGTGTCCTAACGGCGTCTTCAAGCAATGCGGCAGCGATGGTGTTTCTTAAAGAAAGCTTTTATTGGGCGCCTCTGTTGGTGTCACGGTGGTGCGTTCAGGGGCTCGACGCCGGGGCCATCAAAAATGGAGGCCCAGTGAGCTGTCAGTCGGTCCTTGCTCCTTATGCTGCATCACATGTAATTCATTTGATGCAACATTCACCGTTAATCACTGTTTGATTAGTCAAAGCTTCTGTGTGGGATATCGAACCTGCATGGGGGAATCTATAGCAGTCCAAATCTGTCCCATTGGTCCTGATTTGAGACATTTTTCCTTTCTGAATGGGATACATTTGGGGCGTTGAGGCTCAGTAGTAGAATACATGATGAGGAGGAGGCTGCATGTTGCACTCCAAGGGACTGGTGCTCCTTCTCGCGTGAAATGACTCTGATCAACCCATATTGAGGGCTATTTTTAGAAAAATGTCCTTCTTTGTCTGCCTGAGACTTGTGAGGCTCTGACCTCAAAAGGAGAGCGCCATCGTCTCCTTTCGGCCACTTGTCTCCTTTCCCTCCTCGCTGCTTTTTCATTCGAACACAATGGATGGGGAAATGTCAAGGATGGGGCCCACCTTTATCCAAAAAGTCCGAGACACTCAGCGGTGGAATTTTTTTTAGCATGTCATCTGTGTCCTCTCCGCTCCAATGCTCAATAAATTGCCAGAGATGATTCCGCCCGTGGCACTGACGTGACTCGTCAAGAGGTGTTCCAATCTATTTTTTTTTTTTGCCTATATTGTTGGTCCCATTGAGATTAAGCACCTCTTTTTCAAGAAGACCTGAATCATATGGTGATGGTCACCTGTGCAATGTTGCTTTTATGTTGGAGTATAGGTCAGAATAGAAGCAAAAGATCCAGACACTTCAAAAAAAAAAAAAAAAAAAAAAAAAAGTCTGTATGCAGCTGCAAGGACACTTTAGTAGGCACTCATACAAATGGAGTTGAATGAAAAACCATCTTTAGAAATATAATTGCTTGTGTTGACTGGGATGGTTGTATTACTATAGCTTTTTTTCTTTGGAAGATGAGGAGCCAAGTTATTAACGTCTGTCTACGTGAGAGTGTAATTTTACAACATTGTAAAATACAACCACAAACATATAGAGTGAATACAGGACATATTATCAAGTATACTTCTCAATCTTTATTATTATTATTATTATTTATAAAAGCAGGTTTTTTTAATACAGTTCCTGTATGGTGTGTTTGGAGAGATTAAAAAGAAAAGCAAATTTTTCAAGTTTTTTTTTGTGAATTGAATAAATTATAGAAATGTTTGATGCCCCTTTTTCCCCCAGACCCATACCACTATGAGTGCTCAACTCTTTAGTAGCTATCAACAGAAAGTAATAGTAGTTTTAATACATAAAATAAAAAAAAATGACAATGACATAATTTTAAATAAAAGCCTATAAATCCCAATATAACATTTTCCTTAAGATTGCATAGAATTAATTAATTAAAATTAATTTATTTGCTTTTTTACCTCTTTGTTCATAAAATGCATCTATCTATCTATCTATCTATCTATCTATCTATCTATCTATCTATCTATCTATCCGACGGGCGTCGTCGTGAGTACCGATACCTTGAAAAAAGGCCAGGTATCGGGCCAATCCAGATACCTGGTATCGGTACTCGCACATTTCGAGTAAATTATTTTTATTACTGGTTCCAGGTAAAAGCTAATAGTTTTTCATTGGGATAATGTAAGTAAAAACATATATGAAGCAAAAAAGAGGATAATTGGCAAAAAAAAGAGGATTTTAGTTTTCATTTTATGATTAAATGACAACTAAAATCCTCTTTTTTGCCAATTATCCTCTTATTTTGTAATTTACATGCAGACATCATATTAGCTATATGAAAACGACAAATAATTGTATTTTATGTTTCATTGTAATGATAATGTGCGTAATACAGACGTACAAGACTGATTTGTGGAAGGTTTTGGGTTGTACAAAAGAAGCGATCGATTCTAATCTAGAATGTGGTCGATTCTTTGCAGTTGATTATTGATTATTCGTGTCTTTTCGTGAATGAGGCATAATGGAGTGCAATTTATGATGTGAAGGTGAACACATCACCTATGTGAATATGCGCTCCATCTCGTGGTCAGCACTGAAACAGGAGTTCAGAACATTCAGAAAGAAACGCTCACAAAAGCATGATGCAACAGTACCGTTTAATCGTTCATTATCCCCATGGTCGAGCAAGGACATTCGGGGAGCAGACAATGAAGTGACATTCACTGGCTTGTTAAACAATTTCGTTGAATGACACTTAAAGACGACAGCGCACGTTATGAGCCTCACTTTTCTTTGGCAAAGTGTTCGTAGTTCATTCAAGGTGGGGACCGTTTTGTCTGCGCTGCCAATTTGTCTTGAGCTGTTGAAAGCTGACCAGTGACGATAAGAGCAGCTTGTTGTGCAGGCTCAAGTCTGTTAAATTGGAACTTCATTTACAGCGGCATCTCAGCAGGACGCAGAATGCCTAGAAGAATTATCGGGTTTTTTTCCACAGATGAATTTGGACTTTCTGACGAGAGCAGTGTCCTCTCTGACCTCTTCTGCTCAGCAATGATCTTGTGAACGTCTTCAACACTGGAGGCCCGATGTTATCTTATCAGTGTTCCAAAAAGTCAACAACAACGCAAGGACGTGCGTGAATTAAAACGCTTTCAGTTTCATCACGTCGTCTTCCCCCCCCGTCACCTTTGCTAAACGACGTCCGGCGACCGAGGTGCTTAATCTCTGTTAGCCCAGACGTCATCGCCATGGCAACTGCAAGTGTCACCGGAGAGAAAGTACCGTAACTCCTTTCGATGTTTGAGTCAATTTTTGTGGTTTGTTGCTCACAGATGGCCCAGTATTGATCACCGCTAGGCAGGGCCTTGCCCTAGCTTAGGCGGGATTTTTTATGGTGCCCCCCTTCATCAATTCGATACACTTACAAAACAATTTGAATTGCATCATTATTTAATGCTGCCTTTAATTTCCAAGATAACATTTCATGCTCGATTCTGAAGAAAATATTAATCACAATCACGATTAGGGCAATCATTTGTGTTTTGGTACAAAACAGGATAATGTTTAAACATATATAAAAAAAATATGAAGACAAATACATTTCTTTGAAACACTATAATTATGCAAGTTCCTTTTGGACCAAACAAGATTAATTAAATTAGCCATTTTAAAATAAATAAATTAAAAAAAAGGTGCAAATATAAAAAATGAAACAACTCAAAATTAGTATTAATAATATTTTATTTTTGTTTACAATTGTGCCAATGTTTTAGTTGTGGAGTGTAATAATTGAAATTGCAATTGAATTTTGATTAATTGCACAGACCTAATTTAAAATATAAAATAGAACTGTCATGACTAGGGTTATGCAAGGGTTATGTTTACTGTCGTGACTAGGGTCATGCAAGGGTTATGTTTACTGTGGTGACTAGGATCATGCAAGGGTTATGTTTACTGTCATGACTAGGGTTATGCTTGGGCCATGCTAGCAAGGGTTATGTTTGGTTATGTTTACTGTCGTGACTAGGGTCATGCAAGGTTTATGCTTACTGTCGTGACTAGGGTCATGCAAGGGTTATGTTTGGGTTATGACCGTGAGATCAAGTGTCTGTTTTGAACGGATGTAACCAGCATCTAGTTTCAACTGGTAAGGAATCTTTAATCTCTTCATCTTGTCAACAGCCAATCAGATAATTCCAAGTCAGTCCTGTTACCCACATGTCTAGCCACAACCAATCATATCGATTCGTAGTCTATATAAGCCTGTCTGACAAGTTTGTGTTTTTGTCGGATTATTACCTCTGTTCCTCTTTGCACCTCTACAGCCCAAGTTTGCTTAGCGTCTCGTGATTCTCGATACATTTTCGTTGTTTCTCATCTAGTCAAGTTTGCCCTATGCCTCTCGATGTTATGCGAATAAAGAGTTAAAATCTTATTTGTGTCTCCGTTTTTGGGATTCAACCTGATAACATAACAGAACTTTTTGAATTTGACTTCATTTTGTGACTGTACAATTGCAGTCAAACAAAGCAAAAAGGAGCAACAGCTTGACATCTCTTTCTTTTCTTCCATTTCCCTCATTTTTTTTTTGTGCTGCACTATTTGTCATTTTAACATGTTTATAAAGTTCTATAATTTGCTCCTCCGTGGACAGAGAGCAAGCAATATACCAATCAGCCAGAAGATTTTATTTTATTTTTTACTCTTAACCAATCAGATGGTAGAAAGTCTGTCTTAACTTACACCTGCTCAGACTATGTCTAAATAATGGCGCAACTGGTGTAAAGCAATTTTAAGGAATTTGATAAAGGTGCAGTCCACTTCACTAATGTGCCACTTTAAAGGGAAGGAAAGGAGCTTATTTGATTGGCCATGATTGACGCTGCCTGTGATCATATTCTGTTTGCTTCTGTTTGCTAATCCTTTGCTCAGTTGTTGACAAACGAGGGATGAGCATTTATTTATTTATGTATTTAGTTATTGTGAGTGTGCTTTGCATTGGTGTAGAACTGCAGTGATCGCTCAGTGAGAGCACATTTTGAAAGATTACAATTATTATTGTGCATCTCAGTTGCAGCTGTATAAATTTTGTATGGGGTGTACCTAATGAAGTGTCCTGTGCTTGTGGTCATTCATTGCGCTAGTAGCTAGATATCGTATTACCTATATGTATGTGTCTCCACGCCCACAAAAACACACAATGTTGTGCTAAGCTTTCAGTTTGATTGAGCATTTATTTATTTATTTATTTGTTTATTTATTTATTTATTTATTTATTTTAGCCAGGCCTCGATTTAAACATCAGCGTGCGTAAAGAAGATGTTCAGCAAGACGTTTACCATCAAGCTTCGATTCAACCTTGCGCGTCATCTGCCTTCCCCGAACGGGCGATTGCACCTGCAAACTGCTGAATGGGTCAACTGCTCACTTTGCAGACGACTTATTAGGAAGGCAAAACAAACATCTCACGCATTTATTAATTGCTCAGTGATTGCCGCCACAGACTGTTGCGTGATAAAAGATATTACTGCATCCAGGGCTTCCGTTTGTCTATTAATTATCTGCCGTACTGATGCTTGTAAAGCTCTTCTGTCTGTATCAGGAGCTTTAAGTGGATTTTGATAAATGTCGGCCAGAGGGAAATCCAGCGCGTTGTCCGTGAGCCACTTTGTATATAGTCACTGGTCGCTTCATTGTGTACACCTGCATAATCGGAGGATAATACAAATCAAATGAGTTTGACATTTTCAGAGTGGTATTCTATTAGCAGTTATTATTATGACTGTAATGTGCACTTGTGTCGAAATGCACTGCATCACACTGAGAGGCTTTTTATGGTATTCATCTACATGGAAGGAGCACAATATTTATTAAATTATTATAGGTATTCTCCATAAAAAAAAGTGGAATTAAAATGTTCTTCCAAAATGGTTATCTGATTATCTTTGCAGAAGCAAAATATTTGATCGTAATGCATCATGCACGCTTACCTCATGTTGTTGTTGACACTTAAGTATCAGGAGCTACTTCGAGCATGCTGAGCTTAGATTGGGTAGAAAAGGGGTTCTCAAACCCTTCGGTTCTAGGGACCTCTTAGGAAAGAAACCTTTACAGGAAACCCCTCATAATCGGATTGCTAATTACCATGTGCACCTATAAATGGTGACACGATGCCCGTTTATGTTATAAAAATGTGCTTCCAAGACAAATATTTTCACAAGGTCGCCTTGCCTCACCTGTACAACTCGGATGAGGAATGAGCATGAGATGGCTAGAAATGCTGTGTGCATGCATTGATTTCAATTTTACTGTATGTGATATGTCACTATCCTATCAAAAATCAATGTATATGACTGATGCTTTTAATAAGAATTGATGGGGACGGGTTACTAATAAACCACCCATGGCTTCTACCCGTCGGTCTTTCTTTCGGATGTTAATTTTGCAAATGATGTGATCGATGTAAACTGTTGTAATAACGTGTCCGAAAGGAAATATGAGTAAAACAAACAAGATAGTGGAACTGTAATTGGCTTTTTATGTTGTGGAATAAACTAACACCGGACTTAATATTAAATCACACCCACATTTAAAATCCAAAACAGGACCCAAAAAAAAACATTGGAAAAATATCTATTCTGATGACCAATTCTGATGGGCTTTGCTTCTGGCCGTTCATGTTTAACCTGTACCCATTTTTAAATTAATTTAGGATCTTTTTTTTCAACTTCCTGTATTATTTCTTCTTCTTCTTCTTCTTCTTCTTCTTCTTCTTCTTCTTCTTCTTCTTCTTCTTCTTCTTCTTCTTCTTCTTCTTCTTCTTCTTCTTCTTCTCCACCTTCTCCACCTTCTCTTTTTTTTTTTAACTGTTTATTTGCTGTAAGACAATCATTTTTCAATACAAATCAACAATAACTCCCAAGGAGTTCACAAAAAAAAAAAACATACAATGCTCACATACAATTGTATGTAAATTACATACATAAAAGAGAAACAAATTCATAAATGACATTACAGAAATGAAATCAGGATATATTCCTTCCTCTTTCTCCTCCTCCTCCTCCTTCTTCTTCTTTTTCTTCTTCTTCTTTATGTATTTTTTCTTTGCTTTCTTTATTCATTAAAAAGTCAACATCCAGTTCAAACTGAGTACGCAAAACAAAACCGTGCTGTCAACAAGACACAAGAAGAAAAGAAAAACTCAAAACAAAAAAACAAAAAGGCCTAATCACACAGTAAGCACTTTATTCTTATTTATATAAGCACACACTTAAAAAAAAAAAGGAACATAATTTATTGCAAATTATTTTTCAAACCAACAAGATACGGCTCATGGATGTCAGTTTGAGAACCACAGAAATAGAAGTGCTATAAAACAGCCAAACCTCCAAAAGAACTTTTTTGTTTTTCTTTCAAGAAACAATGTGTAGAATTTAGTGCCATCTAATGGTGGGCAAATAGAATGCAACGACTTAACTACGGTGCCTCAGAGAGACCACATTTTGCAAGATAACCACCATTACTACGCTCACGAATTTCTTCTCCTTCGGTTATCTGTAGCAGAAAGATGGCAGCAAAAAATGTCAGCCTCCTGTCAGGCGCGGCGTGACCTACGTAGCATAATTAGCAAATACAAAGACTTATGATTATATAAAAAGTAATTTTATATATTATTGAAATTAACAGTTTTGTTGTTGTGTTAAATGAATGAACATTAACATTCTTTTTGAAAGATTCAACACACTGTCATTTTCGGGTTGTCTTTTTGAATTTGTGCATTTTTCACCTGCCAAATCCAAAACATGATTTGTCTTCCAGGCGCCTCCGACTTTGACGTACCCCACCTCCTAAAGACGGCGAATCAAGTCACCCATGTGCGGTTCAGCCAACCTGTGCAGTATCATCGCAGCGTGCCCCCGTTAAGGACCCCCCTGGTGGCCACGCGGCCGACTCACGGGACATGTACGGCAGTGCCAGAGCTGTAGGTCACTTAGAGAGCAGCCCCGCACGCTCCCCGCGCCTGCCTCGGTCCCCCAGACTGGGCCATCGGAGGGCCAACAGCGGGGGCGGGAGCGGCGCGGGGGGCAAGACGCTCTCCATGGAGAACATCCAGTCTCTCAACGCTGCCTACGCCACTTCGGGGCCCATGTACCTGAGCGACCACGAGGGCGTGGGCTCCACGGCCACGTACCCCAAGGGGACCACCACTCTGGGTCGGGCCACCAGCCGGGCCATGTACGGGGGCCGCGTCACAGCCATGGGCAGTAGTCCCAACATCGCTTCGGTGGGACTGCCCCATGCTGACCTTCTGTCTTACAGTGACCTGGGCTCCATCTCCATGCTGCACGCCCACCACCACCACCACCACCAGGGGGTGCCCTCCGCCCTGCTCAGGCAGGCGGTGCGGAGCAGTGGCGGGGAACTGCTGGAGATGCAGGCCCAGTTCAGGGATATGCAGAGGGAGAACGAGATGCTGCGCAGGGAGCTGGACCTGAAGGACAGTAAACTGGGCTCGTCCACCAACAGCATCAAGAGCTTCTGGAGCCCCGAGCTGAAGAAGGAGCGCATCATGAGGAAGGAGGAGGCGGCCCGCACCTCCATCCTCAAGGAGCAGATGAGGGTCACTCATGAGGAGAATCAGGTGAGAGCCATCGGACCAGGCGCTTTATTTTTTCCTGTTTCGGAGACCTTTCTGGAAAGAGTTAGTCTGTTAATATTCAACTCTGTTCATGTTTCATTTGGACATATCTGCATAATGTGAACCGGCCATCGTTGTGACATTATATTTATTTAAAAAAAAGTTACGTTAATATAAGAATAGTCGTACAGTTGTGCTGTGCATTCCACAATAGGTACAAATCTGCAAGATAGACACAATCTAAAAACCTTTTTTTTTAAATAGTTACTTCTCAATCACATTTTAAATTAATTGCAATAAAAAAATAACAAAAAACAATTAAATTGATGTATTATTATTATTATTATTATTATTTTTTTTTTATTATTATTATTATACACAATTAAAACATGTTATTCTGGCAAATATGTATTCAATTTTTCGATTAATTGGACAAAAAAAACTTTAATTTACACTTGACTAGAGCTGTAAAAAAATACATATTTTAATCAGATTAATCTCATCTTAGAATTTTGATTAATCACAATTAATCGCTCAATTAAAAAGGCTTTTTTGTCAAAAAAAAATAAAAATGCCAAATTTGACAATCACCTGTTATGTGTTAATTCTTTCAACATTTAATGTTATGAGGACATCTTCAACATTTTTGATCCATTGCACGCTCTCATCCTCCTCTTTTTTCTAATGAGTTAATTACTTGCATAAATCCAAATTGGAAAAAAATGACCCCAATATTTTGACATGAAAATATTTTCATCTCATCCTTGCTGATGTCAGTGTTTGTGCAACACTTAAATGATTACAACACTAAATCCAAAACAATTACTTCCTCTGCAAAATTTAATATGGAATTTAATGTTTGTGTAGTTTTTATCATTTCCTTTATAATTAAGAAGACTTGATGTTCCGTAATTAATCAATATCGAATTGAAGTGAAGTGAATCAAATCATAAAAAATCGAATCAAATTGAACTCTTGTGAATCTAAATCAAATTGATTGAGGAAATTTGAATCGATACTCAGCCCTAAGCTTGGAAAGTATCACCAGCGAAATGTAGTTTTTTATTTTTATTTTTATTTTTAAACCACGCAAGCCATTTTGTCCTCGTTAATGCAGAATGTTTTGATTCAAGTAAGTCCGTGTGGGGTCCTTCGTTGGCTGTCCTCAGTGCGGGGGTGTCGACATGGCCCAGTTAAATCAACTTCTGACAAGAGTGGGCAGCTCGCTCATAGACACAAGACACTAAAAAGCTTCCCGTCTTTTAATTCCTCTGATCATCTGTCCGCCTCCATTCATGTTGCCTTTTAAAAAACTTTTATCTTTGACTAAATACATAAAATCCCCCCAAAGCGCAGATGTCTTTTATTTGCTTATAGCCTCATATACTCGTTTTTAAAATAGGTCGAGTCATTCCAGACTGAACATAATGTAGCTTCCAATTTCCAGTCCGCCTTGAGTCATGCTCATTTCGTAGCTTGTCATCTTCATCTCAATATGCAAATTGCTTATTTAAAACAAATTTCGCCAGAACAAGTGGAGTAGCTTCTGCGCTAGTTTGGCATTTTGCTTGTTTGAACACTTGAGTCTCATCCAGATTGTAGCATGACGCAGCTACATGCTCAAGCCAAGTAAAAGATGTTATCTTTATTGTTCTTGTCGATTTTACGATCAGCCAAAGCAGCAGATGCAGCTCTTTGCTTATAGCAGACCTCACTTTCAATTTCAAACCAAAACCGTCTGTTGCTTGTGCCTCTGTGGCTTCCCTGGAGTTGAAAGAGACGACGTGGAAGCTTCTTTTCTCGCTCACACTTTGATGTTTTCACCTGCTGCAGATCCCTCGACAAGAGCCACAGGGACTCGGATGCTTTCATTGTGTGTACGTCGGCCGTTGTTCAGCATTATTAAACACTCAGCGTGAATCCTTTTACATATGTATTACTTGCTTGCATATATTACGTAGAGCGGAATATTAAAAAGGTGCACAATTTGGACTTCTTTGTGGATGCGCAGACCGTTTCTGACACTCGGCGTTATCTTGGCGACTGCACTCAATTATGTTCACCATAATTGGTCTTTTCTATCTTGATTTTCTGGACTCTTTAAATGCACACGCTCGGCCTGACCTTGTCTACAGAACGACTGTGTCGTTTTAAACAATAATGACCATTGTGTCACAGTCTTAGGCCACCGTGGAATTGATTATTTTAGTAGTGCCATAATGTCTGTAATACACTGTTGGTACTAGTGGGTTATTTTCCTGACTCTTGTGAGTTCATTTCCTACACGCATAATGCTAAATGCTAACTTGGTTGACTGTTTAACTCATTGACTGCCATCGACGGAAAAAGACGTCAAATAATGCATTTTTGCTGGGCTGGCAGTGAATGTGTTAAACACAATGTGCCAATATATTTTGTGATTATAATGCAGCATCCTTTTTTCCTTTTTTCTTTTTTTAAGGAAAATTTTGCTTAAAAAATCGTCAATTTTGGTTACATCTCATCTTAACTCATTGACTGCCATTGACGGAAAAAGACGTCAAATAATGCATTTTTGCTGGGCTGGCAGTGAATGTGTTAACAGTGCTAATATTTTGCTCGGTCCGGACAGCTATTGGAAGCTGACTGCGCCGTTTACCTTGCACCAGTCACGCATTGTAACATTGAAAATATATCGCTTGAAAGATCAGCTTGTGTTTTCTGACTGGCGACCACAGGGGATAGAAGGACTACATTCCCCATGATTCTTTGGTGAAAAAGCAGGAAGTAGTTGTAGTTCTGGCGAGTGCTTGCTACATGAGTCCGTCCTGCTGCCGATTAGACAGTTCGTCTAGTTATTATTATTCTTATTATTATAATTATTATTATTTAGATTTTTAGTGATTTTTAAACAAGACAAACAGATTTTCCTTTCTTTCTTTTTTTTCTTTTTTGAGAGAGAGAAATAGATTTTTCATCATTTTGGGGTGTCCCACACCCCTGTATCCCCATAGAATAGATCGACCCCAGCCCTGAGCCAATCTCCACATTCAGAATAAGAGTAAAATGACTATTTTTAAAGCAGTGTTTATGTAAGGACTTCAGTTCATCATTAATATGATGTGTTTACAAATCAAACCTTTACACAGACTGCGAACATGGAGGAAAAGGTTTTTGATTCTGAAACTGAAATATTTAACTTCATAAATTAAATTACAAAGAGGAATATTTCTATTTTGGTTTAAATAGTAAAGCAGGATCTGTTAAAGTTATTTTTTTATATGCTGAGGGCTGCTAGAAAATGGATGGCTGTAGTTTGGACACTGCCTTGGACAATATGATATAATTCATTCTCACTCGAATTATTCTGCATTCATTTTTAACAATTCATGCACTGCCTTGGCAATTATACTCGTATAGAACGCAGTAGGAGAAAAAACTGTAAAGTTTCAAACAGCTGCTTCTATTAACCTGAAATAAAATTGAGGTCTAATTAATACAGTCACTAACATGCTCCTGTTTGCTGATTTATGATGTCAAAATGACTCCTTTTAAGAAGGTGATTAAAACAAGAAAGTCAGCGTTGGCATAATATCTGGCGTAGTTCAATATGTGTTATAGCAGCTCTCACAGCGGGTGCCTCCGGCGTCGGCGAGCTTGAGCAAATATTGCGCATCATTCATCTGTTTAATAAGGTGAGGGAATAAGCGGCCGTGTTTACCGCGTCCAAACATTACTGTTGTGTGAGAGTCGTTCGGCCCGGCTGCAACAACACGTCGCTGTTTTGACTTCAGCACATTTTGCTGAGCCGCTGAAGCTGGACGCAATCTGCTGCCGGCGAAGATGTGAGCTGGAGCCGGTTACGTCCGCCTGAGTCACGGCCGGCAGTGACGCTCGCTCGCACACGTGGCCCGTATAGACACACGTGCCAAAATGGAGGCCGGGTTACATACAGTGCAACGCTAATCATGTGTGTCATGTCGTGCTGCAGATGTCTTCTCGTAAGGAACATTAATAGAGCTTATTTAAATCAGAAATTGTTTTGTCCATAATTACAGGAAAGGAGGAATTATTATTGTGCTCTATACAATGCTTCTCTTTTCACCAAAATATGTAAAATAAAAAAATCAATCATTTCATCAAATCACTGATGATGTAGTGGTGCAATCGCCTGATTATTGTGATTTATTTAGATTATTTTTTCAAGGTCCTCCCATGTATATTTGAACAAACACAAGCAATAAATTAATCTGTTTTAAAATAAACAATATCTGATTTATTGAACACAAAATCTAAGTTATAGATTACACTAAAATATTTAAATTATTTGTGAATTAATTTGAAAGACAGTTTATCTTTTTTTTTCTCTTTTTTTTCTCTTTTTTTTTCATTGAAAAAAAAAAAAAAAAAAGAAAGACAGTTTATCTACTTTAGTTAGATTTGTTGTTTACTACTTGCATTCATTTAAGTGTTCACTATACAACAACTTACAATTTTTACCTAACAAGTTAGTTAATCATAAGTCAGATAAGAAAAACCATCTGCAAACAAATCGGTGGCGTTATCATTTCAACTTTTCATATTTCATGGAGCAATGAATGCCATGTAAAGATACCGACTGCTTTTCTTAAAGGGGTATGTGACTCATTGAGCCATTTTCAGCAGTAAAAATGTAATATTTTGTCCACAATTAATTTGATAATTTCCATTGTTTTTCACGTTCAATTAATACATTTTTGAATTAAAAACTCATTTTTTACACTTGCTGTCGACTGAAGATGACATCACCTGTGCAGAGGAAATAGTTAAAGAGATACTTTACTTATTTAGCCGTTTTTGGCAGTCAAACATTAATATTTTGCCTATAATAAATATGATATTTTCATTAGTTTTCATGTACAATTAGTACCTTTAAAAACACATTTTGCAACTTGCTGTCGACTGAAAATGACATCACAAGGGCTCAGGTAACCAATCACAGCTCATCTTATGAATGTCACCTGACCAAACCTAGAAAACACTGAATTTTTCTAGACACCATATAAATAAATACATAAAATCTAAATATGTTCATAAAACATAAAGTCTACCGACTGAGCTTTTTTTTTTTTTTTTTTTTTAAACAAATTGCAGCCGTTACAATTAGGAAAACTGTATTCCGCTACATTGCTATTACGATTTGAATTTTATTAAGTGTGGTTGATGAAGGTGCAAAATTAATATGAGGACAATCTGTCTAAGGCTGTGTTTCTCAATTATATTTTTGGAAGAACAAAATATTTTGCACCCCCCACAGTTTGTAAAATTGTTGTAAGTACACCTCTACAGAGGAGCTCCGTGCACACTCTCTGACATTGAGAGCGCCACTGCCATCTACAGTAGTGGATGTGCAATTACATTTTATTCTAGTATAGCAAAAATAAAACAAAAAGTTCCCTGTAGTCACACGCGACCTCCCAAAGCTGTCATGTTTTTAATATGGCACTATACATTTTCAAATAACAGATGCACAAGTATCAGTAGGAGTAACTTGTGTGTGTGTGTGTGTGTTTTTATCCCTCATAAACATTTGAGTTATATCTTATCAAGCCAAATATAATACAGCATATGCCCCTCGAACCTGATTTAAACGATAAAGAAATGATTAATTACCCTCTTTGAACTTCCAAATTATAGTCTCGCAGCTTTCTTTGAGTTGATTTACAGCATCGAGATGATGAATTTCGTGAGCAGTGACTCAACTGTTTGGCTCCGCATGAGTGATGCACTCGCCCACTCTTACTAACGCGTACACGCTCCTGAAATTGGCTTCATGGTGGTTAGTGCCACCTGGGTTAACTATTCACTCTTCACATCTTTGTTAGCCACTTTTAAAAGAGTGAGTCAGTCCACTTTGACCCAACGATGAATTCCCAAAATTTTAGGTATGTACCGGAATTTTACAGTTCCCATTTTCACAGTACAGTATTGTGTGCATTTCCTCATGTTTAGGTGAACTTTTTTTTTTTTTTTTTTTAATATACGTATGTCGCAAAAAAAAAAAAAAAAGAAAAAAAAAGGCCTGCATAGTTTCAATCCTTTTGATTCAAGCTTTTATGCGAAATGAACACGTTCAGTGAGCTGGCATGCGTGAGCGATTGAGGCGGCATTAAAAAGGGGGGAGCAGCTCAAGCAACAAAATGGAGAAGTGTTTTTTTTCCCGCTTTCTTTTGCGGTCACAGTACCCACGACAATATCACATGAGTCTTGACTGACCCACAGGAAATGGTACGCTCTTGCTATTGATGGGTGGGTCCCAGTCTTTTTCAGACACGGTGCAATTATGCAAATGACCTCATTGACTGCACTAAGCACTTTAGCTCCAAGATGGAAAGCTATTGATTAGGGCAGAACATGAGATGAAGAGGAAAGCTGAGGTACTAGACAGACACACTGAGAGGGGCGATGGCATTATTGATTGGCCAATAAAAATTGGAATGAAATTTTTATTATTAGTCATTATTGTGTTGGCATTTTGAGTTGTGATTCCTCATTGCTGCAATTTACTTGCTGAAATCACCGTGATGTCTGTGACAGACTTGAATGAGAAATGACACGAAATGGAGGCTGGTATGAGCGGTGGATGGATTCTGGTAATGACTCACACTCGGAGTGTGACTAAAATTGACAGTGGTACTTGGCTGCAGCTTCTCACTCAGCAGGAGTTTTTGTTACAGATTATGCCAGAAGAAACACTGCCGCCTAGTGGGCGGAAATACAGACGGCCAGAACATTAGGTACACTGCTAACTGACAAAAAAAATAAAAAAATAAAATAAAATAATCTAGCATAGAGTACATTCAGAGTTTATTAAAAATGATAAAATGTCGATATTGAATTAGAAGAGCTGATGAGGGAAAAGACTGAAGGCAATTTGACTTTACAGCAGCACTAACCTGGACTGAATTGACAAGGACAGAGATGACAGGAAGACGACACCATGAACTACCTTTCAGTCCAAACTGCAGTCAGTGACTGTGACGCCTCATCTCATCATCTCACGCCACTTTTGATTACTCGCATAGTATTTCCTACAATCAGCGTTCATATCAACACACAAATACGTGATGTCATGTTGGCTGATTATTGTTGATATTATCAGAGTAAGTAAGTAGTAACTTAAGGTTAGGTTACTGTGACTTTTCATTCATCTCTTTCCAGAAAGGTCAATGAGTTTTTATTTCATCTAAAGGAATCTTGTGATTAAAAACGTGGATATCATGAAATGCTGGACAGGCTGTCAAGTGGCTTCTTTTTCCAAAATTGGTCCGGTTTACGTTTCTCATCCGTCTCTGTTACGTCACGCTCTGACACTGACTGTTTTACCATACATTTGTGTTTTTTTTTCCTGTTCATTCTGCCCATGCTGTGCAGCTGCTGGATGCCAGGAGAACAAAGGTTTGTCCCTATGTTTGCACCAAATGTGGCGTGCACAACATAGAGTCACCTTCAGTGTGATGTGTACTTGCAGAAACCTGGCAATCCCTTTACACCTCTTCTCCTTATGTGACCCTGAGAAGAAATTGAAATGATTTCCTTGAAGGCCACGAATACCATTTGAGCCATGCTACCCTGAAATATGTTCCTGCAGATCGTGTAAATGAGACCGTAGTTGTAAATTCCTTCACTCCAAATGTGCCCGCCCATGTTAGCACCACAACTCACAATCATTGATTACTGTGCCGTCATTTTGAACTATTACAAACACTAATTTTAACTATCAAATTTCTAACATGGTAGCTAAGCTAGGTACCTACAGCTAGCTAGCTAGCTAGCTAGCTAGCTACACTGCAAATTAGCTAGGACAAGAACAGGAATAATTTTGAACAGGATAGACATGCTTCTGCATGTGTCAGAAAAGGCTCCGCGCCTGTGCACTCAATCTTTACGGCAGACATGAAATAATTTAGTCTTCTTACAGTTAATGTTAGTGTAGAGAACATTAAAATGAAAGAACTGCTGGATGTTCCCACAGGACTTTTCACAGCTGTTTAACCTTTTCTCCTCAAATCAGGAGCAGTTTGTTACACTGTTGAATTTGAATCAAGGTCACTTTGAATCCGCCGCTAGCATAATCTCATTGGAGACGACATTTTGGAAGTGTATGACGTATAGAGGATGCTAACAAACTATAACATGGGCCGACTTCGGCTGGGACATTTGATGACTGGTGGCCCGGCAGCGGTGCTTTACTGAGCAACTTATAGTTAATTTCCATTTGAATGGTGAATTTTAAGACAAATACACTGAATTCTTGAAATTTGGGTAAAAAAAAATAACGCCAAACTGGCTCAAAAAGGGACCTGACTTTTGGTATGAATAACTCGCAAAACTATTTATTTATTTATTTTTTAAAACCAAACAACTCAATATTGGGGGTTGTTTCATACAAGCCAACCCAATTTATTTATTTTTGTACAGACCAACCTTTCTTTCTTTCTTTCTTTCTTTCTTTCTTTCTTTCTTTCTTTCTTTCTTTCTTTCTTTCTATTTATTTGACCCAATTTTTGTCTTACCCACACAAAATTAGGTCAGTCGCTTTTTAGATCCAATTTGGGTTATTTATCTTTTTTTTTACTGTTATTTTAGAGTATAGAATTTCAAGCTTAATTGGACAATGAATTAGACATTAGGTCAATAATGTACTGTACATTGAAAGTTTGAATGATGAAAAAAAAAATGTGTTAGTAATTCAAACTGATGGCACAGCCTAATTTTGTGAAGATTTTTGGACAATGAGATCCTGCTCTTTAAAATTTAAGAAGGTCTCTCAGTAACATTTTCTCACTGGACACCTCTTAAGTATACCTGCATAATCACATCCTATGTATTAGCTATTTAAAAAGAAAAAAGAAAATTTACAAATGTTGAGCTTTCATTCACGCTGTTCGAGAACTGTTACTTACACTCTCATAAAACTAAGTCAAGTCACAGTAATTTTACACCACAATCATTTTATGAACCATATTGTTGAATCAATACCATTCTGACAGTGTCAATCAAAATCAACATTGTAAACTTTTTAATATTATTTTTGATACAAATTTTGTATTGCATGTGATGAGATTGTGCAAGTGTACCTAATGTTGTGTCTGGTGTAGATACATTATTTAACAAAATTTTAATCATGCTGTTCCAAGTCTTTCTTTACAACTAGTGAGATGAGTCTGAAGCACGATACATTATATAAGATATGTATTTTATATTCTGTCAGAGAGAACAGATCCCTGCCAGGCATCATTATGCAGCGATCTGTTTTAATTACTGATTAATTTCATTAATTGCATTTATGTTGATAAAACAGGCAGGAAATATTGCTTTGATAGGATCCTGCATATATGATTTTTAGATTTTTGGGGTATTCCATCAGGTCTCCTTCTGCTGATTAATCCTCTGTCACACATTTTCCAAAATGGCGTCTTTCTATGTTGACGTCCTTGATCACAGTATTAGCTTATAAAGAAGGTAAGACCTGCTCCTCATGTTTGTCCACCCACAGTTGCTCCACTTTTCAAACATTCTCTCCCAACATTTCAGGCGTGTCACCCTCCTGTCTGTTGAACTATACTTGAACTATTTCCGCCACATGAGCCTGTATGTGTCTGAACCTCATCAGCATCTCCAGATGACCATCCAGGCTCTCCAGGACGAGCTGCGCACGCAACGCGACCTCAACCACTTGCTGCAGCAGGAGAGCGGCAACCGCTCCGGCGCCGAGCACTTCACCACCATCGAGCTGACCGAGGAGAACTTCCGCCGGCTGCAGGCCGAGCACGACCGGCAGGCCAAGGAGCTCTTCCTGCTGAGGAAAACCTTGGAGGAGATGGAGCTGCGGATCGAGACGCAAAAGCAGACGTTGGGAGCCAGGGACGAGTCCATTAAGAAGCTGCTGGAGATGCTGCAGAGCAAAGGGCTGCCCTCGGGGCCCGGCAGGGTGTCCGAGGAGGAGGAGCAGGAGAGGAACAGGCGCATTGCTGAGGCCGAGGCCCAGCTGGGACACTTGGAGGTCATTCTTGACCAGAAGGAGAAGGAAAACATCCATTTGCGAGAGGTAGGGATTTGTTTGTCTGTTTGTTTGTTGTTATCGTCACGTTTTATTAGGTTACTTTATTAACTGTGAAAGTTAACAGTCACATAGCTAGGTTTCCAATAGGTGATGTAAAGCTTTTATTATTTCATCAAAGAAGACTGTAGGCACAGGAAATATTTTAATTTTACTATAGGTAAACATCTATCTGTTGCAATGGCATAAATATTCAAAAAGTAACACATTCTTCAGCCCTATAAGATGGGATGCAGATGAGAGAGCATGCTCCAAGTGAAGTGCAATCAAGATGATGTTTGATTTTTTTTTCTCCTGAAAAGTAGTAATTTGGAGATGTGAGAATTCTACCTAATAGCGACAATAAATTGGACAAATGTATAAATACGTTTTATTTTCAATATTACCATGGTCCCAAAGACTTTTTTTTTTTTTTTTTTTTAATACAGAAGGCTTTGATGCAGCCTCTGACCAGAAGAGAAAACTTGAAGCAATGGTCGTTATTAGAAAAATGACAAGCAGGTGGCAGCAGAGTATAAGAGATAAGCCAGGGCCATGTTGCTAAAAGCTCTTTTCCCCACTGTTTTAAACAGATTTTTGAATGATGATGAAACCTAGCTATATTCTAATGCTAATTGCTGCAAAACAGAAACAGATAGAAATATACTTTCGTTCCCTGATGAAAGAAGAGACTCCAATCTTTCTTTTGGTAGGCTCCATGTTTTTACAGCAATAAAACACAATATTCTCTGGGGCTTGCAAAATCAGTCAAAATCCAGTAAAACAACTGGGGGTTGCTTCAGTGAAAATGGCTGCTGGAAGTGAATAAGTTAAATAATATATGATATCCAACCAACAAAGGGGCACTTTTGTATTATGCTAATTGACCCAATGTGGGAAACCAAAGTTTCGTATAGTTTGAAATTGACAACCCTGGCTTAGACTGTAAGTCACGAAGTTGGCCACTAGGTGGAGCAACTACACTGTCACTAGTTTTTATCCACTTGCACAGAGAGATGCTGTAGTAAAAATGAAAATATAATAGACTTTCAATGAATACATGGCACATCTGAGAAAGTAAATATTCATACGAGCTTATTATAATCATTTAATAAAATTAATGAATAAATGTGACATCATGATGAAATATTGTGAGTACATCTGCCTGACAATTCTGAGGTTCCGGCCTCCTCCCACATTCCATAAAGATGCATGTTAGGTTCATTACAGATTATAATTTGCCCATAGGTTTAAATGTGAGCGTGGATGCTTGACTTCATTGGCTGGCGACGAGTCTAGGGTGTATCCAACCTCTTGCAAAGGTCAGCTGGGATAATAAACCAGCTCACTTGTAAATTGGAATTTTTTAATTGCATTGTTTGTCTTGGTGCAATATAAGCTTTCACAACATTTTGTGTTTGTGTTTCAAAGGAGCTGCACCGAAGAAATCAGCTTCACCAGGATCCAAGCAAAACTAAAGCCCTGCAAACCATTATAGAGATGAAAGTAAGTACAATTTACAGCCTGACATTCACGTGCCACAAAAGCAACCAGAGCATGTAATAAACGGAATAAGCTTGCATGCAGAAAACTCAAATCTAGGCACTGTACAGTATGTACATTTTTAATATTAATATCATATTTCTTGTTTGTGACTTGTGCGTGGATATAAACAATATGATGGAGTGTACAGCAAATTGAATTCATGCACATTTAGAGGCCTCACTGTCCAAACAGGCTCACACTGATGCGTTTTCATGGAAATCTATTCTTGTTATTGTGATGCTCTGCTGAGTCAACACACGGACAGATTTCACTACAACTGTGTGGTAAACAAGCTTGTGTGTGGGTGCATTTCTGCTCCGAAGCAGCTGTGTCAACATCAAAATTCAATAACAGCTTTCGAATTTCATATTTGCAGAAGTGTGGCGTCATAAACGACAAAAAACAAAAATAAAGAAAGTAATCACTAGTGTAGAATATCAACTTGTAAAGCAAGTAAAATGAGTTTTAGTCACCAAATCACTTTATCGATTTATGTCTGTGCTCATCTGGCAATCTGGTGACAAAAAGTATTCGTGATTTTAGACTCGTCAAAACCAAATCTAAATAGTGGCGCAGGTGGTGTAACGCCATTTTGGTGGATTTGAATCTCATCTCGGAAACCGAGCAAGTCAATTTACTTCTGCAATTATCAGGCATGTGTGCACTTGCACCGCCCTCGTTATAATGGGAATGAGCGGAGCCGCTTCGACTGGCCGAGTGTCGACTGCGTTCCATCCCACAAGGACACACGTTGGCATAAATAAGTCTGATTCAACCTTGATAATTTCCCATAGCCCAAACCTATAGAGAATTTGTTGGATAGGTAATAGTGCAACATTTAGACAAACAGGCTTACCACAAAATAAAAAAAATCTATCATAGTGCATCTGCATTATAGAAATACATGAGTTGTGCTCCAAAGCAGCCTGAAATCAATCCGCTCCGATCCGAAGACGAGATCTGACAAGCCAGAAAAAATTCAGGCCATCCAGCGAGCAAATCAGCGTCGACGGCGGCAGCCTCACTGCAGAGGCCTGACATCACTTCCTCAAAATAAATCATGACATCATCGCCGAGCCGACGCGGCCGAACCCCCGCCCCAACCCTTCGCCTTCGTCGTCACGTGGGACGCCATTTGTGCCATCCTCGTCGATTAGCGCAGCCAGCGAGGGGAAGACCCGCCTCCTCTCGCCGTGCGCAGGAAGACCCTCGCGCCGCTCTCCTCCCGCCTCCTTTCCAGCGCTGTGATGCTGATGGAAGCGCCAATAATCCCCCCCGCCCCTCCCCTCCCCTCCGCTTCTCACGCCCTCTCCTCCTCGCCGAGCCGAGAGCCTGCCTGCTGCTGCTGCCATGGAAACAGGTGTGGTTGTTTATGACAGCGAGAGGCCAGCATGCGAGCAGACAGAGCGAAAGGAAGGCAGGGAAAACATTTAGTCAGCAAATGGATGACATGCGGACGGGATAAAATCTCTCGCTCTTGAAGGCGCGGCGGCTCGCTTCTTTTGCGGCAATCGTAGTTGATGGGCGTCCATGTGAGGTGAGCTGCAACATGCGTGAGTTTTACTTTGATCCGGTGTGGATTCGTGACATCCGTCGAAACGAGTTGAACCTGGATGACAGGAAGTGACCAAAAGATTGCGTGAGAGGGGCTAATTTTAAAGATGTTGTATTATTATTATTATTATTATTTTTAAAGCTGAGGTGTACTCAGTCGCAGTCTTGCAAGCAGCAAAATCTGCAGCGTGTTACTTTCCCTCCTTATTCCGTTTCTCTCCGGTCTACCCGTGCAGAATGTTTGCGCAACATTTCCCAATGGTGATTAGCCTTCTGCGCTAGCAGCCTAGCAAGCTTTCCCCAACACACTCCACAAAACTTCCTCCTTTTTGTGTCATCTTCACTTTCAAACCTCCTTCTCCGCCTTTGTGGACCCGAATTCAGTTCTCATTTGTTTCCTGCCACTTGTCAGCATGCCAGTGTGGATTCTGACGTGTGTCTGCTCTGCATATCTGCGCGCAGGACACCAAAATCGCCTCCCTGGAGCGCAACATTCGCGACCTGGAGGATGAGATCCAAATGTTGAAAGCAAACGGCTTGCTGAACACGGAGGACCGCGAGGAGGAGATCAAGCAGATGGAGGTCTACAAGAATCACTCCAAGTTTATGAAGACCAAGGTAGGTGGCGTGCTTGCGTCCTGTTATTGTCCCCGAAGCGGGATGTGATTGAGCCACACAGAGAGGTGAATACTCAATAAGGTTGCCGTGTTTAGCGTTTAGCAACGTCAGCAAACTGTCTTGTTGGCAGTAATCTCAGAGATGCATTTTTTTTTTTTCAAGGAGAGTGTATGCATACATCTATCAATATTGTATTTAGTGCTGTTACTATGGAATATTTTTGGAATCGATTAATCAGATTCATTTAAATTTTGCATTAAAGTGTATTACAAAAGCATTTCCCCCCTGATTACGGTTTATGAATCAGTGATTGGTGTTTATTTTGCATTTTGTTTTTGTATGGTTGTTAGAAAAAAATGGCGGGGGTGGGGGGTGGGGGGGGGGGGTTTGGGGGTCGATGTACTACGTTACCAATTTGGTCGTTAAAAAATGACTGTTGATATGCTGAAATCAGAGTATTTGACAATTTTACATTAAAAAAAAAAAAGGCTCCAAAAGTTAACTCGATGATTAACTCATTCATTCCCTTCCACGAGTTAACTCGGGGTTTTAATATATGCTGCTCAGCGCCATCCACGAATTAACTTGGGTTTTGCGTTTTTTTCTTTTTTTAATGCATTAAAATAGTTGTTGATTAATTTGATAATCGATTACTTGTCAATTAATCAATTAATTTGACAGCTCTAATTGTATTTGTTAGGGATGGGAGAGTACCAATTTTAAGGTACAGTATTGGGTACTCGTGCTCTGCAATTGGCTGGCGACCAGTTCAGGGTGTACCTCGCCTACCGCCCGAAGCCAGCTGGGATAGGCTCCAGCACCCCCGCGACCCTTGTGAGGAGTAAGCGGTTAGAAAATGGATGGATGGATGGTACTCGTGCTGGCAGCCAATACCTCTCGTGGCCATTTTACATTAGAAGAGTAATCTATATCAAATCTACTAAGTATTGGTCTGAAAAAAGTGGTATTAAAATCCCTAATATTTGTGTTCTGTGACTTATATTTTGCTGCTGAAAGTGTACTGCTGCAATCTGCCAAGTGTATGAAGCTTCTGCACCTTCTCACGCAACGTGTGCTCGTCTCTCTCCAGGGACATGTCTGCCTCCCTGGAGCATTGATTTTCTGTTTACTCACTGCTTCTAGTGTACGCGGACCAGGCGCAGACCAGTCCACAGTTTTGTTGAGCTATTTTTAGACCTTTTTTCATCCATCATGAATAGCGATGATGTATAATACATGAGGAATGCAGGGGGGGTAGTCAGTCCCAAATGCATTTTTAATGATAGCAACTTGTGTTGATGAAAATAGCGTCAAATCTGTATTAGTAGCTTGAGCAAAAAGTGTTTGTGTTCATGCAGATTGACCAACTCAAGCAGGAGTTGTCCAAGAAGGAGTCCGAGCTGTTGGCTCTCCAGACAAAGTTGGAGACCCTCAACAACCAGAACTCGGACTGCAAACAGCACATCGAAGTGCTCAAAGAGTCACTCACTGCCAAAGAGCAACGGGCGGCCATCTTGCAAACAGAGGTAACATGAAACCGTTAGTGGGTGTAAGCCAACAAGATAATACAGTCATGTCTATTTTCTTTTAAAGCGAAATTAATGGGGTAACAATGTCAGTATCTGTAAAAAGTTGTGGCCAAGATGGAGAGAATAATGAATAAGTTCCAAATAGCAGTCATCCTTAGCATATAAACTTCAGGATTCTACTAAGAATAGGGTGACTAGACATCCCGGTTTAACCGGGATAGCCCGACGGATTTCACCATTATTTATTTATTTTATTTCAGACAGTCAGCAATCCAATTGTTTGGAACATTGGCATGTCAATCACACAGTTATCATAGTGATTCATACACTAAACTAACTAAAAAGGAATTTTGCTGTTAAATCGCTAGCAGGCATGTTTTCATCACACCTGAACTAGAACTACTTCCTGCTTCCGTGTCTGAGAATCCTGGGAAATGTAGTCCTACCAGCCGAATGCTGCACTCAAAGCCAACGTAAGCGGAGCTTTTCTGGTGGAATATTTTCAATATTTTACAATGTAGCGTGAGGTAAACAGATAACAAAGTCAGCTTCCGATAACTGCCAGGACCTAGAAAAAAACGTTTGGACGCAAGATAGCATTTAGCATTAGCTAAAAATAACAACACAACCACTGATCATCAGATTCACATCCTAAAGTAAACAACCTGTGCAACCATAATATTTTAATTGTTTATTTTCTTTTTATTCTTTTTTTTTTTTTGAATGAATGAATTGTTCAGGTTTGAGGTCATTTTAATGACAGAAAAAGTTTTGAAATGATTTATCTTGGTCTGTTTTTTTTTTGTTTTTTGTTTTTTAATATATATATCGAGATACCTGGTATTTTAACAGGGGTGTGTAGACTTTCTGTAACCACTGTAATGGGAAGTAAGTTACAGAAGCCTCTTTTTAAAGAAACCCTGACACTTTCCTGCTATTTTCCATTTGTGCATTATTTCAAGTCATCTGACATGTTTTCTTACATGTCATGCTTCAGGTAGATGCTCTCCGTCTGCGTTTGGAGGAGAAAGAATCCTTCCTCAACAAGAAAACCAAGCAGCTGCAGGACCTGACGGAAGAGAAAGGCACTCTTGCTGGAGAAATCAGGGACATGAAGGACATGCTTGAAGTCAAAGAAAGAAAAATCAATGTCCTGCAGAAGAAGGTATTCATATTTTCGTTCACAGATTACCGCATGTGAAACCTTGACTTTGCCGTCAGGATTCAAAATCTGTGTAGTGAGTACGATCTGAAATTTAAAAACTGATCGACCTAACGGAATGAGAACTCACAGGTTTGAGCGTGGCGGAAAATGTCCATAGAAAGAAAGACTGGGAAATATTTCTACCTCACTGCCTCCAGTGCGCACGCTGTGTGTGTGCTATAAATACTCCCAGTGATACACTTTGTCTCAGCCTGACCTGCTCATGTGTCCTCTATTGCACTCACCCTCTCATCTGTTGTTTGTTTTCCTGGTCTGTGTTGACTTTAAAAAAAAGGTAGCACCTCCTACTGAGATTGTTTGGTGTTGGTGTTAATATCCTCATAATTAGTGTCTTGATTTATGTTTCTCCTCCTCATCATCCAGATTGAGAACCTGCAGGAGCAACTGCGGGACAAAGACAAGCAGCTGAGCAACCTGAAAGACCGGGTCAAGTCTCTGCAGACCGACTCCACCAACACCGACACTGCCCTGGCCACCCTGGAGGAGGCGCTGTCAGAGAAGGTAAAAAAACGTTAGCTTGCTTAGCGTGCTCGCGTGCCCCTCGTATATGGGAAAGGCGAGCCTCAGTTGAAAATTGAGGGTTCACTCACTCAAGTTATGCAATTACTGAGGTCCTATATAGACGCAAATAATATTATAAATGACTACAAATCTTGATTGGACAATGAATTATACAGTACATGCATACATGTGATAAATCTGTGTTGCTATAGCAACAAACTATGACAAGGAATGGCTCATTGAATCGGTTTGCCTCTGTTTATTAAAGAGGAAGTCAACTGAAAACATTTCTTGACAATAATATGTTATATGTGACCTCACTCATCTAAACATGACATTCTGATTAATATTACATTTGTGGAATATGAGTAATGCAGCAAAATCCAGCCGTCTTTAACCATCTCAGGAGGCAGCCATTTTGCGACTAATCACATCACAGCTCACCTGTTTACTGAAGCTGAGCTGTGATTGGTTGCTACCTGAGACCTGAGCAACTGTGATGTCATTTTCCCTGAACAGCAAGTGGCAAAATGGCCGCCTTCTGATATTGATAAAAACTACTGGATTTTGCAAACTCATATTCATAGTAACGCAATATTAACCAAAAACCAGTATTTACAAACGATATTACTGTCAAGATATATACTTTTTACTTCCCCTATTATTAACTTATTCACTCTCAGCCATTTTCACTGAAGCAAACCCTGCTGTTTTACTGGATTTGGACTGATTTTGATTTGATGCATCAGGGGGAAAAAAGTATATTTCCATCTATCTGTTTCCGTTTTGCAGTAATTAGCAGATTAGAATATAGCTCAGTTTCATCATTTTTCATAAATCTGTTTAAAACTGGGGAAAACAGCTTGTTGCAACATGGCCCTAGTTGATCTCTTATACTCTGCTGCCACCTGCTGGTCATTTTTGTAATAACTACCATTGCTTCGACCGTTATATTCAGTTCAGAGGCTGCATCAAAGCCTTCTTTCAGCTTTAGCTTTAGCATGATAAAAAAACAAAAAAACAACAACACCTTATAAATACGTCTTTGGGACACTGATGATGTTTAAAATAGAACGTATTTATACGTTTTTGGGAGCAAATGAGTTAAGTTCATTCTACATATTTTTTACGTGTCATCAGGAGAGAATCATAGAGCGTCTGAAGGACCAACGAGAGCGGGAAGACAGAGAACGTCTGGAGGAAGTCGACGCCTACAAGAAGGAGAACAAAGATCTCAAGGAGAAAGTTAACAGCCTGCAGATAGAATTAACCGAAAAAGAGGTTTGTGAATCGTACGCTTACATTTTTTTTATTGTCCTTCTTTTGTATCTCAACTCTGTCATGTCCTGTGTGTGCACCTTTAGTCCAGCCTCATTGATCTCAAGGAGCATGCGTCTTCTCTGGCGTCTTCGGGCCTGAAGAAGGACTCAAAACTCAAGTCCCTGGAGATCGCTATTGAGCAGAAAAAAGAGGAGTGCAGTAAGTTGGAGACGCAATTACAGAAGGTAGGTGTGCGCCTCGGTGTGCTAAATCATTTTGTACAAGTCTCAGCTGCTGTGATGTAGATTGACTTTCATAATCGTAGTCTAGCCTGAGCTGCTCTTCGTCGTTTCTGACATACAGGAACATCTCGATAAATGAAAATCACACAAAATTTAGTTTAGTAGTTCAATTTATTTATTTATTTTTACGACGATATGGAAAAATTGAGTCAACTTCAGCCAACATCTTTCTTTTGCCAACACAAAATTACGTTTGCGCTACAAAAATATATATTTCCATAAAGCCTTGAGTGGCTGGAATATATCCCATCGCAATGACAACAAAACCTTCGTTCTAAAGCAGCCAGCTCGTGTCCGCACGCTGACTGTCTCACTTTCATCCATGCACTCATAGCCAACAACGATGCGCTCTAAAGCGACGATGGCAGCCTGAAGAATTGGTGCGCATGTTGACTGGCACATGGAAAAAAATAACATCAACAATAAAATCCCCTTTTCGCTTTTCAGACTTTCTTTTGATGATCTGCGTACACTCGTGGCCAACAATGAGGCGCTCTAAAACGGCGCACAAATGCTCATTTCTCAATCTTTTTCAGCAATTATCTTGAAATGTGTAATGCATTTAGAAACAAATCTTTGAATTGGATCTTTAACATACTGTAATAATACAAAGAAGAAATCTACCCAACTGCAGACAGGAAATTACACACAAACCACGACTAACATTAGTCAACAGAAGAATTTACAAGACTTTGAAGGTCACTGCGACCATGACGCTCCCATAACATTCCTCCGCCTCCTGCCACTGTCCCCTCGTCTGGTCCTCTGCATCCGTCTGCGCTGTGTTCAGATGTAACCATGTATAATAATGTGCTGCTGTTGTCTCCTGCCTCACACTGACTCCTAACACGTACTCTCCCATACCTGACGACCCCCCCGTCCCCGCCACCCCTTCCCTCCTCTTGCAACGTAGCAAGCTGAGCAGCTTTTCAGTCACATGAACAATCCTGTAAGTTGAGCCGAAACGCATGAGGAGGCTGAAATGCGTCGGGATATGACACATGGTGCTCATGTTGGCCCTCTCAGCACACGTGGCTGTGCTTCAACCCCTCCCCCAAACCTGCCCCCCACCTCAGCTAGATGCATGTGGATCATTGCGCTGTACGTTGCACTGAAGGAGCTTTACATTGGGCAGTCTTCTGCAAGTGTTTGTGCTTGTCACATCTGTGCTGAATCTGGTTTTTGTATTTCAAAATACACTCGATATACTATGAAGCTGCTTATGCTAATGTTGCATTGATATCAGAATCAACTGGAGGCGTATTTGAATGTATTCAAGTTGGGAGTGTGGGTCTTTTGGCCATATTTATTTAATGCAGCCAGTCCGACTTATAGTACTGCTTTATAAATATATGTTAAAAAAAATAAAAATAAATCAATGAGCTCTAATTCCATTTTGTACCTCTGATTTTATATACAAAAAACACTGCACCAAGGAAAAACAACCAGACAGAAGTGTGACTTATGCAATGTCAGTCAGGAACATACGTTGTTTGGTGTTTTTTTTTTTTTTTTTGTATGTTCGTAGTATCATACTGTTCCCAGCATAGCGGAGGAGTGCTTAGCATATGGCTCTGGCTCTGTCAATTCTGTGTAGAGTTTGAATGTTTTCTTTTGGTTACTCCGGTTTCCTTCCACGTTATAAAAATATGCCTTTTAGGTTCATTGAAGATTTTAAATTGTCATTTGTTGTTGTGAACGTGAGTGTGAATTGTTTTCTACAGACCAGGCCAGGGTTTCAGGTGGCTTTGCTTAATTTTTTGATTTGATTTATTGAACATATAAATATTTTCAATAAATCAAATCAAAAAACAGACCAGGCCAGGGTCTCAGGTGGCTTTGATTAATTAGTACACGCACTTTTGAAAATAGTTGGATGGATGGAATGTTAGCGCCAACTCTTGCTTTGCATCTGTTTGAAAACCAACAATTACGATCATGTGGATATTTTATTTAAACAGTGATCTTTTGCTACAGATTTTTGGAGAATATTCTTGGAGGGAAAAACTTGTACAGTGGCTATAAATGTCTAGATTTTGTTGTAATTCGATGAACTCAAGGTTGACACAACATTACCCATCATGCTTTGGGACTATTTCTTCAGTTGGGCCTAGGAACTTAGACATGGTGGATAGAATCATGAAAGTTAGCACAAAAGCTCAAGATTCCACTAGAAAGAGAGAGAGAGAGAAAAAAAATGTCAAGAAAAGCCTACTAGAACATCTTAAATGTATATGGTGTTAATCTGAGGCACTTTAAAGGATGTCTGGTATGTGTTGACTCCCATTCAACATGAGTTTGAATTCAATTGTTTAATTCTGAGCAAAACCACATAGACAAGGGTGTGCACACTTTTGCAACCACCATATTTCAGTTCATTTTTTTCAGTTGAGTTGGACAGGTTGTCGGTCACATTAATGTTGGGAAAAAGTTTTGAAATGACTTGGTCCCATTGGTCACAAAAAAAAAAAAAAAGGCATTTGAACAAGGGTGTGTAGACTCTTTATATCCACTGTTTAAGTGTTCACAGCATAAAGGTGAAAAATGAAAATGAACATCGTACCTAGTGGAAGTGGGAAAAGCCAACATAAATTAGTGCTGTTCGGTTTCTGAAGAGTACTTTTTTATAGTTTTTAAAATATTTTATTTTTTTCCCAATATTTGCTCAGTCTTTATGTAAAATCATGTTTTATTCCTCATGCTTAAAAATATCGAATGTGTTATTCCAAGCGGCCGCCGCAAAGATTGTTTAGCGTTGTTGGGTTTGCATGACACGGTGGACTTTGTTGCATGTTGTCACTCTGTTGCCAAGCTTCTCGACTGTGTCAGTGTGGTTAGCTGAAGCCTCGAACGTGGTCGGCCTTCAACGCAGTGGTTTGGTGGAGGCTGTCGTCGTGCATAAGCTGTGTTGACATGTGGCTGTTCCCGTTCCGTGTACTGTAAGGAGTCATGCGGCTTTGTTTGTATTTGTGTGCTTATTAATACACAAACTCACTCCAGTGTTGATACCGTTTGTGTGCAAAGTGTCTGGGAGTCTCATATGGACGTTAAGTTGCGCTAGTTTATTGCTCCGTTCAAGTTAATGAGCCAGCACCACTAATGATACTCTCGTGTTATTTACTCTGCAACTTTCTTTCAGGGAGGCAGATAGGTGGCAAGGAATGATAAGACGAGATAATATAACCAACCTGTGGTAGTTTGTGTCGACGTCACGCAGTTGAGTTAACCGAGTCCATCTTTGTGTCTGTTGTTTTTTGTTTTTGTTTTTGTTTTGTTTTTGCGGGACGCAGAAAGCCCACGAAGTGGAGCATCAGACGGGCTCGAGAGGGAACCCGGAGTACGTGGACCGAGTGAAGCTGCTGGAGAAGGAGGTGGGCTACTACAAGGACGAGGCCAACAAGGCTCAGACGGAGGTGGAAAGGCTCCTGGACATCCTGCGGGAGGTGGAGACTGAGAAGAATGACAAAGACAAGAAGATCGCAGAGTTGGAAAGGTAACATATCTGGCCTGCGTGTTGTGTGTACACAACAACACATACATGGTAGAATCTTTGACAGTTACATTTTCAATATACAGAACACTATTAAAGGGGAAGTCAACTCAAACATTTTCTATACAATAATATGTTCAGAAAACAGGTGATTGTCATTTTCAGTCAATAGAAAATGGCAAAATGGCTGCCCCCTGAGATGAATAAAAACGGGTGGATTTTGCTGCTTAACTCATATTCCGTAAACGCAATATTAGTCAAAATGTCGATTTTAGGCAGGTGGGGCTAAATAGACCATATTATTGTAAAATGTTGGGGTTGACTCCCCCTTTAAAACTCATTCACTGCCATAGACGGCTATAGACGTCAAAGATCCATTTTTACTGGACAGGCACAAATTGTGTGAAATAGCTAATCACGGGTTGAAGGTTTGAGTTAGATGAAGATTTTGATCCAACAAGTTGGTTAGTTAACTATACCAAGAAATGGGTCACCAACTTATCCGTATGGTTGTGGTTGACAATAATACAAATTTTATTCCCGACGTTTAATAATAAGAAGAAACTTTCCCCTGTCAGGGGTCATCACCGCAAGTCATTTGCATTATGGCGTATGTTTGGCACAGTTTTTACACCGGTTGACCTTTCAGCCAAAAGCCACCATTGAATGCGTTCGGCGCGCCATCTAGTGGACAAATGATGCAAAGAAATCAATTGAGTGATTTCAACACTGAACAGCATTTACTGTTTCCAGTTATGATTATTTCGAAAATGGATCATATCAGCTGCGATTAATTTTTTCTGGCCTTATATTACTGACATTTTGCTTTTGTGAAGCTCAATGTAGCAACAAATCTGTCTTCAAAAATATAATATAAACAGTTCCTTGTTTTCTTTGGAAAGCACATTTTATTTTTTGGTAATGTGGCTTGTGGGTGTGTTGATCCAACTCGATTTTCTTTGGAGTTTCAGCTGCAATCAAAGTCTTTGTCAAGTGCTGCGTGCTGCATAGTTCATACATTTGCCAAACTGTCTGCAGTATGTGTCGCATTATGTGACGTGGTTGCGTATTTCGCAATAGATCTGATTATGATTTCATATAGTAATACATAGCTAGTAGCATCTCTATTGGTGATATTGATGAGGAGAGAATGATTAATTGAACCGCAAGAAATTCATTTCCTGTTGTTGTAGCTGTGACATGAATTTATTTGAGCAATTTGATTAATTGAGTGTTCTTCTTTGCCACCTTTTACCCACTTTCCTGCCCTGCTCCTTTTTCTATCTCCAAACCTTCCGCTCCCTTTCTTGACCACCCTTCCACGATTGATCACCTTTTCTACCCTTTCACCGCTATCCAATAATTGTCCTCATCTTCCTTGCAACGCTGTGTTGCGTTGCCACAAATCCTCAACCCCACCTCCAAACACAGCCCCCCTCACTCCACCCCTCGCCCCACCCCTCGTCCTGGTGGCAGAGCCCCCCCTGACCCGATGTCCGCTGCCCCCCAGCAGATAGGGGGCATGGTGTGGGACTTCCTGGGAAAGTGAGTGCTCTGCCCTGGCACTCGAGCTCGGCGTTGCGGTCTGTGGAACGGTTCGCGGAATGCTTGCGTCAGCGTGACGCTCACGGTCACGTGATGCAAACATCCCGGCGTTATTGTTTGCTTTCACTTTTTTTTCTACAATGTGCTTGCTTTGTTGCCTTGTATTGGTTTAGATTTCTTGAGACAGGCTAATTTAATTTTCCATTTAATCCTTATCATAAATTTTCCAGTGGACGTGTAAGGCGTGTTTATTTTGCTCTTGTTTTTTTCTTCTTTTTTTTTTTTTTGCATGTAGCATCTGTGAATAAGCAAGATTTTTTTGGGCGAGTTGACTATGTCCATTTAATAAGTTCATGAACATTGTGATACATTAATTTACATCATATGTGCAAAAGTCTTGGGACACGTATTCAGTTCATTTAACCAAGTCGTTTTGGACAGCGAAAGGCAGCTTTATAGTTCACATTTCATACACAACATAACTCCTTCTGCATCACATAATTAAAAGTGCAACATTTAAAAGCATTTACAAAAAAAATAGTTAGACACCTAAAATGAAAGTAAAGAAATAACAATTAGCTTACTCAAAATCTTCCAAGAGTGAATAGTGCAAGACCAAGATTTTGGAAAACATAAAACTTTTAAGCCCATTAAACACCTCTATAACGAACTAGAGAGAACGTGGGACAATCCAACATAGTGACCAAGTATTACATAAAAATGGAAACCACTATATGGAGGATCAAAACTGTCAAAATAAAGAATAAATAATATAAAAGTCATAAAAAAGTAAAAGTAATAATAATAATAATAATAATAATAATAAATAAATAAAAGTAAAAATAAAAACAAATCTGAAAATAAAATACAAAAATTTATTATAAAAAAAACATGGAAATAGAAATAAATACCACAAATAAATAATACAAAAATGAAACAAAGATTAAAAAATATAATTTCATTCTGATCTTGTCTTCAGCATGTAATAAATAAATATGAGAGCAGAACGTTTTTATTTATCGATCAATATTTAATTCTATTGATATATTTTGGATTTTTCCTATTTATTTTTAATTTTTGAATCTTGTTTTTTATTTTTGTATTCATTTTTACTTTGATTTGTAGAGTGGTACATGTATATTGTTTTTGTCATTTATTATTTGTTTAAATTTTTGAATCGATGATATTTTCCCTTTTATTAATGTGTTTATTTATTGTTGTATTTATTTCCATATTTATTTTTCTATTTATTTTCAATTTTTTTAACCTTGTTTTTAATTTTAAATTTGTCTTTTTTGTTATTGTTGTTTTTATTTCCATTTACATGATAATTTTGTATTGTTTTAATTATGTACTTTATATTTTTATTATTTTCACTTTGATTTATTTATTTATTTATTTTCATTGTAATAACTTTTTATTTTATTTATTTATTTATTTTATTTTTCAGAAGCAAAATGGCTGCCTTTTGACATTACCCCTTTGTAAGTGCTGCAAAGGGGTTAGAAAGGTGTAATAGACGGGTGTCCCAATACTTTTGTCCAGACGGTGGCACTTGTTTTTCAGGCTTGCACCTGCATCTATATTTAGTCTAGATGGTATAATGAACAAATCACACCATATAGTTTGGTAATAGTGTGGCTGTGTGTTCATCTTGGTGTGATTTGATCTACTGTTTTGTGTTAATATCTTTTACATGCAAGCACACGCATACATGTGCTGTGTGTGTCTGTGGTGTTGCATTTTGTAATGCACGCTCCCCCTTTTAATCGACGACTACCTCACTCCTGCGCCAACCCCCTCCCCAACCCCACCTCAACATCACCCACTCTCTTCTCCAAGCGCTGCCCACCTTCTCGCTTCCTCGTCCCCTGTCTAACTTGCCCGAGCAGATACTAAGGGAAATGCTCGGCCCAGTGGCCTGCATGCAAAAGGGGCTGCCGTGCACCACATGCTGATGAGTTGGGGGGCTCTTATAGGTACGGTCCACAATCAACTCCCGGTGGCTCAAATGCCGAGTCCGACCAACCGTGCATCCTCAACTGGTTCTCTCCCCAGCTCTCTTCAGTCTGTCTCTCTTGTTACGTTCTGCACCCAAACTCCTCTTTCCCTCTTCTTTTCCCGGGCTGATCTTTGCTGTCTGATTGCATGTCTGCTTCCCTTTTCAGCAGATGCACACAATTCCGAGTTGTCAAGTGAAAGTGCATCATGCGATCGCCACGTCCGTTAAGCAAATAACGAGGCAGACGTGGTGGCGGTCTCCCAATGTTTACATGACTTGAGCGTGTTTGTTCTTGGTCTAATGTCATGTCTTTCATTTGTTTTTGTTTTTTGTTTTTTAATTTCCTTTACTGCTTCCAATGTGTTTTCCACATGTCCTGTCTTCCCTCCTCTTCTACCATTCCTTTACCCCCGTCTGCAGTTTAGCTCCCAGGTAGGTCACAATCTTACCCACCACTTCTACCTAACCCCTGTTGTAACTCTGGCGTTACAACCTGTAAGTCGCTTCCCACTGCTAACATGAAGCCATCAAGTCGTGTGTGACGTGCGCTTTCATGACTGGCATCATTCAGAAATGTAACTAATCCACCATGATTTTGTTCTGTGAGTGAGTGTATCACCCACTCCTCCCATATCAAACTATTCAAGGATATTTTTCTTGGCTGATAGTTGGTAGAAAAGCGATGATTGGCAGCGCTGTTCTTAATGACAAGTGCTTTTTCAGACAAGGAGGAAAAGACCCAACCAAGAAAGGCACAAACATCAAATTGGGACCGCAAGGGGACAAGAAAGGCTTGGGACAAGATGCCCGTAAGGACGGCTCCTTGGAGGGCGGCCACCACTCCAAGGTGTGTTTCTGTTCTTCCTCGCTATCATCTGTATAGCCATGAGCTGTCGAGTAAATTCGACACTAAACAGAGTCAAATTTACACTTGGAAGAGAGTAAAATATTCAGAGTAAATTTTACTCTGTGTTTTTAGTGTATACGAGAGAATTTGCATATCACAAAAAAAAAAACTATTAAACATTTTTCACTCAGAAATTCTAAGTACCGGTAAAAAATTTTGGCGAGATTTTGAGAAAAAATGTACTAGTTTATTTTATTATTATTTTTTTTTTTTAAGTTAGACAAGGGTTGAGAAAAAAAATCATGACCTTCTGTCTGGGAGAGTGCCACTCTAACACCTGAACTATGCCACACCTACTGTTTGCTTAAATCACGGGTGACAAACTGCCACAGTGTAAATTTTACTCTATTAAAAATTCTACTCGACCAAATAGACTCTAGAGTCAAATTTACTCTCCAGAATTTACTGTCTATACAGTCTGAACAAAAGGGGTCCAAGGACTGATCCTTGAGGGACCCCTCATGTCATGGCCATTGGATCAGATTCAAACTTTCCAACGGTCACAAAATAATTTCTCCAAGTAGGACTTGAACCATTTTAGGACTGTTGGTTCAACAGTGTCTTATAGACTAGAACCTTCCCTGCATTTGTGTTCAATCTTATATTATTTAGTATTTAAATAAGAATTGTTTCTGTTTCTCTCATTAATAAATACATGGATCGTATTACTGCCCGAAGCCAGCTGGGATAGGCTCCAGCACCCCTGCGACCCTTGTGAGGAGCAAACGGTTAAGAAAATGGATGGATGGATGGATGGATGGATAATTTATGAAGGTGAAAAAACAGATAATCATTAAATTAATATAGAACACTTCAAGTGTTTCATATGATCGGTTTGACAAGCATTCCTAGGAATTCACAGTGTCCCATCACTGCCCCATGCTAGTGACGCACTTGACACTGACATGCCTCAGTGCTCACGATGAACTCCTCCTGTCTGCCACTCAGCTGGAGGACCTGATGAACACGCTTGAGAGGACGAGGCAAGAACTGGATTCCACCAAGCAGCGTCTCTCGTCCACGCAGCAGTCCCTGCAGGAGCGCGACAGCCACCTCACCAACATGAGGCAAGAACGCAGGAAACAGCTGGAGGAGATTCTCGAGATGAAGTGAGCGGCATCTCCTTGCGCTCTTTTTGTTGTGTCTGTCAGGGGGGATTCGTTTTGTGAATTTTAACTCAAATGAACTCTGCTCATGGCACTGGCACAACAACCGGATGTGTTCCCTGGATGCCGATCGTGTTTGACGGAAAAAACAGTGACGGTAGAGAAAAATGCTGTGCCACATCTCGCTTATATCTTCATAGCGCTGCTCTGTCAGCATTCATTTCACCAGCAGAAAAATTTCCAGAGAACATATTTAGTTGCCAGGCAACCAACAGAGGCACCAGAAAGTCATTGCAGAGTAGATTAATTTGAATTCCATTATTCATTATTAGGGTACAGTGTACTAATTGTTAGCACGTCTGCCTCACAGTGGCAAGATTTTTTGCTAAAGCCCCTTGTGACGTGTTAGCATGTTCCCCATTTAACAACAGTCCAACAACACAAAGGAAAACTGCGACCTCTGGTGTTCATGTTGCGAAACTTCTTTTTCAACCACCACATAAGTATACAGTACAGTACAGTACTGTCATTTTACTAAACCACCAAGAACATACACAATTAGTACAATTAGGTGTTCTGTCTAGTGCAGCGCATATACTTGAGTGTATTACTAACTTGACAGCCTGCTAACAGTTAAATGTCCTCCAATAAACACACAAAGTTTGGTTGCTCATGTATTTTAGTGAAATCATAAAAACATAATTTAACATACAGAACCACAAGCATGCTAATAGTTTACACAAGGTAATGACAAGCTACACTAGTTAGCGAGCTACAAGCTAAACAAAATGAAGCTAAACAGAGCTAGAATGCTGAATACACAAAATGTGACGTTCCTCATTACAGTACACTTTAGCATTTGATATTTATAAAGCGATAGATAATTAATTAACAGACATGTAGTTTCCGAGCCATAAATGTATCAGAAAGTTTTGTTTCTTATTGCAGTGCCGTGTGACGGATCTGGTTGGGCGCGTCCCCAATTCACTCAAAAGCCAAATACTTCAGACCAAGGTTATTTTAGTTACCAAAAAGTAACAAAATAACAAAAAGTGAGATCATCCTATCTTGCAAAGTTACAAACTTTAGAAGCTGTATTATGGACTGTGCTAGTTGTACTTTAAAGTCTGTGGACTGTTACACTGTACCTGTATTTGATTTGTGGATGGTGGTTTTGGTTGGGTTTTTTTGCACACAAGAAATACACTAAAATACATTTAAAAACTAAAACTAATACTGTCTAAAACTATTAATAAGAACAAATTAAAATGAAGCATTTTTGAAAAAACTAAAACTAGTAAAAAAACGAACTAAAAATAAAAACTGAAAATAAAACACAACTTAAAACGAAATAAAACCAAGAATTAACTACATAGAGTCCTCGAGTTAAGGCGTCCACGACCTAAGGCGTTTCCACTTGACAACAGTTATGCCCGGTCCGCCATTTTGGCTCCTCGGCCACCATATAGCCCACAGTGTGTTTTCCCCTCGTCCGCTATTTAGCCCTTAGCTTGTGCTAGTACTTGTGGACTTTTGGGAGTATCTTTGGCTTTTTCACCCTCTCACCCTCTCTTTTCCACATCATAAGCCCAAAGAAGAAGAAAGCTACGTCTTCTATCAATGTTGGTCCAGCCAAAAGGACTTTAACTTTTAACTTTAATGGGGAAATTCGGCTTAAGTTGAAATCGCTAACGTAGGAACGTAACGTAACTTGAGGACTCGCTGTATTATAAAAATTACCAAACTATTATAAACGGATGATTAACTGATCATATTGTGTAAACTTTTTCCAGACAGCAAGCTTTGCTAGCTGCGATCAGTGAGAAAGATGCTAACATTGCACTGCTGGAACTGTCTGCCTCCAACAAAAAGAAAACCCAAGAGGAGGTGATGTCCCTGAAGCGGGAGCGGGACAAACTGATGCACCAACTTAAACAGCACGTTCGTACTACAACGCACAACCCGAATGACGAATCCAATAAATAATCCTGAATTATAATCCGATCTTTGTGCTTTGCCTTCTCCTCCTGTAGACTCAAAGCAGAATGAAGCTGATTGCAGACAACTATGAAGACGAACAGTATCACCCCCACGGTCCGCACCACCCGCAGCCCCAGGCCCCGCACCCTCAGCCGCAACCTCAGACCCAGTACGCCCACCCTCCCCACGGCCAGCAGGTCCCGTATGCGCACGCCCCTCACATGCAGCACCCGCAGGCCGCCCCGCAGCACCCTCACCCCCAGCAGCCGCAGCTCCAGTACCCTCACGCCCAACATCCGCAGCAGCACCCGCAGCACCCTCAGCCGCCGCCGCAGCACTCGCTGCACCCGCGTCCCCCGCAGCCCCAACATCCGCACCAACAGCACCTCCAGCATCCCCCGCAGCACCCGCACGGACACCCCCCGTTGCAGCACCCGCATCCTCAGCATCCCCAGCACCCTCAGCATCCGCACGGCCCTCTCCAGCAGGGGCCACACCCCCAGCACCCGCACCCACAGCACCCTCAACACCCGCAGCATCCTCAGTCTCAACACCACGGGCAGCATCCGCGCCACCCGTCGCCTCATCATCGCGGCGGTCCGGGCCGAGGACCCCCACATGCTGGGCACCGTCCTTCCCCGGACCAGGTTAGAAGTCTCTCACGTTATTAGGTGCTTGTCTGACTATTATTATACACTCATCTACAGTATTTCGTCTAATTTCAGGACAAAATTGTTTGTAAATATTTTGTTGGCTTAAAAATACTGTGCGTGTGCATAGCATGACAGAAATATAAAACTATTTTTTGTTTTTTCCTAATGCATACCATCTCGCCTCAGGATGACGAGGAAGGCATATGGGCATAATCGTTGCTATGACAACCAAAGTTCACAACTTGTTTTGAGGGGTGAGATCATTTCTTTACATACTTCCTCTGTTTGTTGTTATTGTTGTTTCAATGTTGACCAAGTAATCGTTTTGTTGTTCAGATGACTCAGCCACTACCGGGGTGGGGGGGGGGGGGGGAGCAGCCAGAAGACGAAGTTGAAGTGTGAGGACACTGACAAATCATTTGTTACCTTAATCAGCAAGGAGACCTTCGGGCTTTTATTTTGTTTTTGGGAGGAACGGGGGTGGCCGGAGGTGTGCAAGTCAGGCGGTGGGAGACTGACAGTCGAGCGGGTACGTTCAAACAGCAATATAGCTTTGCTCATCTACTGTATTACAAAACGTGTGTGTATATATATATATATATATATATATATATATATATATATATATATATATATATATATATATATATATATATATATATATATATATATATATATATATATAAACAGATTCTAGATAAACAGATACATTCAACTGATAAATGAATAAATAGTTGAGTAGATAAAAGGAATGATGATAGAATTGTTAAATTAATGAATATGTGATGTTAAAAAAAATATTAAAAATAAATACTAATATCAGCTATTGTATGCCTGTTGTGCCTATAGGTGACCTTGGAGCAGACCTTGTCAGCTTCCCCACTACAGAAAACCTGTAGGTGTGGAGCAGCTAAGGAAAGACCCCACGCCTCCCGCCTCCTCTTCCTCACATATATCTTCACCTCACTTGCCGCCTGCCGAACGCGAGGCCTCCTCAGGAGATCGCAAGACTGTTCTCCACCTTCTCCAAGCCCCGCCCATCCTTGCTAGCCTCCTCCTCGTGATTGCTTCAAGGTCACGGCTGCCTTTGCTGTCTGCTTCCCCCGAGCCTGACTGACTCCTTTGGATCCGGCTGCGTCCGCCATGTCTTCATCTTCACATCATAGCAAGCCTGAAATGTCGGAGAACACACTCACAAACTGACCTTTTTTGTACCTTTTTACTGGTGTCACCTACTTGGAGGAGCTGATGTTCGACGTGCGATGTCCCAAATGTTAGATCGGATTGTGCCGCCTATGGAGTCTTGTGTGGTCATTTTTTTTGGAAGAGGTGCCTTCAAGTGAACATGAGGGCCCTCCGGCTTGTTTTTGCTTGAGTTTGCCATCATCTTCATATTACCTCATTTCAATCCAACCAAGTGGGAAGAAAAAAAAACAATCTATGCAGACGTCAGTGTTGCATGAATTTGACTCACCATCTGTATTCAAAGTGTAATAATCCACCCAATTAGAGTGGCCAAGAAAGTGACGAGATTCTACCAGATTATGAAAAGAGACTATGCACCTCCTCTTGTTGCAGGATGTTTTTTTGTTTTTTTCCTAAACTAATGGTGCTCCTGCTGCAGGTGCTTGATATAATTGGTGTCAGTGGGTCAAGGGAGTCTATCGCTACTTCTACAGCTGAGTAGGCTCCATAAACAGAAGTAGACAACTTTGTACATATATCACAAGGGGCACTTTGCCATCAATTGAAGAACCCTTAAGAGACTCAAGAGTTCTATAAAAACAACAGTCCTCTAGTAGATGTTTTTTCCTTCAAGTTCCAGCAGGACCCATCTCGTACACAAGTAGTCTGCGCCACATCCTCAAACGTAGTGACCTGTTTCAGTCCCTCTCAGCAAGGTGGCCTCCTTAAAAAAAAGTACACATATATGATAGATATGCATATATTATACATAGAGAGAATCTATAGAGTGTCTATACGTGGTGAGAAATTTGTTTGAAGAAAAAAAAAAGGATTTTCTTTATGGTTATTTTTTCTAAACAGATGGGGGCGACTGAGAGGTGTGTTATGTGTTTTTGTACATCTGGAGAGAGAAAAAAAAAAAAACTGAGTGGAGACTAACATTCCCTGTCTAAAAATACAGACACACACAGTGCAAAAAAAAAAAAAAAAAAGGAATAGAGCGGAAAAAAGAGGAGAGCAGAAATGCTGATCTAAATCTTTGTAGAAACCAGTTTTACATTCCTTTGACCTATTTTACATTCCTTCCTCTATCTTCGTCCAGAGGTTTTCAAAGTGTGAGACAAAGCAATTGAGAAGAGGCGCAACAGTTTGAAAATTTTTTCAAACTCTTATTTTTAAACCTGTGAAGCTAACTTCTGCTCAATGGAGAATTGATTATTTCAAAATAATTTTAAAAATGGTACGTGTGGTGAGAGAACAAGGCAAGCAGTAAACTCAAAATGAATGAATGAATTATATATTTTTTATTAAATATATTGAAATCTCACAAGACTTTGCTATTAATTTTTAATACTTAAATTGGATTAAATTCAGCAGCTATGCTCTAAAATATGCCTTTAAATAATATTAACTAGTGACCCAAATTTTAAGCAACAATCTAGGAAAATGTGCAGTTGGTTGTAATATAATTTGCATTTCTTTAAATATTCTCTAAATTTCATCTTGGAAATTTGTTTAAATTCATGTCTTAGAGAATACTGTAGTATAGCAATCACAAAAATATAATAAATTAAGTATAATGTAACTGAGGTTTTTTGTTTTTTCTGTCTTTTTAGCTGGGAAGTAGTCAAATATGAGTTTGTAACCTCACTTCAATAGTAGTTGTTGTTTTTTGTGTGGGCGGGGTTCTTTTTAGCTGGAAGTGCCAAAAGAAAGTAGTAAAATACGAATCTGTAACCTCAATTCACGAAGAGTCTCTGTCCAAAGCCACACCCCTCACTAACATCCACGAAAGGTGTACTGTAAACAAGCTAACGTTAGCTAAAGTGGCTACGTTGGTAGCATGGCTCTCAATTTTTTATGTTTTTTTTTTTTAAGTATTATTATTATTATTATTTATTTATTTTAATACAAAGATGTAAACAACAAAGGCCAATGTTTTCCAACTTACACTTTTGACACTTTCTTGTGTCAGTTCCAGCTAGGAGAAACCTAACAAAAAAAAAAGATGCTTGTGGCAACTTTTGGGCTTAATTGTAGATAATGTTTGTAATCTTTGGGGAGGCCCACTGTTCCACACTTTGAAAACCTCGGCCCCGGCCCATGTGTTCCCACCAAGTTGGCCTGTGGCGACAAATCAGATCAACAAAACAAAAGAGAACATGAGCAACTTCCATGAAAGCAATGATGTGCGCTGCCCGTTTGGAACTTGCACTTGTGAGTGAGGATCTCACTTATGAACACGTGTGTGGAGTGCATTTTCTTTCTCGTGACTTTTCTTGTGTTGTCTCGTAAACGCAAGTGTTGACATACGACATGTTGTTGCAGTTTAGTGGAAACTGAATTAGACTGTTACTTAAACTCCTCCATTTCTCTTGTGTCTCCTCTGTATTGGCCAAGTGGTGGTTGGTGTGTATATAAAATCTATAAATATATATGTATTTTTCCAATCTTCCACAATTGAGGCATCGTCTGCTTCCCACGTGAAGCTTCCATCGCCTGTCACTGACCAAGAAACTCCAGATTGTGTTTGTGTTTACAGGAAGTCTAATCATGATAGGTTGTGTTTTATAAGGGGAAGACAATGCAAACAGACAGAGGAGCAAAAAAAAAGAAAAAGAAAAGTCAATCATAAATGAAATCCTCTGACTACCATCAGGGGGACTGAGTATGAAGCCTCCCTTTTCAGGTCCTTATCCACTGAATACTTGAAGTAGGGGGTTCTCCTACCGTGAAATATATCATTTGCATTTCAAACGTGCCCATTTGTGCTGATTTTTATTTAACATTACGTGCCAATGGGAGTGTTGTTGGAAGCAAGGATGGTGTGCTGTTCTCTATGCAGCCAGATGCCTCCGCAGCGCAGTCAACACTGACTAACGCTGGAGGGAATTACAGAGCCGAAAAACATTTTCACTTTGTGTTTTTTTACTGTATAAAAACCTTATTGAACAAATCACTGTGACCAATACCGGAAACATTTTTTGTTTTTGTTTTTATATTCATTTTTGCATTAAGTTAGCTTTACGTTTTCTATGCTTTCCGCTAGTCGCAGATGCCAGTTGGAGGCTGTACTATTTGTAAAAGTCAATGTTCTGAGCTGTACAGTACTGACCTATAGGAGCAAGTTCAATGTGAGTTGTCCAGCATGCTGAATGATTACTTGTGTGAACGTTGGAGCATCATTCCTCACTCTTGCATCGTGGCGGTGTCATGTCGGTGTTTGAGAGTAATGTGTGTCTCACTGTGTCACCCCCCTCCCTCCCCCACCCCACTTTTAGTAATCAGCCTGTTCGGTTTTGTGAGAGTGCAGCATGTTTTTGGGGTTGCTGGTGTAAATGTTACTCAGAAAAGTGCGCGTGGGTGCGTGTGTTGGCATTTATTATTTTTATGGCAACGGGTGTGTGTGGGTGTGTGTGTGCTAAAGTATATAAGAGGAAAAGTGATGTAAAACAATTAATTAAAGGAAGAACCTATAAAAAGAAAAACTGGGGGAAGGAAGTGTTGCCAGACGCATGGATCCTCTGTGATGTTTCCTGTTTTCAAAGCTAGAAGGCTGTCCTCCGTGCCCCGGTTTGCTATTGTATGTGTTGTAACCGAATATTACTATTGAGTGTTGGCCAGCTTGTTTATATCCATCAAATAAAAGTGACTTTCTTTCTGTCAACACGCTCTGCTATCCTCATTCAGTCCATAACATGACTCGATGTTATCATGTTATGCTATCATTATTTTTATACCATAACCAGTAACATATCGACTAATGTTATTTTATCTCATTTAAATTTCCTCACAGAACACACTGTGGCCATAATAATAAACAAATTATCAATGTTTTGCAGTATTTATTTTTTATAAATTTAAAGTGTGGCTGTACATGAGATAGCATGTCATTAGCTTAATAGCATGCTAATAGTTAGCTAAGTCATATTTGAATGTTTTCAGAAAACCACTGAAGCATTTTTTTTTATATTTATTTTGTATATGTTTGTTTGTATTTAGCAAGTATATTGGTATGTTTTATTCATTTTGGTACCAGTAAATTTAAAAGGACAATGCTTTTAAATCAACAATACGCATCTGCATTGTGTATATTGTTAGCCCAATAGCTTAGTTGTCTCATTTGAATGTTTTTTTTTTTTTTAGCAAGGACATATTTTTCATTGATTTGGTAAGGAAATTATTTCCCTTGATTTAGTAATAGTAAGTTGATTTAGTAATACTAAGTAAAAAAAACCAAAAAAAAAACCGACTTGGGCAGTTACACTATTAGGCTAACGATACGACTCTTGTTCACTCACCTTACGTTATCATTTTTAACCCGATAATGTAATAGATCAAAATAAGAATCTACACAGAAATAATAATAATAATAATAATAATAATAACAACACATACACATTTTCACAAGCCCACTGGTGTGTGTTTTTTTATTATTGGTATTCTGACAGAAAGTTTAAAATTATTTAGGACATTATGCTTTTAGGCCAGGGATGGGATACTTCAATACTGGAGGGGGGCCGCAATTTCTCATAATTGGTCCTTGGGGGCCACATATGAACACACACTACTTAACCAGATGTATGACAAAATGTCATTTTAAATATGGACAAAATATGTGCACATGATATGTCTGCTTAATATAACATATAGGGTAGGTCTGAAGATGAAATATGGGGTTGCATATTTGCAGATTTTTTTTCCTGGGGTCATGGTTAGGGTTAGTCCCCCCCCTTAACCCCTAACCACCCTACTCCTCCCGCCCCCTGCTTTTCATGAAAAATTTATATTGAACGTTTAGCAGAGGTTTTGAATAATTGTTTAGGCTTGCAAAAAAAAAAAAAAAAAGAATCACCCTCATGTTTCTTTTTTTTTTTTTTTTTTTCTTTTCCCAAGGGGACTGTGAGAGTCTGGTCAGTCCTCGGGCCACCATTGCCCAACAGGCTAACGAGTTATACACCGTCTGCTACAGTTGTAATGTTATGCTAACCGCTGCTTTTCTTAACCGTACCAAGCCATTTAGCATCCACCTATTAAAATACAGTAAACAATGAGTACTAGTAATATTACTAATTAAAATAAAAAACGTTTTCAGTCATATTCTAATTACATTATAAGTGCTGTCCCTTGCTCAGTGCAACAAACGTCCAGCATTGTCTCTAAATTTCAAAATATTTACACTGTGCGGGTATTGTTCCTTGGCTATATGTGGCATTTTTCGTCTTTAATCTCCATCCGTCAAAGGTTGCCCATTTCCAGCCGGCCTTTGTCCTTCCACCTTTTGCCTTCCCTTTTCCTCCCCCAGCGAGCTCACACAAGAAAGTTTTCATCTGGGAGGGAAGCTGGAACAAACGAAGACCCCGAAATAGCTCTGGCAAGCTTCCAGGGGGTTGCCCAACATCGTGTTCAAATGTGACCAGGAGAAAGCGTTCTGCGGTTCTGCCTTGCTGCTTGTCCCCGAGGATGAGGCACAGCGAGGCCACGAAAACATCCGAGAACGGAGGCAGAGGCACGTTCCCGTCTACTCTCCCCGCCTGGATTGCCTCCCGGTGTTGCTGGCTCCATTCGTGCGCCAGCCCCAAAGCTTTGCGAGTCAGCACGAGCACCACACGTCCTCCCAGGATCTTAATGTGGAGAAGCTGGGAGTGAAGCCATGGCAGGGGTCCCAGTTTGCACTGCTCCATCCTGCTCCACTGGTCCACAGACACACTGAAGCCCTGACTCCTGAGCAGGGAGCCCAGGCCACAAACCTCGGAAATGCCATCTGGTGGACTCAGGAGGACGATGTGACCTTTCCTGGCAGCTAAAACAAAAAGAGTTGAATGTCATCAGGATTTTCCCTTTTTTGAAATATAAAAGAAAATAATGAAAGCTTACTCTTTACATGTCCTCCAGAGAATGATCTGCTTGCCCATTCTATAAAATAAGATGAATATTCATGCATAATTGCAAGATTTTCAGGAATATGCAGTCATACACAATCATGTCATTACTACTACTGTCCAAAAAAATACAGTAAGATTATTGAATTACAAGCAGACACATGTGTAGCAAATGATTGAAGTCTTTGAGTAAACAGATTTTTATTTATTTATGTATTTTTGTTGTTTTTGTATTTTCTTTTTTGCCACAGCTAATCACAACACAGTATATTGGTTGAATATTGCTTTCGTGGAATAGTCATGAACTGAGCAATTCATAACTCCATCAACATCAATCAATGGAGGCCATGTTGGGCAATATCTCTTTTTAAATTGAATTAACTAATATATATTACTTATAACATTTTGAAACATTCATATGCAAAACTTCTTAACATTTGTCTTCATATAAATTCAATAAGAATATACATTAAATATAGTTAACACTATTATTCCCTATTAATAAATAAATAAATAAATAAATAGACATGGGAAAATTAAAAAAAAAAGAACATGATAGTAAAATAAAAATGTTAAAAAAAATCACAGTAATAAATAAATAAATAGACATGGGAAAAAATAAAAAAAAACATGATAGTAAAATAAAAATGTAAAAAAAAAGTCGCAGTAAAACAGTTTAACCATTTTTGGATATTTTACAATTAAAACTTCTTTCTTTAAAGCTTATTGTTTTTCTTATTGTTCACTTATTGATAGAGTTGAAATTGGATTTTAATTCCATCAGGAAAGGCACAAATCTGGGAGAAGATTTGTATTATTTTTTTTTCGTCATAACGAATGACAAAATTAATTACATCTTCAAAATTGTTATAACTTGGTCTACTATAATAGCAAACTGCATCTTTCAGATTGTGAGTATAAGGGGTTTTACAGGCTTGAAAAAAATAAACCATTAACAATATTGCCCTCTGCTGGCGACCGAAATTAACGTCATAACTAACCCATAACGAACGACGTTGCAAACGTCACGTGACCAAACCCAGAAAATCTGCGACTCCAAATGTATATTGCGGGCTGGGTTGATGACATGTAGCATGACCAACATTTTAGCAAGTTCAAGTTTAAATATCATGTTATCAAACTACAGCACATTCTTGCAAAATAATACTAATAATAATAATAATAATAATAATAATAATAATAATAATAATAATAACAATAACAATAACAATAACAATAGCAATAACAATAACAAAAATAATAATAATAATAATAATAATTCCATAAAACTCATAAAAGTCGTGTACAGATTGAACCTACTCTTGATAAAGCCGTGGAGAAGACATAACATCAACGCTGTCATGGCAATCACCAGCAAGCCAGCTACAGCCAGCAGATTCCAGCGCCACCTGGCTGCTGCAATGACAAACAAGAAGACTTCATCCTCATAAAACGCGACACACTGCATATAGTTCACGTTCCTGCCATAACTTGTGCAAACTCACAGTGATGAGAGCAGAAAGGTCCTAGGTGAAGGCCCCCTCTCGTTAAATTCACCTGCGCATACATATCAAGGTTATAATAACGAAAATAGTTAGATGGTTTATGAAAAATCCCAAAAATAATTGGCCCCCAATAAGCACAATGAATTAAAAAAAAAAAAAAAAGTATTGAGAATGCTTGAACATGTTCTTACCATCACACATGGGAACAGCTGCAGATTGATGTCCTCAAAAAAACCAATTTTCACCTAGAGGGACACACATATATATATATATATATATATATATATATATATATATATATATATATATATATATATATATATATATATATATATATATATATATATATATATATACACACACATATAGTATTTGCTAATTTATGGGGGAGTTTGGAACCGATTAATTGGAAGTAAATAATTTCCTATGTGAAATGGTGCTTTAGTTTTTATACAGTTCGGTTGAAAACCGAGGTTCAACTGTATACATGCGGACAGAAAGACAGACAGACATTCACGCTCACATTTCAGTCAACATAAAAACATACAAGGATATATATTTTACCCATTGGAGATTACTCTTTTGCTCCCATGTTGTATTCTCCAGCTGTTGCCGAAAGCCTTTGATCTCAGTGCAATTGTGACTCGAGGTCCACCTACAGGGCCACACTTCCCCCTCTAGCCTGCAGGGGGCAGACAGGTTCCACAGCAGCATTTGGCCCTTGTCGTTCATTCGACCGTGACCCACCGAGGCGGTCAGATTCTGCCAAATGTTCTTCTCGAGGAACCCTGATGGGGATGTCCACAACTTCTTTTTACACTTGTATGATATTAAAAGATTGATGATAGTTAATTCTTTTATTTTCACTAATTTCCTATGAGAAAGTTGTTTTCAAATGCAATCCGATTGGAGGCCAGGCAGCGCCGGCAAATGGTTCGAGCTTGACGGGAGGTTGAATTAAAGGAAAGGATTTTTGCGTACCCATGTTTTTGAAGGGGCAACTCTGAGAGCGTCTCGGCTTGTCATCATCCCAAACCTGCCAACAAATCCAACATTGTCACATATACTGTACATTGCTACAGAATTGTTTACCATGCATGTGCTTCATGTTTGAAATTAAAGTACCTGGAGACAAAGGCAGGGGGTCACAGAGTGCAGGGGGATGGTTTTTGTCTCCCAGATCTAAAGGGACGCATAACATCAGATATGAGCAGCACTCGTGTGCGCACATGCAACTAAAAGGCAGGAGAACAACCTATTGGAAACACCCTAGTAACAACTAAATGGCACTTAATTAAAAAAAAAAAAAAAGCACATTTTTTTGAGTCTGTGTCAGATAAAGATGAAAATACAATGGTATGCTGCATCCTAAGTGTTGTCTAGCTTCAAAGAAAAGTATGTCAGATGAAAAATAAATATAATAATAATAATAATAATAATAATAAAAATAATAAAAATAATAATAATCATAATAATAATACTAATAATAATAATAAAATAAATACATAAATAAATAAAAAGCATGGATCACAGCACAATATACATTCATGCTTGGATGGATGAATGCATGCATGATGGACAGATGGATGAATGAATGGGTGGATGGATGGATGGATGGATGGATGGATGGACGGATGGATGGATGGATGGATGGATGGATGGATGGATGGATGGATGGATGCACAAAATGGATAATAATTGAATGAATGAATTGATGGATGGATGGATGGATGGATGGATGGATGGATGGATGGATGGACAATGGTTGGATGGATGAATGGATGGATGGATGGATGGATGGATGGATGGATGGATGGATGGGTGTATGGATGCACAAAATGGATAATAATTGAATGAATGAATGAATTGATGGATGGATGGATGGATGGATGGATGGATGGATGGACAATGGTTGGATGGATGAATGGATGGATGGATGGATGGATGGATGCACAAAATGGATAATAATTGAATGAATGAATGAATTGATGGATGGATGGATGGATGGATGGATGGATGGATGGATGGATGGATGGATGGATGGATGGATGGATGGATGGATGGATGGATGGATGGATGCACAAAATGGATAATAATTGAATGAATGAATTGATGGATGGATGGATGGATGGATGGATGGATGGATGGATGGATGGATGGATGCACAAAATGGATAATAATTGAATGAATGAATGAATGAATTGATGGATGGATGGATGGATGGATGGATGGATGGACAATGGTTGGATGGATGAATGGATGGATGGATGGATGGATGGATGCACAAAATGGATAATAATTGAATGAATGAATGAATGAATTGATGGATGGATGGATGGATGGATGGATGGATGGATGGATGGATGGATGGACAATGGTTGGATGGATGAATGGATGGATGGATGGATGGATGCACAAAATGGATAATAATTGAATGAATGAATGAATTGATGGATGGATGGATGGATGGATGGATGGATGGATGGATGGATGGATGGATGGACAATGGTTGGATGGATGAATGGATGGATGGATGCACAAAATGGATAATAATTGAATGAATGAATTGATGGATGGATGGATGGATGGATGGATGGATGGCTGATGGATGGACGGATGGACGGACAGATGTATGATGGCAATTTGTGTCCCACACACAACGTGCAACTCAGACCTGGCATCTTCCATCCGCCTCATACTGAATGCACACTTTGTTCCTGTCAGCAAACGTCAGCTCCACTTGATTCATTCTTTCATTAATAGCACTGTTGACTGTGGGCACTGGAAGGAGAAGCTCATTATTTATTTTCCTTACCATTCAAACAACTGTCAAGTCCACATTATACGTGCTGTCACTCACCGTGACACTCATTGATGGGCTTCCGCAGGTTTTGGGAGCACACTGCAGACAGACAAGAAGAGTTAAAGTCACAAACCTGCTGTAGGCGTGACTACAAGTTCAACATGTACTTCAAAGTGATACCTTCATTGAGAGACGGCGCCTCGACTTCCACAAAGGGATGCAACCATTCTGAAGGATAAACATACACAATACTGCCGAAGGAAACCCCAGATGGATTCGTAATCACCAAGGATACCTGCACAGTTAAAAAAAAATAACAGAAAAACAAATTAACATGACCTCAAGTCAGCACTTATCTGGCAGTCATATTTTACCTTTGCAACTTTTGGTGAAGTCGGACTGATTGTGAAGTCCACTCTCTTGCATGCTGGAATAGTTGGTGGTGTTTTATAACATAATGTCACAGACGCTGCTGCACAGTGAGAAGAACAAAAGTAATGCGAGTATTGTTTATTTTTTGTCAAATGTGTTGCTCCGCTGTTCAAATATCATTTGAGTTCGCTGTCACCATACCACCATAACATCACCGAGTGTAGATGCTGATGCTGAAGTGGTTGTGGAAGATGTCGATTCCCACCTGTTGAAATTATCTCCTCCTCAGCATCCGCCTCATCGCCACGCCCCGACTGAAGCCTTTCGTCCGCGTCTCCGGCCGCACGGACGGCGAGTTCAGCGTCGATCAGCAGACACAACGTGCACGGCGTGTCGTCCTTGCAGCAGAGCTCCACTTTGGCCGTCACCATCTGGACGTCCGCGACGTCGCTGTCCGGGACGGCCAGTGGCATCTCGGGTGCCACCGTGCACTCAGAGAGACCCTAAAATGGAAAACGTTGACCAAAAATAATTTGAAATAGGTTTGTGTTCCATTTAACAGGATTTCACATTTAGTAACGCGAATTGTTAGTAAATTGATAAAATTATTATTATTAAATTATTATTTTTTACCCAATTCTCAGATCAGCCCTTCCATTGTTTTTTCAAAATTAATTAATAAAAACCTAAAATTAGGATCGTTGCCGCAAATCTTTTTTTTTTTTTCGTTTTTCCTCTAAATTATATACCTTGCACATATTTCTGTATTTCATAACAATGTATGTTTATAGCCGTTTTTATTTGTATGGATAGTAATATTAATTAAATCTTTATGTTCAAATTGAACAGTAGGTTCACAAAGTTTATTTATTTATTTATTTATGTATTTCTTTATTTATTTATTTATGTTGTTCATCAATACTGTTCGGTTGTACTGTATTTTTGTATTTTATTTTTTATTTGAAAATAATTATCTTATTAGGCCCCCCCATTTTTAGGTATCTGGTGTGAAACTTAAAGGGATACATGACTCATTGAACAATTTTCAGCAGTGAAAAGTTAAAGTGATACTTCACTTATTTAGCACATTATAGCAATAAAAATTTAATATTTTGTATATAATTAATTTGATACTTTCATTATTTTCACGTACAATTAGTACCTTTAAAAACACATTTTGTAACTTGCTGTCGACTGAAAATGACATCACAAGGGCTCAGGTAACCAATCACAGCTCACCTGTTTTCTAGGTTTGGTCATGTGACATTCACAAGCTGAGCTGTGATTGGTTACCTGAGCTCTTGTGATGTCATTTTCAGTCGACAGCAAGTTGCAAAATGTGTTTTTAAAGGTACTAATTGTACATGACAAGTAATTAAAAGATCAAATTTATTATAGGCTAAATATTAATGTTTGACTGCCAAAAATGACTAAATAAGTAAAGTATCCCTTTAATATTTTTTCCAGAATGAATTTGATACCTTCATTATTTTTCATGTACAATTAATACCTTTAAAAAGTATTTTTTCTACTTGCTGTCAACTGGTGATGACATCACCTGTGCTGAGGAAGTAGGTAACGACCAATCATGGCTCAGTTTACTGGCCAAACCCAGAAAACAGGTGAGCCATGATTGGCCGTGACCTACTTCCTCAGCACAGGTGATGTCATCATCAGTCGACAGCAAGCATAAAAAATATTTTTTAAAGGTATTCATTGTACAAGTTATCAAATTCATTCTGGACCAAATATAAAATTTTCACTGCTGAAAATTGTTCAGTGAGTCAAGTATCCCTTTAAGCATTTTTGCTTAGTTGTAAATTTCACTGGTGGCCATCAGTTTTAAATATTGTTGCCATAAAGGATGGTGAGTAATATATCTCCTTTCAATTCATAAAGGTTGGTCAGAAGTAAACTTTACAAAAGGTTTCTTAAAGGTTGCATCCAGGCATCTTTCCTCAACTTTTTTAGGTTATATTTAGTGATCTATTCCACTCGCTCGGATATGATAAGAAAGGAAAATTCATGTGCAAAATCGAGTAAATGTCTTTCGGGAAAAATAGGAAGCAGATTTTATGTTCACTGAATTTAAAGACAAACTTCGTAGCCGAGTTAGTCGTCACATGCTGTAATCACATCGAGACACCTTTTAAACACACTGTAATTGTTTTTAAACAAAAAAATCCATACATTTAACAAAAAACAATCTGCAATATTAGGAAGTGGCAGGTGAACCACAAATTAGCGACGGATTACTGCGTATAATTTGCATTTGGTGGAAACTGCTGTTGAAGTCGTCTTACCTGCGAGCATGTGACTTCTGAGACGTCCGATCCCACCCAACCGCAGGCCGGCTTATGAAAAGCGATTAAAAAACAACAAACGGCCCAACGAAAAGAAAACATTTTGCTAAAGAGTGAAGCGCATGAAGAGTGTGGAACATTTTTCTTCACACGTGATTGCTCGAGGAGTGTCCGCGGTTATTTTCCACTGCATGATTTGAGGTTAGAGATTAACAGCAAGTTGGCCCAGAGTCAAAACAATCTCGGTCAGCTTGGTTTCACTTGAATCTGGGGAAAAGGGGTCACACACAAAAATGGCAGGTTAGGAATTTGGTGTTAGTTTTGCACTTCGGTTTTAAAAAAGAAAAATGGGCATACAAAGCCAAACATGTTGTTGAAGCTTGAGCAGTTCACAAACAAACTTAAACTCATTTAAGCATAAAAATAGTTATAGAATTGTGTATTCAAGACTAACACAATATTTGAAAACTTGTAGAAATTTTGATTTACCCTTTTTTAGTCCATGTCAAATAATCCAGTCCAAGATGTGGGTTCAACTTCTGCATCTAACACTTTAGGTGGATTAGTCGTGGGAAAAACCTTAACATGAGAAATCACACCCTCCCATGCCCTCTTTTTTTTTTTTTTTTTTAACAGTAGAAGCATAAGGTGGTTCAAAGTCCATGTTTATTAAGCATAACAACAACTGCACCTTTAAGAATCAACAACACCTCCACAGATCTTGGCAACAAGTTGATAGTCTCGATTAGGCAATGCAATTTCAGTCATAAACAAAGCCGACAAACTAGTTCATCTCCTTTTCGCCACTCGTCTTTTGAGGAAGACAAACCCTCGGGAAGTATGACTCACGACCGGTTTGAGAACCTCATGTTCGACACAATATTGCCTGGGCGGTGGTAGTATAACACACCTGTAAGCATGTCGACTTTGGAACCGGAGCCGGAGGGTCACTGTTGGAATCCTGCTGCAGACTAAAAAAAAAAAAAAAAAGTTATAAAAAATAGATAACAATGGCAACATACCAGCAACATAACAAGACATTTAATTTTTTTTTGATTGTCAGTTGAATTGTTGAGCAATTAGTACTGTCGGTGGCCTTACAAAAAACAACAACATTTTTCTATCTGATGTCAGTTCATTTATCTTGGCAAGTACGAGAGACATGATGACATTACTGTCTTCAGGTTATTTTAGTTAACTAAAACTAACGAAAAAATGTAAACAAAAATTGAAAAAACAATTTTGTTAACAAAATAAAACCAAAAATGCTTTAAAAAAAAAAAAAAAAACGAAAACTAACTGAAACTACATTTTATGTTTACAAAACTAGCTCAAAATAACTATAATTATAGCAAAAATGTCCGTCGTTTTAGTCTTTGGGGTATAAATTAACGCATGAGCCTTTGGGGATGATTTTAAATGTGATTTTAAGTAGATTTATTTTTATATCAACAGGAATAATGACGTTTGAAAGTGTGTCACACAGAAGTGACGTCATCTTGCAGCAGCCAATAGAAAAGCACCTTCATCATGACGTCGCACCCATGGTGTTTTTTTGTTTGTTTTGTTTTTGTTTAATATTGTGCACAAGTAATACACATAAAAAAAATTAAAACTAATACTGAAACTAACTAAAACTAAACTAAAACTAATCATTTATTAAATAACTAAAATTAATAAAAACTAACGGAACCACCCTGAAAACTAATTAAAACTAACTACATTTAAAAAACAAACTAAAAACAAAATAAAAAATAACTAAAATGAAACATTCCAAAACTATAATAACCCTGGTGCATACTCAACTGCATCCTTTCTTCACTTCTCTGATTCTTTCCTTTTCATTCTAAATTGCCAACCTGATGGTTGTACCTTCTCCTCTCCATGTTTATGATTAAAACAAAAACAAAAAAATAATTACCATCATCATGAAATTTCAAAATCATGTTGTGATAAAACAGTTTTAACTTTAGCAAGTTGCTGAATGAACCTGTTCTTCACAACTGCATTGATTAGAGCATCAAGTCTCAGAGCAGAGTTCAGCTTCAATCCGGAGTTTGTGGGTCTCATAATTTGGGTTAGGGAGCCTGCAGCTCCAAAAAAAAAAAAATCACACCATTTCATTATTTTTTTTTCTCATTAAAATGTAAAAAATGTAAAGCCATCCATGGTTAGATCTCATTCAAGCACTTGAGGAGCAGTTTGGATTATTATTATTTGTTTTTAAAGTGACATTGATTTGGCAGTATAGCAGTGGAATGTGACATTGTAAATGAGTGAAAGGGCTAAGAATTGACTCCTGAGGTACTCCACAAGAGAGGCTCAGTGACGAGGACAATGCCTCACCAACCTACACTCCAAAGAGTCTCCTAGTTAAGTAAGATTTAAACCAGGACATGTAGGGCAGGACATCTAATTCCCAAAGAACTTGACAATCGGGACAGTAAAATATGGTGATGATATTATTTTTCTTCAATTATCACTACAAATTCATTATTATTATTATTATTATATATTTTTTTTAAATCACATTATAAAGTGGCTAGCAACTCTGCCTCACAGTCACATGTTGAAGATTCCAGTCTGGCGTTCCTGTGTGGAATTTGTACGTGTCGGTTCCACCTCAGGTCGTCCTGCTTCCACCCACATTCCAAAAGCGGTAATTGTTCACACGTCTCCATTGCATGTCATTTTCAATGTTGTCGTTTTTTAATTAGTCTGTTTAATGAGCCATAATTAAAGAAAGGTTCCGCCCAGTGTGTCATCAAAGTCAAATTCATTTCTGCCGTTGTTCATCTCACTCTAATTAAAACTGATGCGACTAAAAGTCTGCTATTATTGCGAACATTAACGTGATTTTGTTTGTTGTCGTTTCCATTAGTCAAACGAATGAGCTTGCAACAATGTGTTAATTTACTTACATTTTTTTGCGTTTTATACAAATGAGAGCGCGACAATAAGGTTGTTGATGTAACATAGTCACGCTTAAAATATTGATAATGTTGCTACAAACAGTTCTCACGTTTTGGTTCATCGTTTTCTGATTTGGCATAACAGACAGCTGTGCGGCCATTTTGTGACAAAAACTCACATATAAGTAATGATTTAGCTTTTTTTTTTTTTTATCTCAAAAAGCAAAACTATAAACTGCAATCCTAATGATTTAAAAGAAGAGCGTGAACTCATACTTGTTTGCTAACTGTTTATTGTTTATGCCATGAGAAATGCACGTTTTGCACTCATCTGTACTTTCATGAAATGTTTCTTAAAGTCTGTCTCTTCTTTAACCAGAGATGTGAGTGAAATCAGCGAGCGGTGCTTGCAGTGCTGACTCAGCAGGTATGAGCCAGCAGGGCAAAACCACAGCTGGGGAAAAACTGTAGTCAGGAGCCACGGATCTACACAGGGAAGAAAACATTGTTAGCTCACACAATGACCCAATGACACAATGTATAAGTGTACCAAAAAAAAAAAAAAAAAAAAAAAGATCTGATGTAAAAATAAGGTACCTGCTAACACTGATTTCCTGGTCTTTGATTTTAAGTTTTGTGGAGAGAGGTTGGTGCACTTCTTCATAGATTGCTGGCTTTAGTGCTGAAAACAGGAAAATAAAGCTATCAATGGTATTGATCATGGTAAAATTTTGAAATGATATATCTTGTTCAAATTTCTTCACAAAAACTTGGCATTTCAACTAGTGATGCACGATAATATCGGTGGCCAATAATTAGCGGCACTTATCGACCAATTTGACGTCAAACAGATAAACCAGATAATAGAGAAATCTGCTGATAATTATCGGCAATTTGATTTCATGCCGATAAACCAGATAAAGAAATCCAGCAATAATTATTGACATGCCACGTTGGTCCATCTGTTGTGGTTGTGGCTCATATCAATAAAATTCAGCTTCATGTTGCTTTACGTCCATTGACACATTGCGCAAAGTTTATACAATGTTTCAATGTATTTGTTAAACTTACAGTAGGACTCGAAAGGATATTTGTATTCAAGTTAATTTTGCAAACAATTATCGGCTTACTTATCGGTTATCGACATCGGCACTTCTAAATTATTGGTTCATTGGTATCGGTTGAAAACAGCATTATCGTGCATCCCTAATTTCAACAGGGGCTGAGTAAATGTTTTATACTACTGTATCCACAGTATTATATGATATACAAAAAAAGAACTCACCTAAAATTCCTCCAGCATTATTGTCTGAAGAACGCTGTCTTAAGACTGGCCAGAGGAATTCTTCTCCTGTGAACCCGTGACGCAAGATGATCAGGCGTGTTTCTCCAACTGCGATGTCAACTTCCGTGTCCCTTTTGATCACTGTCGCACTATTGAAAAGCATTTTTGACAGTTAGTCAGGTCAAACATGGATGGATGGATCATAACAACAACTTCAGCACCAATGTCCTCAATAGAGAATGAACCTTTAAAAAGTGAACCACAAATGTGCACACATTCCAATTTTTCACCATCTTAACCAATTATTAAAATGTGATGACAATGTCATGTACACCAAAAGAGTCTGTTGCAGTACCAAGACTGACCTATGAGAGGCAATGTGGTGCGACAGGCCATCCAGACTACCAAACAATGCATAGACGAAAGACTGTTCTTGTATCTTGTTATAAATAAAGCATTTAAAGAAAAGAAAAAAAAAGAGTGATAGTCAAAGAAGAAACAGAAGAAGCAATATAATTGGAATGATTTGAGGTGGAATCATACTTGCAATTCTGGATTTTGTCAGGATTAAGATGGAGAATATTGAAATAACTTTGAGACACGGCTTTCTTTTATTAGATTTTTAAGGTTTTAAAGTGTTATTTATAACAAGTTTGTGTCCAATGTAAATCTAAAAAAAAAAATGGTGTGTGCTCCCGAACCTTTTCTGCATCCCCTCTTATAGGGCTTGAAAATGAGTAGCTCATGTTACTTAATGCAGATGCAAAAGTCTCTGAAAATCGCTGAATTTAACTAAAAGGAAGTTTTTGTTTTGTTTTTTTTGGCCTGATTGTTGTTATCTATCTACCGTACTATTTAAGCGCCAGGGTCAGTCAATGCTGAAACACTCCGCCACCATCTCAACGCAAAATCACCTTCCTGCAGTCAAGGTCTCATGGTCCGCCTGCCACGATACCATACGTGAAACTTGTACGTCCTTAATGCCGACACCGCCCAAGTCAACAGTAATGGTGATGCTCGGACTGAAGTTGACAACAATCCAGTTGAAGCCTCTCATTCCATCCAGTGCACCATTGACAGAGAGTCCTAGTGCAGAAGAGATGCCGAACAACGCAACACCAAGCAAAAATCACAATAGTAAGAAAACATGTGGCACGTTAATGTATAAGAAATGGAAGGAATAATCTGGAATTTTCCCTTTACCTCTCAGATTTTCCTCATATTTTCAACTGTGGTTAGAAATGGAAGTATATATATTAGGAGTGTGACGATATCGCGATAAATCGTGATACTTTGTCTCCCAATAAATTATCGATATGTCTATGCAAGTATCACGATATTTGTAGCTAATATACAGCCACTATAACGGCTCCATTGTTCCTGACTTATTGAGCAATTACTTGGCGAGCCACTAGGGGGAGCGCCTCATAAGAGTGGCAGTGAAATGGACGGAAGTCTTCAGGTGAAGAAGACTCATGAGTTTAGTTTTTTATATTCTTGTTTTTTTTTATTTATATCATTTATTTATCATTATTATTAATATTATTATTTTATATTTATATTTTTAGATATATATTATATATGTTTATAGAGTATATTATGTGTTTAGATTATATTTTTATTTATTTATATTATTGTTCTTATTATTTATTGCTATTTATTTATTTATTTATTTTATTTTTTTTATTATTATTATTATTATTATTATTATTATTATTATTACTATTATTTTATGATATGTACTCCTTTTTTATGATATGTATGATATCGTAGATTATCGTGGATATTATTACCTGACCAATATATAGATAATCGTGATATCGTCCTATTGTTAGATAATCATTATTGTGAGCCTTGTATTGCATATCGTATCATATTGTAAGGTAGCCAGAGGTTCCCATATACATATATATATATATATATATATATATATATATATATATATATATATATATATATATATATATATATATATATATATATATATATATATATAGTTTTGTTTTGTTTTTAAGGATAAATATTTTTATCTTTAGGTTTAGAGTTGTTGCATTATAATTAAGTAAAACAAGCATTTCTACCAAAATCAAGTTTCGTAAGTAAAGTTGTTTCCAAGATATTTTTCCTTCTATTTCCAGTCACACCTCAAAATTTGAAGAAAGGTAAAAATTCCGAGTTGATTTGACATGAAATTATCCAAATGAAGAAATGGAAGAGTGCATATATTAGACTGACCTGTACTGGGGAGGTAGAGGAGTCGAAGCATACTTCTTGCAGGGATGTCAAAACACAGCGGAAGAGATTGTTTCTCAGCTTGGAGCAAAAACCGAATGTCAGGTTCAACTGTGAAAGCACACAATGAAACACAATCAGATGTGCAAACATAAAATTTAATGACTCAACTGCATCAATCAATTCATCCTCTTACCAGGTCTTGAGGTTGGTGGAGTGACAGGTAAGATGGTAGGACGAATCATGGGTAAATCAACTGCAACTATAGTATATACAATATTTCAGAACTTATTCCACTCTTGATCTGTTCATCTTATGTTAAAAATACACGTATGTATGTTCAATAATATCCAACCCGGAAGGAGTATTAATTAAGGACTAGAGAACATAATCTTCTGATCACATGATGGGTCATTCAACCAGGTGACCTCATGCTGCTGACCTGGCTTAAATCTACCTGTCATGTCGTAATCCATGTCAGGCATGGCCACTGGCACGCTTGGAAGGAGTTCTGGAAATCAACAATCAAACTTGCAATGAATGACAAACACAATAGTCTCAAAGTACCACAGTATTGCTAAGTAATCAAAATTGAGCATTACTGCTTTTATAAAGATTTCATGAAACTTATGATCTCATGAGAAAAAGTCTTGTAATGCACTTCAGCATTTATTTGTTGTGACTTACGATGATAACCTGGATGACCTGTCAGGAAAAACAGAACAAAAAGCAATTAGTTCACAAATCTTATGCAGAACCAACAATTGGAAAAAAAATAAAAATAAAAACAAAACAAAAATAAACAAAAAATTAATAATAATAATAATAATAATAATAATAATAATAATAATAATAATAATAATTAATGTGTAAATACAAACATATATACTACAGCAAATAAACTGAAAAATGTTCAGTAATTATTTGTTGTGACTTTTTACCATAACCTCTTTCACCTGTCAGAACAGCAAAACAAAAAAAACAAAAAAAAACAAAAATGAGGGAAAACATGGAGAATAAGTCGAGGCCCATTTTTGTTTAGTGATGTCATTTCTGTTGTTCATGTCATACCAGGGACACCACTCATGCCTGCCAAAGAAAGAAATGAAACAACAATTTTATTCATCCCTTCAATGAAAGTTTGTAAAAAATAAAATCATTTTATATTATTGTTTTTAAATAACAGTAATTTGGAATCACACAAACAAAAATGGCAGTAATTCAATATGCATTTACTTGTAGCGTTCTTATGTACTGTTACCGACCTTTTTGAAGCCGATGCACTATCAAAAAAGAAAAAAAAAATCAATGTCAAGTCGAGACAAATGTATTTATATAGCCCTTAATCACAAAAGAGTCTCAATTCGGAATTTGGAAAATGATACTAATATCATTCATTCTTGGCAAATTATGAATATTGTTTTATGCTTCAGCAGTTGTGTTCAAATATAATAAATTATAGTGCCATTATGTGTTAGTGGAGGCGATTTGGTTGCTTTCAATACATTATATCTGATTTCCTTTTTAACCACTCAAAGCCTCTTTTTTTTTTTTCAAGGATTCTTCATGAATATTATCTGCAGCTAATTTGCAGCTTGTTGTGGAGTGAGTGAAGTCAAGTCTGTTAAGATTTTGGAATGGGAATGAGTTGAACAGATTCAAATCGGAATGATTTGAAAAGAACAAGAAACATGATAATGAGAGTGAAAACAATTAAGGCTTTTATTTTGAAATGATGTCGTTTTCAAAACGGGTGTGAGCTCAACAGATTGAAATTGAAATCCCTTAAATCACTCGAGAAATTATGTCAATTAGAGTTTTGCAGTTTTTGTTGATTTGGATTTTAGTTTGAAAAATCAAAAATCTTTTCTTTTTTTTTTTATTATACATGTATTTACACACATTTTCACGCACTCAGCTCGTTTTAAAATCTTCCATCCACACCCCCCACTTAAGTGTAGGGATGTAACGAAATCCAAATATCACGATACAATAATTATCACCCCTGCGATTGGTTGGCAACCAGTCCAGGGTGTCCCCCGCCTACTGCCCAGAGCCAGGTGAGATAGGCGCCAGCACCCCCCGCGACCCTTGTGAGGAATAAGCGGTCAAGAAAATGGATGGATGGATGGATAATTATCACGATAGTGTGGGGAGTTGGCGATACAAAAAAAGGTCATTATATTGTAAAAAAAAAAAAAAAAAAAAAAAAAAGCCAGCGAAGGGCCAAAACATGCCTTGTGAAAATTAAACTGCACTAAAAAAAATATCCACCAGAGGGTGCTAGAACTGCACAAATGGAAAGCAACCTGATTTTTTTTTTTTTTCAAACAGATGTGCTGCATTTAATATCGTGACAATACGACGACGATATTGTAGCAGTTTTAATATCGCGATATCACAATATTGCTGTTACCGTTACATTCCTACTTAAGTGTGCATCATACTCTTTGTGTCTCGCGCCGGGTGTGCCGGACTTTCTACACCCCTGCCCTAGAACATTCTGATCCATTTACCGTAATGAGGTCTTCCTCGCCCTGTTGAGAAAAGACAGTTGTTGAATGTGTTGCGTTGCGTTTTCATGCTTGATTCACAATCATGAACCCACTGTAAGAAGTTCCAACACGTGCTTGGGTGCTGATTGAAGAGCCCCGTGGAAAAGCCGCCATCCCAAAGTTTCCCTGTCCGTGACTGTGCCCCCCATGAGGCGGCGGCGGACCCCCCTCGCTGGGTTTGTGAAGCACCTCCGTCTTCTCCTTTGTCGGCTTGGTGACCACCATGGACGTGAGCGGGGTCACAAAGTTGTATTTGAGTGACAGCCTCAAGGTTTCGTTCCTCATTTTCTCCTTCTCATCACCCGAATACTGCAACCTATCACATCGTTTCAACCAAAACTGATTATCAATTTCCAGTCGTTTTTTTTTTTTAAAACCCCTATGAAAAATGTATTTTTTACTGACTCTTTCTCCAAGAGTTGTTTGACAGTCAGATAGGCCCAAACCCTCTGGATGTTGCTGTCCGTAGACTTTGTGGTGCTGTTTTTGTCAGAGAAAACGATACTTGCATTCCTCTGTGGAGTGAAAAAGAATTTTGAGTACAATTTGTACAAAACCACAGCTGAAGAAAGGCACTCACCGAAATGGCCACAACCCTTGGGACGAAGGTTTCAATGTTGTTGTCGGTGATCTGACCGGCCACCACAATCTCAGAACCGTTATAATACTGACTGAAGTTGGTCTGGGTCAGATTGCCGGCGCCGTTATAGATCATGGTCACGTCTGTCAAAAGAGGATTGGCCACTTCGTCGTAGAATCCCTGGTGGAAAAGAAGATCACACTCTATCTATCTATCTATCTATCTATCTATCTATCTAAGCTAGCTAGCTAGCTAGCTACGTATCTATCTATCTAAGCTAGCTAGCTAGCTAGCTACGTATCTATCTAAGCTAGCTAGCTAGCTAGCTACGTATCTATCTATCTAAGCTAGCTAGCTAGCTAGCTACGTATCTATCTATCTAAGCTAGCTAGCTAGCTAACTACGTATCTATCTATCTATCTAAGCTAGCTAGCTAGCTAGCTACATATCTATCTAGCTAAGCTAGCTAGCTAGCTAGCTAGCTAAGCTAGCTAGCTACGTATCTATCTAGCTTAGCTAGCTAGCTAGCTAGCTAGGTATCTATCTAGCTTAGCTAGCTAGGTATCTATCTAGCTTAGCTAGCTAGCAAGCTAGCTAGGTATCTATCTAGCTTAGCTAGCTAGCAAGCTAGCTAGGTATCTATCTATCTATCTATCTATCTATCTATCTATCTATCTATCTATCATCTCACCGATCAAAACAACTCATACCTTTCCATAGCACCACACATCACTATTTATATGCCTGGTTGGCCAAAACTAACATTTACGTAGCGTTCACACTTTCAAAACAAAAAAACCCTCTTTCACACAGAAAAAAATGTCGGGAAAAAAAACCTCACTAAAACACCTCAAGCTGCAAAAAAACTCTCACACATCCCAAAATCACCCTTGAAGTTCTAACACTCACTAAAATTATACTCACTCCCAGCCATTTCCACAGAAGCAATCCTGTTTGCCACCTAAAAATGTACCTTCAGCTGCAAATCGGCATCAGCGTCAGCATAAATCCGCCGCGCAACACCGTTGTTCAGCAAGGACAGCTTCTCCAGAAAACTAAAGTTGACGTCAAAACCGAAACCAAGACAATAGAGTGGGAATTTGCCTTGAATGGCCTCCATCACATTTCTGTTGATTTGTTCCAGATTGGTCACACCTGAATTGAGAGCAGACAAGTGGAAAAAAGTTTGTTTGTTTTTTCAAAAAATGAGACAACGTGAAATGGGGGTCAACTCACTAATGTTGTATTTAAAATGGAACTGAACACAAACAGAGCTCATCTTGCTTAATGATGTGGCCACTAGGTGGCAGCATAAATGCAGTCATTCAGACACAAGCAAAGAAGAATTTTACAACTACTGCAAGTGACGAAACTGCAGTAATAAGTGTTGGGAGGTTTCACGGATAAAGATCATATTCTTTTGAATAGAGTGGACCCACACTTACTCGCAGTTTGGAACCCGTGGATTCACCTATTTGATCTTTTTTTTTTTTTTTTTTTTTAATATATATTTTTGGTAATATTTTATAATTGTTTGTGTGTGTGTGGGTTGTTTTGTTTTCGGTTGTTCTTGGTTGTTCACTTTTCAATATTTTTTTTAATGGTGCCATATAGAAGCATTAATTAGCCAGTCTACCACTCCATGTTACTTTATTTTGTTACTATTCTTATCTATTCCATATACTGTACGTTTGTTGACCTGAGGTTGGGTCTCCATCAGTGAGGAGTATGAGGATGGAAGCGGAACCTTTCCTGGGGTTCTCATTCAGCATACGTGAGCCATCCAACAGCGCTTGGTTAATATTTGTACCTAAAGGAGGTCAAACAACATCAGCACAACTTTACTCTGGCTGGCAAACTGTCACATTAGTCCTAATATTGCTTATTTGAAAAGAAATGTTAGAACTACCTCCTTGCTCTCTAATGCTCCCTGCAAATTCTTTGGCACTTTTCACATTTTGCGAGTCGGCCTGAACAAGTTCTCGCTTCCAGTAAGACACCGAGCTATCAAAAGTGATGAGACCAAAGAAGTCGTCCTCCGCCAGGTCATTCAGAATATGGATTAATGCGGTGCGGGTCTGACAACAAACATTTTTGACTATTACTATTATGAAATAGCATCTTACAGGTAAGTAGTTTAGTTTCAACGCTAAAACAAAAAACATACAAAATTTAAATTGACTGTACCTGCTCTATTTTCTTGCCGTGCATGGAACCACTCTTATCGATGACAAAAACAACATTCTTTGGAATGCGTTGAAGTTCTGATGGTGCAAAGTGATGGACAAAATATCCACTTGATGTCTGGTGGAAAAGCAAAATGGAAAAACATCTTGATGTAGGTGATGCCATCTACCGCGCAGAAAACTACAGTAGAGGTAGATACACCTGTACTTCCCAAAAATGCTAAATAGAAACAAAACTGAAACCACAATAAACGGATGAGCCTGAACAGTTGTTTGTACAGGTAATGAATTATTTGGAGACTGTTCAGTAAGGTGTATTTTACCTTGATGTCTCCCAGTGACCTGTCTCTGTTGACGTCATAAACGATAATCAGATCTCCATTCATACCATCTTCTCCACAACTGTCACATGTTTTCTGTTGGTCCTCTGTCGGGTAGAAATAAACCGAGGCCTGCAAAAATTCAAGGCAAAATCAACAAAGGGAAATTATAAGTTTAGAGAAACGAATTTATTATAAGGATACAGTATATTATTTTAATATACGCTATAGCTGTCGACCACACTGCTTAAGTAATTAGACAGAATATAAAAAAAAGAAAAAAAAAAAAGCATGTGACACTGAACGTAACAGAAAAAGACATATTAACCAGTGGAAAAGAACTCTAAACATGAATATTTTCATTAATGTGTAACACGAAACACTAATGCCACCTAGTGGCATAATACATTGAGCAATACAAATCAATGGCTCAACGTTTTACAATATTTTTAACTGTACATTTTTAATATGTCGTTTTAATTTCAAATAACTATGAATTACTATAGCATGTAGCAAAGAATTACATTTGCATAAGGTAATCAACATATATTTGTACACTTTCATGTTAATCTGTTAAAAACTTGAAAAGTATTACTTCATTGTACATTTAGAACCAATATAAAAGTGCTATACTGTATTTGGGGTTAAACAACTTTGGATTTGTTCTAGTCAACACTGACGAGTTGATGAGGTCATAATATTTTTTTCCCAGTTGTCAAGTGGCACTCCACGCTCCGACCAACTTCCCCATCAGGTGCACACACCTCCATAAACTCATCCAATCATGTTCAGACACCTTCATGTCGGAAATTTATTGAGCTCTAATGCCAATACACAAAACAACTGCAGGTTCGCTACTTGTGATATTATTACTATTATTAATATTAATAAATAATTAAGAGTGGGAATACTTTGCAACAATGCAACCCTGCAGTTGTGTCACATGGATTATTGTGACATCAAAAATTTGAGAATAATTAGGGGAGACCATGGCTAGTTGTATCACTTTGTATACTTTTATATATTTTTTCGAATCAATGTATCATATAGAAACAAAATGTATACCAGATGAAAGACCAAAGTCTTAGATATATTTTTTTGTATTCATGTAATTTTCATATTTTGTATCAGTGCAGAGTTACATATGACATGTTGGCCCACCAATGGGTAAGTTGTCACACTATATGGGGTAAGATGTCACACTGGATTTTGCAACTAATAAAACGAGGACAAAATTATTCTTGTTTTCCTCTTTTTTGTTTGTTTTTATAGCCAGAGAAATTGTTTATCATTGAAATTTACCATATCCATTGGGCAAAGTTTGATCTAAAATATTATGAAATAGATTAGAGTGCTTAGGAACTGCTGGCATGTAGGTCATAGATCTCAGCCTCGAATGCCTGTTTTGCTTCCCTTAAACTGGAAATGTGAGATTAAATTAAATTAAAAAAAGAATCAAGCATTTGGGTTAATGGATGGATTGTTATTCATGAAACTTAAACCAGTTATGACATGTAGGCGTACTGTAGTTCCAACAACTGGAAAACACATTTTTAAATAATGAAACAAAACCATCCTGTCAAACTATTTTTTTCACACTTCAGACTCATCATCTGAAGAACAATTCTGGCATACGTAAACAGAGTTGCCAGAGTCTCTTTTTTTTTTTTTTAAACCATTCTTTGCATATGTGACAACAAACCCCAAAATGACTGGGACAAGTTGCCCCAAACTACAATGTTGGCTAATACGTGCTCTAGTTTAACGTTAGCTTAAAACAGAGCAGTGACTGAGGTCTGAATCTGTCCTCTTAACGAGTCCACATGATTTGCTGCTAGAATTTGTGTATGTATGACGCCTGTTTCAAAATATGAAGTTGAAACATTTGACTTTGGGTTGTGCAAAACAGATAACTGGCACTCATGTCAGCTCACGATGTGATATTCTCATGTCATAAAGTACACAACCCCTGACCATTTATACGAAGGAAACTAGTATTCCACTTTTCTGTTGCGCCCTCTAGTGGAGAAGAAAATTGCAATGACTGCTTTCTTTGCCTCGTGCTTTACCTGTTTGTCCGCATGTGTTTGGGTGATAGCATTAGCCAGAGCGCCGGTGCTCAGTCCCCCTTTAACATCGATGAAATTGATTCCTGCATTTTCTTGTATGTACACATCCACCTGAAATTTGGGATCAACATGATAAACAGACCAACGTGGTGATTTTGGATTAGTGAGCGGCCGGTGCCAACGAACCTTGAAGTCTTTGACAGGCTGCATGGGCCGAGCGTGGATCTGCAGCTCGTACTTGCCGAGAGTGCGTTTGAGTAGTTCCTCGTACGTGAGTTCAAAGGTCACCTTTTTTAGAGCGGCCACTGTCACTGAGGTCTTAAACTCTTCCAGGGTTCTCCCAACGGAGCTGCGAAAGGCGCAGAAATCAACATTGAAGCAGCCATACATTTTTTTTTTTTCTGTAATGTCGAGCCTGTACCTGACGATGCCGGCACTTTCACCGCGGGACACGGCGTCACTGTACTGCTGCTGAGCCGCTTCTTTTGCCTTCACGACGCCATCATACACCTGGCCGTCCATAAACCTGGTCAAGGGAAGATACATTCCTATCGCAGTTACCATTATAGCAGGGGTGTCCAAACTACTACATTTGCGGCCCGCCGTCCATCTTTCAGTGGCCCGCGACATATGCTAAAAATGGCATTTGACTCAGTTCAAATAAAATAAACAAAACAAAAATGTTTGGAGATGGTCAAAGTAAGACGGGAAGGTATCGAAAAACAGGTGCTCAGATCTCGCTAAATTTGCTGGAATTTAGAGGCTTCCGGGGTTGGCGTAAGACTTTGATTTTGTAATCATGGGGAAGGCAGGAAGTGTTTGGTCGGTGCTGGATTTCACTTTGATTTATCTTTCTTTTCTCTTTATTTTTTTCTGACCTTTTCTCTGGTCTCCTGACCATTTAAACCTCACGACTCTGGCAAGATTCTGAAGTACCTGGTTAAGGCGAAGGGTAATGGGATATTTATAAGGCTTTAGGTGAATTAATGAGTATAAATTTATACGTATTTGCACGCACACGCACGCACGCAAACGCACGCACACACACACACACACAAAAATAAAAAAAATAAAAAATAAAAAAAAGTTAAAAAAAAAAAAAAAAGAGCAATGATGATAAGACGTTGAATCGGTAAGACTACCGAATGAACAATTCTGAGCTCTTAAAAAAAAAAAAAAAACAGGTGCCATTACAGGTTATTTTAGTTAACTAAAAATAAATGAAAACACTAAAATTCAGAAAAACAATATTATTACCGAAATAAAATAAAAACGAAATTGCTTTTTAAAAACCGAAAAGTAACTAAAACTATATTTTATGTTTACAAAACTAACTAAAACTAACGAGCAAAAATGTCCTTCGTTTTAGTCTTTGGTAATTAATTTAATGCATGAGCCTTTGGGGATGATTTTAAATGTGATTTTTAGTAGATTTATTTGGATATAAACCGGAATAATGACGTTTGAAAGTGTGTCACACAGAAGTGACGTCGTCTAGCAGCAGCCAATAGAAAAGCACCTTCAGATGACGTCGCTCCCATGGTGTTTTTTAAATGTTGTGCACAAGTAATACACGTTTTAAAAAAAAAATAACTAATACTAATACTGAAACGAACTAAAACTAAACTAAAACTAAACATTTATTAAAGAACTAAAACTAATAAAAACTAACAGAACCACCCTGAAAACGAATAAAAACTAACTAAAATGAAAAATTCCAAAACTACAATAACTTTCCTGCCATATTACAAATAAATTATACATTATTAAAATATATAAATTATATACTGTAGCATTTTTCTAAATATGCCAAAGCACAAATAAATTGTACAATTTTGAGGACTAAACACAATTTCTCTTCATAACATTATGTGGCCCTTGCGTCCTTCTGATTGTCTGGATGTGGCCCTCAACTGAAAAGGTTTGGACACCGCTGCTTTATCGTATGAGACAAGACCCACATTCTGAATTTGCTGATGAAGGCATTCTTGGGAATCCGGACGTGGAACTCGATTTCTTGGGACTCGTCTTTGCGATTGACCACACGGCTGGTGATGATGGTGGTGGCGTAACGACTGGAGACTGTGGAGTTGATGTGAAAGCTGTAGATTTCCCAGTCATCCTGAGCAAACAATCGGGGGCGGGGGAAAAAAAAAAGGCATCGTTGGTCTGCTGGTCAGTTGAGCAAAGATCAAATCGTGGCAAAACAAGAGCGGTGGACATGAAATCTCATTGGTCGAAAGGGAGACTCCCTCATTTGCTTAATTTTCACTCGGTGTAGGCTGACCAATGACTTCATGTCCGTACTTTAGACACCAAAGATTCTTGGATATTTAGCTCATTCCTGTCTGCGGCATCTGAAACACACTAAAACTGACGTACACGCGCTCAAGCTTGCAAATGTGAAAAATAACGAAATCATGATGGAAAAGACTTCATAGAAAACACTTGAATGAGTGTGTAGGGTAAACCATAGCACACAGAAATATTTTAGAACTAATCTTGATTACCATAAATGAACAATGTTGGAACTGCTGGATCTAAGCGTTGTTTTTGATAGGGTTGACTTCACCATTCTTTTAAATAGACTAAAATATCTGGTAGCCTCTCTGCTGCTGTACAAAAATGTTTTTTTGGTGTGTTTCCTACTTCACTGAGAAACATTTTATGGTAAGTTAAGTACAGATAAATGCTCCTCAAAGGGTTACAAAACATGTGGTGTGCCACAAGGTTCAATTTTAAGTCCTTTTCATGTTTAATTTATGCTCCCTCTTTTTAACTGTATCCTGGACATCAAATCCTGGTTGGCAAAGAACCTTTTTCTCTCTCTTTAACTCACGTAAAGAACTTTGCAATCACTTTTTTTTTTTAATGAAAAATGCAAAAGAAAGTTTAATTGATTTAATTTCCACTATTTTGTAAATTACAAAAACATTCACACACATCGCATATACAGAATGACATTGCGGCCATGTTCACTGCAAGTGTGACCTGACAACTGCTGGCTTGTGGAAAGTACAGATGTGGTGATTAATAAACCATGCTGCAGTTTAAGTCTTTGTTGCAAAGTGCAAGTAACCTGTGTCACCATTTATCGGTATAGCTGGTACTACTTGTAAAGCAACAAGTGCATGTAAATCTTATTGAAATATTAAATTAAATTTAACTCGGCAGGCTTCATTTACTATGTAAAACTATTAATTTTAGTAATCAAACATTTTTATGTTTTAAAATAAATTTGGGTATACTATCCTGCAAAGATGACTACAGTTTAGATTTAACTTGTTTGTTTTTTTTTAACAATATTTTATCAATCCAGCTGCCATTTTTCCTCCATAAAAGTGCATATAAATCTTATTGAAATATTAAATTACATTTTACTCGGCAGGCTTAATTTACCATGTAAAACTATTAATTTTAGTAATAAAACATTTTTAGGTTTTCCTGCCATTTTTCCTCCATAAAATGGACAGATTTTTTAATGTATTTATTTTATTGTCATCAATCGCCCTACCTTGGGTTGTGTGGTGCCAAAGGCCAAGAGTAGCCCGAAGATGCTGACTCGCAGCACAGTTCTCTCCATGGTGACGCCAATCAAAGTGAAGCCAGGAGATCAAAAGTTGCTTTTAATACTCAAACGGAGTCCACGGGGCATCATGGATGTGTACATAATGTCAAGCAAAAGGGGCAAACTCCTCTTTCTGCCTGGTCCAGTTAAACACTCTCGCACTCACCCCCACCTAAATACATACAACATTATGACTAACTGCAAAATTGATTCAGGGGAATCTAAAAGAAGTTTTTACAATATACTAAAATGCTGAAGTTCAATTTTAACTCATTCAGTGCCATTGACGGCTATACACGTCAAAGTAAGGCTGTATAATTAATTGACATTCAATTATAATTTCAATTATTACACTCCACAATTAAAAAAATCAGCATAATCGCAAAGTAAAAAGATTGAGTTGTTTAAATTTATACATTTGCACCTTTTTTTAATTTCAAAATAACTAATTTGATCAATTTTGTTTCATCCATAAGGAACTTGCATAAATATAGTGTTTCAAATAATTTTATTTGTCTATTTGTTTTTTATGTTTAAAAATGTTCTTGTTTTGTACCAAAAAAAAAAATATTGCCCTACTGCACAGTGCATATGCTGCACTCCAACTTTCACGTTTTTGCCAACATAAATAAATATATATTATAAATTCTGTTTGGTCCAAAACTTATAGTGTTTCTATTTTTTTTTTTTTATTTGGTCCTAATATTTTTAATTGCTTAAACATTTTCTTGTTTTGTGCCAAAACATAAATAACCGTTTGAATAATTGTGATTTCAACTATTGCCAAAATAATCGTGATTATTATTTTTCCCATAATCGAGCAGCCCTACGTCAAAGATCCATTTTTACTGGGCTGGCAGTCAATGAGTTAAGTGACACTGGAATTTGTGTCAAATCACTTTTGAAATTGAGTAAGCAAAATATTATCAAAAAGGCTCAGTTTAAACAAGTTTGCGCTACCATACTGCAAATAACTACAATAATAAACAATGTGTTAAATTAATACCCATCTGACAGATTCAATTAAAACTGAGCATGAATTTGAATAGTGATACAGCTCCTGCACTGGATATCATTGACCTATTGTGCAAGTGCTGCTACCGGGAATCTCCCACGCAATCCGAGCGAATGGCAGATTTGCCAGGAATGGAAAAATTAACATGGCAGCTAAAATGTCTCCAGTTACCACATACAATGTGCTCGGGAGAATAATTTTACTATATTATATACATTTGTCACATTAGACATTAAATAACATGTTGGAATGAAACTATGCCTTTTTTTTTTCTTTCTTTTTTTTACACAAGAGCAAGATCCTGCACCAGTAAACTTCCTAACTGAAATTTTTTTGTTTCATATTAACTCCCGTCTGTAATACTCCCTCTCGATTTGGGATCATATCTTTTTTGGGGGGGGGGATTACATATTAGTCATTATTCTATTCATTGTGGAAAGGCTAAAGCATTCAGACATATGTTATTGTGATTTTTATTCTCCACACTTTTTTGCAACGTAACAAATCTCACATAATACTTCCGATTCACACTGTTCAAATTTCAACTTGCTTCAAAAATTCACGGCTCCTGGGTTATATATCGTCTGGTTCAACATTGCTTACAGTATTTGCACAAGTTAACGTTTAAATTAAACTTTTCAACATTCATTTTCAATGGGACATACATTGAACTTTTTCTAAGTACACTTATCATGCCCACTTCCATACATATAACTTATCATATAATTACCAGGTGATACTGCTCGGTGACACAGTTGGTAAAGTGCTTTGTCCAGTAACCAGGTGGTCATAATTTCATAATGTATCTCCAAATTTACTTCATAAGCATTCCACATGCATTTAAACATTAGCATTCAGCTTTCAGCATTCCCACGCAATTTCTTCAGAAATTGCACTCAGTCTACTTGTAGTTAACATAGTTACGCTAAGTATTGATAATGTTACTTTCAAAAGTAAATGAGGTGTTACCCTCACAAACAACTCTTACTCTTTAAGTCACATTTGGCAGATTGTTTTATTTTGCAAAGCATTTGGAACCGATTTGGGATAACAGATGGTTGTGCAGGCGTTTTGTGGCAAAACTCACTTATAAATAATGAGTTACCATTTTTTCAAAAACAAAACTCAAAGAAGTTAAAGATATCAATCCAAAATTTTTCAAAAAAAGATCATGACCTCATACTTGTTTGACTGTTTATTGTTTCTGACATGAGAAATGTATGTTTTGCAATGTATCGTTAAAGCGTGGCTCTTCATCAAATCGAGGCGAGAGTGAAATCAGCGAGAGGGGATTGAAGTGCTGACTCGGCAGATATGAGCAAGCAGGGCGAAATCGCAGCTGGGGAAACACTCAAGTCAATCGCCCGTGATCTAAAGGGGAAAGACAACATTGACTGTAAAAATGCACCAAAAATGGATCAAATGTAAGAATAAGTTACCTGGTAACATTGATTTCCTGGTCTTTTATTTTAAGTTTTTTAGAGAAAGGTGGTTGCACTTCTTCATAATCTGCTGACTTTTGTGCTGAAAACAGGACGCGGAACAAAAAAAGCTGTGAATTATATCGAGTCTATTGCCCGTGGTTAAGTTTTGAAATGAGTCATCCTGTTCTAAAAACAAAATTATCACAAAAAGCTGGAGTTTGAACACAGGGTGTGTAAACTTTTTTTTTTTTTTTTTTTTTTAACTGTACCCACAGTACACATGTCCAACAGGGTAACTCACCTAAAATTCCTTCAGCATTACTGTCTGAAGAGCGCTTTTTTATGACTGGCCAGAGGAATTCTTCTCCTGCGATGTCATGATGATGCAAGATGACCAGGCGTGTATCGCCAATGCTGATGTCAATGTTCGTGTCCCATTTAATTATTGTCATACTATAGAAAAGCATTTTTTTTTTTCAATCAGTTACACCACACATAAGATGTGTACGTGTACTATTCATTTGTCAGACAAGAATATGAGGAGGGAAAAGCATTCTGGGGAAAGCGCCAGGGTCAGTCAATGCTGAAACACTCAAAGCAAAATCACCTTCCAGCAGTCGTGGTCACATGTCCCGCCTGCCACGATGACTTCCGTAAAAATTGTCCATCGTGAATGACGATGCCAACTATGTCCACAGTCATAGTGATGTTAGGATTGGAGTGGACAACAATCCTATTGAAGCCTCTTAGTCCATCCAGCGCACCATTCACAGAGAAACCTAATAGTGAAGAAGAGATGCCGAAACAACTCAACACCAAACAATAATCATAATGGTGAGAAATGGGAGGAATAACTCGGAATTTTCCCTTTATCTCTCAGATTTTCTTCAAATTCTGTGTTGTGGTTGGAAATGGAAGTAAAAGATTAGAATACAAAACATTTCTGTTCTATATTTAAACGCTATAATAATTAAACAGCTGCTTCAGCATTCCCACAATTAAGTAAATAAAGCATTTGTAACTGTTTTGTAGCAGCATTAAAATGCTACCAAAATCAGCTTTGTAAGTAACGTTTCCAAGATGTTTTTACCTCCATTTCCAATCCTACCTCAACATTTGAAGTAAGGAAAAATTCGGAGTTGATTTTACACAAAATTATCCAAATAAATAAATGGAAGAGTGCATATATTGGACTGACCTGTACTAGGGAGGTGAAGGAGTCGAAACATACTTCTTGCAGGCACGTCAAAACACAGTGGAAGAGATTGATTCTCAGTTTGGAGCAAAAAACGAATGTCAGGTTCAACAACTGTGAAGGCACACAAAGAAACACAATCAGATGTGCAAACATAACATGAAATGACTCCACTTTATCAGTCGATTAATACTCTTTTACCAGGTCGTAAGGTTGGCAGAATGAAAGGTAAACTTGGCAACATGGTAGGGAAGTGCGGAATCGCTACAATGATTCAGAGCTGATCTGATCTCGTGTAAAAATACAAGTACTATAATAATCTCCAACCCGAAAGCCTGGTGACATTTGATCACATCACGAATCATTAAATCAGGTGACCTCATGCCACTTACCTGACTGAAATCTATCTGCCGCACCGTACTTCGTGTTTTCCATCAGACCTGGAAATCAACAATCAAACTTGGAATGAACGACAACCACATTAGAAGATAAAATTAGGTTCGCCTGCACCCACTTTAATAATTTAACTCCCTATCATGTGGAGGAATCAGATACAGGCCACTCCCTATTTGACTGACTGCTAGCTTATAATCATTGAAATGATTGAAACTGGTACATCATTTTTTAGGCCATGTTTAGAGAATTACAAATTGGGACACTGGACTGCATCATAACAAGAGGTTTTTCTCATGATTTGGTCCTCACATGTAAGGAAGGCAGCCAAAATATTAAGAACATCTCAGTCAAACTACAACTACAGAACGGTGCCTTGAAAATATGATTAAAAGAATTAGATTATTATTTTTTTTTTGTCTTCCTTGCTCAATTCAATGCACATTAAATTGCTCATTATGCTGTGTGTTAGTTGGCCACCTGGGGGCAGTATAAAGGCCAATTCATACTTGCAGTGATGCAGTTAACTCGTTACTAAGTAACCAGCATTTTTATAAATATGTGTATGTTTTTAATTTAAGTGGATATGTTTTGACTGAAGTGTCATGTTGCAAACAATGAATGAGTTATACAAATTGGATGTGATCTTTGGATATTTGGAAGAATATTATGAAAAAATTAAAAATTGAGGGGAAATAGTTGAAAACAAACAAAACAAACACGATAACATTAGTGGACTAAAAGCTAAGCTATGCACTCATATTTCCAGTTTGAGCTTCCAAATCAAAGCAAAAAATTCAGTACACTGAAGGCTCATATCAAAAAAAAAAAAAAAAAAAAAAAAAAAAAAAAAAACTGCATTGCTAAATAATCAAAATTTAACATTAATGATTATTTAATAAAAATGTAATAAAAGAAGAACTGTATTGGATCTCAACAGCTTTCGTAGATCCAAAAAATTAGCAGAAATATGAGTAAATAATGACATAAATAGCACAGAAAATTAAATGAAAAATATTATTGCCTTGTAATGTACTTCAGTAATCATTTGTTGTGTCATCTTACCATACAATGTTGGACGAGCTGTCAGAAATACAAAGAAAAACAGTTAATTTATGTAAAGAGCGTGAAGGCAACTACTCAATTTATTTATTTATTTATTTTTTACAGAAAAAATTGAAGAAGTCACTTAATATTTGTTCTGTCAAGCTCTGTTGTTCATGTCATACCAGGTGGATTGCTGGCTGCCACAAAAAGAAACGAACACATTTTTATTCATCACTCCAATCAGAGGTTGTGAAAAATCATTTCAAATTCTTGTTTTTTAATAATAATAATAATAATAATAATAATAATTTGGATTCACACAAAGACAAACGGCGATTAAATGCATGCGTTCATTATTCCAATTAGACTTGTCAATAATAATTTAATATGCATTTACTTTCCAAGTTAACATACTTACATTTTATGTTCTGTGACCCTGTCAAAAAAGCATCAAAAAAGGCAATTGACTTCATGCTATAATATCTGTTTCTTAAAGGCACCACATAGATGTCATTTGTAAAACTTGATTTGTGGATTTTATTTGGAAATATATGATTTTTTTTTAAAGTTATATATTTGAACAAATCTTCACTCGCTGAGAATAAGTTTTAAAATCTTCCATCCACACATCATACTCATACCCTCGCCTCGACCACCCCCCGGACTTTCTAGACCCGCCCTAGAATATACTGAGTCATTTACCTGTAATAGGCCTACGTCGAACTGAAAAACAGAAGAACAGTTTCTCGAATGTGTTCCATTGTAATTTGATGTTTGATTCACAAGAGTGAGACTTACTGATAGGATGTACAAGACGTGACCGCTGCTTCAATAAAGCATGCCCCCCATGAGGCGGCGGCGGACCCCCCTCGCTGGGTTTGTGAAGCACCTCCGTCTTCTCCTTGGTGACCACCATGGACGTGAGCGGGGTCACAAAGTTGTATTTGAGTGACAGCCTCAAGATTTCGTTCCTTATTTTCACCTTCTCATCACCCGAATACTGCAACCTATCACATCATTTCAACCAAAACTGATTTTCAATTTCCACCGTTTTCTGTTACGCCCCTATGAAAAATGGATTCGTTTTTACTGACTCTTTCTCCAGGAGGTGTTTGACAGTCAGATAGGCCCAAACCCTCTGGATGTTGCTGTCCGTAGACTTTGTGGTGCTGTTTTTGTCAGAGAATACGATACTTGCATTCCTCTGTGGAGTGAAAAAGAATTTTGAGTACAATTTGTACAAAACCACAGCTGAAGAAAGGAGCTCACCGAAATGGCCACAACGCTTGGGACGAAGGTTTCAATGTTGTTGTCGGTGATCTGACCGGCCACCACAATCTCAGAACCGTTATAATACTGACTGAAGTTGGTCTGGGTCAGATTGCCGGCGCCGGTATAAATCATGGTCACGTCTGTCAAAAGAGGATTGGCCACTTCGTCGTAGAATCCCTGGTGGAAAAGAAGATCACACTCGTACTAGCATCATCCTCATCATGTGACCAATCAAATCAACTACATAGCACCTGCACGCATGTCAACCTTGATGTGCCGTGTCGACCAAAACCAACATTTGTTAGTCGCTCACACGCTAAAAACTCTCACTCACCACAAACTTACCAAAATGCCACAAAAAATATCTCACTCACAAAAAAAAAAAAAACTCTCCCACACCCAAAATATTTCATTAAAATTGAAAGAAAAAAAATCACACCCACCCCAAAAAATAACTCACATTCACCAACAAAAAAAACTCAACATAAAAACTCACATGCACACAGACACAAAACCTCACATCTCCCAAAAAGGCATCACAAAAATAAATTCTAAAAAAAAAAAAAATACTCTCTTAAAAAAGGAAAGAAAAAAAAAACTCTCCCACATCCAAAATATTTCATCAAAATTGAAAGAAAAAAAATCACGTCCACCCCAAAAAATAACTCACATTCACCAACAACAAAAAACTCAACATAAAAACTCACATGCACACAGACACAAAACCTCACATCTCCCAAAAAGGCATCACAAAAATAAATTCTAAAAAAAAAAAATACTCTCTTAAAAAAGGAAAGAAAAAAAAAAACTCTCCCACATCCAAAATATTTCATTAAAATTGAAAGAAAAAAAAAATCACACCCACCCCAAAAAATAACTCACATTCACCAACAACAAAAAACTCAACATAAAAACTCACATGCACACAAACACAAAACCTCACATCTCCCAAAAAGGCATCACAAAAATAAATTCTAAAAAAAAAAAAAAATACTCTCTTAAAAAAGGAAAGAAAAAAAAAACTCTCCCACATCCAAAATATTTCATCAAAATTGAAAGAAAAAAAATCACGTCCACCCCAAAAAATAACTCACATTCACCAACAAAAAAACAACATAAGAACTCACATGCACACAGACACAAAGCCTCACATCTCCCTAAAAGGCATCACAAAAATAAATTCTAAAAAAAATAAATAAATACTCTCTTAAAAAAGGGGGGAAAAAAAGAAAGAAAAGAAAAGAAATGACAATGCAACTCTCAGGAGGAACTAATTCACCACAATCATTATGCTAAACTATTTATTTATTATTATTTAATTCACAACACTTTTTTGCAATCAATTGTACAAAAAGAATATAAAGTCAATGGAGTCTCTTATGTGCTCTTTTCCCACACTCAATATATTGTTCAAAATAAAGACTTCACTGTACAGCACTTTGTATTCAGTTTTATTATAATTAATAAAATCAAAATATAAAAATAATTAAATTAATTAAAAAATAAATACATAAAATAAAATAATTAATAAAAAAGTATTAATTCATATGTTTATTTTTACCTTTTATCATAAGTTTTCATTGAATTGTATTCCAACTTTCTAAAATTAAAAAAAAGATACAAAATAAAAATGAAAAAATAAATAAAGTTACCTTCAGCTGCAAATCAGCATCAGCGTCAGCATAAATCCGCCGCACAACACCGTTGTTCAGCAAGGACAGCTTCTCCAGAAAACTAAAGTTGACGTCAAAACCGAAACCAAGACAGTAGAGTGGGAATTTGCCTTGAATGGCCTCCATCACATTTCTGTTGATTTGTTCCAGATTGGTCACACCTGAAGTGAGGGCAGACAAGTGAAAAACAGTATTCTTGAAGCAAAAAAAAAAAAAAAAAAAAAAAAAAAAAAAAAAAAAAGATTTTATTCTATTCTATGGTGGAACCTCCAATTTAACATGCAAGTCGTTCTAATTTCTAAATGACAAAAACACACACACACACACACTAACACATCACATATAAAGACCACTCTGTAATGTACCTCATAAAAACACATAATTAAAATTTAAACAAGAAAAGTTTGCTTATCATTATTAATTCACTGCAGCGCCCTCTGATTTTGCTCCTTGGCCACAAGGGGGCGGTATATTTCAGTTATGCAGACACAAGCAAAGATGAGTTTCACAACTACTGTAAGTGACTAAACTGCAGTATTTGTCGGGTATTTCAAGGTTAAAGCACATATTCCTGTGAGTACAGTGAACCCACACATACTCGCAGTTCGCCACCCGTGGATTCACCTATTAGCTTTTTTTTTTTTTTTAATATATTTTTGGTAATATTTTATAATTTTTTTGTGGCGCGGGGTTGTTTGTTTTGTTTTGGGTTGTTTATCCCCAATTTTTTAATAGTTTTATTTATGGTGCCATATAGAAGCATTCATTAGCCTGTCTATTACTACTTTATGTTACTTTATTTTATTACTATTCTTATGAATTCCATTCCAGGTGTGTGTTGACCTGAGGTTGGGTCTCCATCAGTGAGGAGTATGAGGATGGAAGCGGAACCTTTCCTGGGGTTCTCATTCAGCATACGTGAGCCATCCAACAGCGCTTGATTAATATTTGTGCCTCGAGGAGGTAAAACAACATCAGCACAACTTTACTCTGGATGGCAACAAGCCACATTAGTCAAAATATTGCTTATTGGAAAATAAATGTTTAAACTACCTCCTTGCGCCCAAATTCTCACAGCAAATTCTTTAGCACTTTTCACATTTTGCGAGTCGGCCTGAACAAGTTCTCGCTTCCAGTAAGACACCGAGCTATCAAAAGTGATGAGACCAAAGAAGTCGTCCTCCGCCAGGTCATTCAGAATATGGATTAATGCGGTGCGGGTCTGACAACAAACATTTGTGACTTTTTGAACATTATGACATAACTCTTGGGCCAAAAATAAAACATCATACAAATCATACAAAACTTAAATGACTGTACCTGTTCTATTTTCTCGCCATTCATGGAACCACTTTTATCGATGACGAAGACAACATTCTTTGGAATGCGTTGAAGTTGTGACGGAGCAAAGTGATGGACAAAATATCCACTTGATGTCTGGTGGAAAAAACAACATTGAAAAACATCTTAAAGTAGGTGACACCATCTATATCACGCAGACAACTACAGAACAGGTAGGTACACCTGACTGATCGATCATAAGCGAGCATTATAATTGTTCGAAAAATATTCAACACAGGATTTTGAAGCCTTCTTTTTTTACCTTAATGTCCCCGAGTGAGCTGTCTCTGTTGACGTCATAAACGATAACCAGATCTCCATTCATACCCTTTTTGTTACAGCTGTCACATGTTTTCTGTTGGTCCACTGTCGGGTAGAAATAAACCGAGGCCTGCAAAAATTCAAGGCAAAAAAATTAATGTAGGGAAATTGTGAGTTCAGAGGAATAGTGATTTAATGACTTTAAAACCATCATTGTCTATTTGATGATAATAGAGTATATTTGACCACCACGTGCTTCATCAACGTGAAACACATGTGCCATCTAGTGGCAGGATGATTTATGCACATTTAGTTCAATACAAATTAATGACTTTATGCTTTCCACTTTTTTCACTGTGTAATTTAATTTCAGCTTCAAATAAATATGAGTTACTATAAACGCATCAAGGACTAAAAGATATATTTGCACAAGGTAGACAATTTTTTCCACTTTCATGCGAGTATTATAAACTTTAAAAATATTATGTTATTGTACATTTAGAACCAATATAAAATATATGATTAATTTTGATTGTGTCTCAACTATGAAATCACGCAGTTAATTAGAATGAAAAAAAAAATTAAAAATCACATCTCTAATAAAACACATAAAAAACAATGTAAGATAATATAAAGAATTTATTGTACACTCGACTTTGGATTTGGATGAGATTCAAGTCGACATTGACTAATCAATGACGTCATGTTTTTTTTTCCACTAGCTCGCTGCGCTTAAATCTGAAAGCTCACTCTAACTCGCCCCAACTTCAGACACCTTCATGGCCTCCCAAACAATAGGAATTTATATAACTCTAATGCCAATTCATGTAATATAACTTGGTACATAACTTTTTTGTTGTTGTTGTCACAAGATCACAAGCTCTGACTGCCTAAGTTGAGGCTTAAAATTAGAAGAAGAAAAAAAAAGAGAGAGCGAAATGACATGCAAAACCCTGTTTTGAATTTCTTTCCCTCATGCTTTACCTGTTTGTCCGCATGTGTTTGGGTGATAGCATTAGCCAGAGCGCCGGTGCTCAGTCCCCCTTTAACATCGATGAAATTGATTCCTGCATTTTCTTGTATGTACACATCCACCTGAAATTTGGGATCAACATGATAAACAGACCAACGCGGTGATTGCGCATTAGTGAGCGGACGGTGCCAACGCACCCTGAAGTCTTTGACAGGCTGCATGGGCTGAGCGTGGATCTGCAGCTCGTACTTGCCGAGCGTGCGTTTGAGTAGTTCCTCGTACGTGAGTTCAAAGGTCACCTTTTTTAGAGCGGCCACTGTCACTGAGGTCTTAAACTCTTCCAGAGTTCTCCCGACAGAGCTATGAAAGATGCAGACATACGGAAGCGTAGAGCTGCCAATGTGGAGTAAACATTTTTGGCTGGCGAGTACGTTCGAACATAGTCGCTAATACATTCGAACATACTCACAAATATGTTCGAACGTATTGAAATATGTTCGAACATAGCCTACTCGCAAATGTGTTCGTACATACCCGCAAATATGTTCGAACATAGTCGCAAATACTTTCGAACATACTCGCAAATATGTTCGAACATACTCTCAAATACGTTCGAGCATAGTCCCAAATACATTCGAACATAGTCGCTAATATGTTCGAACGTACTTGTAGGCTACATGCTACAAAGTTAGCATACCTTCCCATAATGCCACGGGGTATTTCGCTTGTGCAGTTGACGCAGTTTACTTCCTGAATTTTCCCTGTTGGCGAGGCTCTGTCCCGCCGATCGATTGCTGCGGTACTCAAGTGCGCAAACGTAAAACCCCATTGCATTATGGGGCGAAAAATGACGAATCTAAATCATGCACGGCAGACATGATAAATCATAAAAGTTACGAATAAACACTGTTTTTTTGTCTACTTAATTTTCTAATGAATTGGTAATGTGACCCAAATGCCAAAAACTGGGGTTTTGTTTTCACTCGCGCATGTGCAAATAATACCCTGTGGCATTATGGGAAGGTATGCTAACTTTGTAGCATGTAGCCTACATGTACGTTCGAATATATTTGTATGTTCAAACGTATTTGTGAGTATGTTTGAACATATTTGCTCGCCGGCCAAAAATGTTTACTCCACATTGGCAGCTCTACGCTTCCATACAGTAATAAACATTGAAGCAGCCATGCATTTCTTTTCTGTAATGTCGAGCCTGTACCTGACGATGCCGGCACTTTCACCGCGGGACACGGCGTCACTGTACTGCTGCTGAGCCGCTTCTTTTGCCTTCACGACGCCATCATACACCTGGCCGTCCATAAACCTGGTCAAGGGAAGATCCATTGCTTTCGCAGATACCATTATAGTATGTGTTTTGGGGGCAGAGACAAGACCCACATTCTGAATTTGCTGATGAAGGCATTCTTGGGAATCCGGACGTGGAACTCGATTTCTTGGGACTCGTTTTTGCGATTGACCACACGGCTGGTGATGATGGTGGTGGCGTAACGACTGGAGACTGTGGAGTTGATGTGAAAGCTGTAGATTTCCCAGTCATCCTGAGCAAAAAAAATTAGGGAGTGAAAGGGAAAAAAGCCTCATGTGTATGACAGTCAGCTGAGGAAAGATCAAATGGTTGCGGAAAGACAACAATGGTGGACATGCAATCTCATTGTTCTAAAGCAAAACTCAAATTTACAACGAAACACTGTAAAATCATGAGGGAAACAATGGTAAATAAACAAACACTTGAAACTGTGTTTAGGGTTCAGATTTAGGGTAAACAATAGAACAAAGACTGCCCTTGTTAAGATTTTTAATTATTTTAGAAATAATCTTAATTGCTATAAATGAAGGGTTGGTACTGCTAGCCTGGATCTAAGTGCTGTTTTCGATACGGTAGACCACACGGTGGTTTTTGTGGCGAGTGGTTCCTACCTCACTGAGAAAAATTTTATGGTAAATTAAGTTCAGATACATGCTCCTTGAAGTTCTATGAAATAAAATGCGACGTGCGACAAGGTTCAATTTTAGGTTCTTTTTTGTTTTATTTATATGTGCTGATGTTCCTGCTAGCATTTTATCTGTATCCTGGACAGCAAATCCTGGATGGCGGAGAACTTTCTCTCTCTCTTTTTTTTTAAATGTATTTTTATTGAATTTATTTATTTATTTATATTTAACTCATAAAGCACTTTGGGTTGCTTGTTTTGAATAGAAAGTGCGAAAGAAAGCTTTATTGATAAAATTTACATTGTTCTGTAAATTACATAACCATTTACAAATGTAAGTCAAATACGTAAAAAAAAAATATTACTTTCAAATTAACAGCTAATTCCTGAAACTCTGAACATAAACTTGAAAGTAAATGTTTTTTTTGTAAAGATTGTCACATTTTAATATTTTTTATTATTATTCTAATTTTTTTTATTTTTACAAAAACAAAATCTGGCTATCAAGCAGCCAGATTTTTCCCATAAAATCAACATTTATTTATTTATCTATTTATTTATTTTAGGGATTTCAAAATTAGTGTATTAATATTTAGTTAATTTAAAGTTCCTCCACTAATTTTTTTAAACCCGCAATTAATGACCGCAAACTCAATTTTATGAATTATTATGAAATTTATATCAGTTACTAACAGATGCAGCCATATTTCATATTTCTATTAGTTTAACATTTTCCCCACTTTTATGTTACCAAGAGTTTGAAAACTCAGGAAAAAAATTACATTGTATTGTACATTTGGAACAGATATAAAATTTGTGATTAATCATGAGTTGAAGTTAAGTGATTAATTACAATTAAAAAAAATTTTATCGCCTGACACCCCTAATTTATTTATTTAAACAATGTGTGTCCATCAATCATCCTACCTTGGGTTGTGTGGTTCCAAAAGCCAAAAGTAGTCCGAAGATGCTGACTTGCAGCACAGTTCTCTCCATGGTGGCGCCACTCAAAGTGAAGCCAGGAGATCAAAAGTTATTTTTTTTTATACTCAAATAGTCACGGGGCAACATGCATGTGTACATAATGTCAAAGCTAAAGGGCAAACTCCTCTTTCTCATGGTCCTGTTTAAACACTTTCACACTCAACGCCCCAACATTATGACAAAATTGATCCAAAATAAGCCTTTACAAAATACAAACATGTTAAACCTCAATTTTAACCGACACTGAAATTTGTCTCATAATTTCGGCACACAAAATATTATAGGAAAATCGGTTCTACTGAAAGCAACTAAAATAAGCAACTTGTTAAATGATTACCCCGCCGACAATCACGACTTTGCATTAATTTGAAACAGTGATGCAGTTGCTGCACTGGATATCATTGACCTATTGTGCAACTGCCAGTGCTGCTGCCGGGAATCTCCCACACAACATGACATGATTTACCAGAAATACCAGAAATAGAGCGGCGTTGACATCACAGCCTGCCTAAAAATTGTGGCCTCTATGTGCAAGGAAAATACTTCTTTTTTTTTTTTTTTAATAATCGATAGAAGCTCAGGCACTTCATGAGGCTGGTTGATTGCTAAGACCAAATAGTTCCAATGGTCTAATAAATGTGTTTTTATTTCATTTCATTGTGTTCAGTGCGTTTGTCACCAGTATGGGGATTAGCAGGCCAAAGCATTCATACATTTGCAAGCATGAACAATAATGACAAGAGCTTTCTAAATGTGCAATTCTTTTGACACTGCAAATCAGGCCAGATGAGACAATGTTGAAATTTTTCAGGTGAAATTATTTCAAAATGTGAAAAGAATGGCTCAACATTTATGAGTGTGCTTAGAATGACGTTACACGCCTTTGAATAAACTTTAAGAATAAAAACAATAATCTCAATTTCAGTAATTCACATTCTTGGTGTACTTTATACCATCATCACCAACCTCACAGTAACTCTTAAAAACTCCCTCAAGGTAACAATATGTAATGTGATAGGTTTGAAGAGGAAAAAGACATTTGTGTGTGATAGCAGATTTTTATGCCTTTTTCCACCAACTTGCGAATGAAGAGGAGAAAAAACAACAGGATACATTTAAGCACATTGTATACTCTATATCCCAAGGTGTTTTTTTGTTTTTTTTTCCAATCTGTGATGTTTTATGACCTGCAATGATGAGATTCTAGCATTTTTTTTCTCTGTCCATTTTGATGATTCTAATCACATAATTTAAGGATACATTGAGAATAACTCATGGCTGCTTCGGACCTAAACGCTCATCTTCAGAAATAACAATGCAAGGCACGCTCACAGGTGATTTTCACCTGAAGGTAAAGTTTCTTCCGATCTCTCGTTAATATTCCAAGCGCTTGTGCTGGAAGCATTTCATTGATGGGGTGAAGAAAAAAAGAAAAAAAAAAAAAAAGAAACTTAACCTCGGACTGAGAGCAGGTCGTCTGGTCCAGAAGTCTTCACAGTGGCGGCTGCTGAATAGTTGCACTGAGACACACGCAGCAGCTGCAGCAACAACCTAAGCATCATCCGCTGTTAACTGTATAAACACGCAAACTATGTACACACTAACAAGAGTTCCTATATTACACGTGGTTGTTTGTCTGTCGGGTGACATGACCAACACAACTCTGTAAATCTCAGTTATTGAATGTAACAAGTTTACATACAAGCAATGAGTTCAAAATCTACCATTGCTCTGCGCTCAAATGATACTATGACATATGAACATGAGGTATGCAAATGAGAGATCAATGGTAACATACGTGCTGGTTAAATACACTATATACAGTATATGCACGTCAAGGACTATAATGACATTGCTTTTTGGTACACGACTTGGAAGACACAAATTGCTACGCAGCTTTAAAGAGTTCTTGTTTTGGAGCCGGGCGGTTGATATGGCGCACTTGGGATGGAAGCATCCTGGCTTGCGGGAGTGCCAGGAAAGGCAAAAATTCCAGAAGGAAGGGCGAGGGGTAACCCGGGTGATCGACTAACAGAGAGAGGAGAGGACGAGGCCCGGAAGGGGAGGGGCGAGAGTAGCTGACAAACGGCGCCGAGTTCTCTGGAGGACACGTCGATCATCGCCTTGCCGGTGCCATCAGGCCATGACGGGGGAAGGTTGCCGCTTTCTACACCCGGGGTCATCCAAGATGACACCTTGAGAGTTGGATAATGGATTCGATCAGGGATGCGCATGGAGGGGGCCACAATTATCAGTATCGTGATGTTTGGATATCGTTACATCCCTAATAACTAAGCCCTGTTTGCCATCTAGTGGTGAATGGTGATATATCTTAAAACTACAAAGCAAAATACTACTTTTTTTTTCCTTTAAACCTAAAATATTGTGTAAAACTGCTGATCAACCTCTTATAGTATATATACACATAACATATCTATAATATTGTGTATATATATACTATATATAAATGGATATATTCAATATTTTATACACATTTCCAATGAAAAAAAAAGTGTTTTTTTTCTAAATCTGAAAATGGTACCAAGCTGAGAGTATTCTGGGTCCACTGTATGAGAAAACTTCACAAGCGATCCACTGCAAACTCACCTCTGAGTTCTTTGCAACGTGACTTGGGGCAACCACTTGATCCAAAAGCTGCTGCCCGCCGATGCGCAGGGAATTCGTACGCGGCCTGTGAGTGACAACAAGAACCTCCTGCGTCCAGTCGTCCATCAGTCTTTGCAGATCTTCCGGCAGGTTGATTTCAGTGGCATTGATGGATGAGCCGGCGCAGCTTGCTGTCTTGTTGTTGCTGTTATTGGCTTGAGCTTGTGCCAGTCCCATCACTGGCTGATGAGGAGGGGGCGTGGCGCCGGTGGGCGGCTGCTGCGATGGATTAACAAATCCTAGCCCAGCACCAGGCCCTGCCATGAGTAAAAATACGAATACATGGCAGCAAAATTCTATACTGATGATGAGAACAGTGATGCACGCCAGTGATTCCCAACCAGGCTGCCATGGAATTATCCCATTTCATTTTTTTTGTTAAAAAATTATTACAATGGACCTCTGAGATATAACTGACCCGACTTACTATTTTTCGGAGACACAAGCCATCGTTTGGCCAAATTTGCGGGGAAAAAAAAATAATAAAAAATCTTCCAAAAAAACACTTTCCTCTAAAATAATAATAACAATAATAAGAGGAAGAAAAATAAGAATAAAATAAAAATAAAAAAGAGGGAAATCTGTTGTGAAAAAATGTAATAAAAATATTGAATCAAATATTTAAAAATGTTTATAAAAAAAAAAAAAAAAGAAATCTGTGAATATATGAATGCGTGGGTGCCAAACCGTGAGTATGCGTTGGTAATGGGAAATGCCATGTATGGGCTAATGAAGCAACAGATAATTTGGAAGTAAAAGGTTCATCAACACATAGACAATATAACAATACTCACACAGGCACGTTTTTATCCTCTGCAAAAAACATTATTGCAGCATTCTGAATTAAAGTAGTTGCGAAACTACTACTAACAATTTTCCTTCCATCTGCATGATCGTATTATACTGCCTCTGGTGGTTAAGTTGCACACGCCAGAAGGAGCCGTAATTAATTATCATAATGCACAAACTGTTTATTTATAGTTCATTTAATTATGTTATTAATATGTATATATAGTACAATGTGAGATAGCGTTATTCCTTATTAAAAAACATTGGAAAATATTTTATTGTTTTTTTTTTTCATCTATTCAGACAGAACAATTCAGTGTTCTTCCACTAGATGGCAGACGGTACAATTAAACTGTGCAACCATGCGTTTACATTAATGCAACAGACAAATAGTTTAGTGTTCATCTGAACGGCAAGATTTTTTTTCTAATGTAAACTGGGCGCCTTGGCTTAATAAAGGTTGGGAAGCACTGATGTACAGTACACAACATGATTGCAAAGACATTTACATACATAAATGAACTACATACTGTTGCCTCGCTCTTTGCCAAGACACAATCGCTTCAGCGTTGACCCTATAAGACAAAACAAGAGTTTACTAAACTTGTCTCAGATTCCATTTAGAGAAGAATAGTGTACAGTATGTGACAACAAGATGCATTAACAAAGCTGCTGAGACACAAAGCAAAAAAATAATAATCTAAACTTGAATTTGAAGCAAAATGATCAGCCTCCTGAAAAAAGTGCAACAGCAAAGTGCAGCGTGAGGAGCAGAAAGGAAATGTACATGCTTGATATAAAATATTGTAAATATAATGTATTAATATTATTATTATTATTATTATGTATAATAAAATGCATACACTCACTGACCAGTGACCACCTACACAATCTAATAAGATACAATAAAAGACCTCATCAAGATTCTGTAGATAAGATCATGAATAATGCTGAGTTATGATTAATCATGTATTGAGGAATAAGCGGTTAAGAAAATGGATGGATACAAAATAAATGTTGTCATGGCATCCCTGGAAGCATTCATACACAATGTATTGTAGTTCATCATTTAACAATGCATTGTAACTTACAAGGATGCATCAAGTTTGCACTTTACATAGCGAAATAAAGCAATAAAACAACCGAAAATTTTGATGCAGCAGCAGAACTTTTGACACGGTTCATATAATGGACCTCATTCGATGAGTGAACCATGTCAACATTATGGTCGGTGAATGTTTCAACCAGTACAGATCTGGGAAGGTGCACTGAAAGTTCACGTTAGCAAATATTCTGTTTATTCAAACCTGGCTATACTGAATGTCATTATTTTGACAAAAACTACGAGCCAATTATTATTCTTAGCTGTAATTCTTAACGTCAAATGACCAATTTGTCAACTCTGTAGCCGTTTGAATAAACAGGACAAAATGCAGAAACCGAAGTGAAATGTCAAAAAAAAAGTGCAAAGAAAACAAGCTGTGTTTCCAAACAAAAAGTAAAGACAGCGATGTGTGCCACAAGAGAGAAAGACACGCAAAATAAGGGAAGCGGAGCAGCAAGAGAAGAGATACAAACAGATAGATAAAGGCACAGGCCCACTGAGAAATCTAGCTCTGGGCTTGCTACTGGATTTGTAAGTCACTCTCTCGGTTGGTTGAGGGTAATTAGCCCAGCCTGGATGGAAGAATAATCAAAAAGGGGAGAAGACACCAGAGTAAGAAAAGCACACAAGAGTCATTTAATATGTTGATCCAAGGTACGATACAGTATTGACGGGAAAATGAAGCGTCTTCAAGCACTTGCAATATTATTTTACTCCTCTAGATGGTGCGCTTGGTTTAAAGATAAATATAGTGTACAGTAATGGCAATTGATGAAATTTCCACTGCTTCTTTAAACCAAGAGTGCCATCTCGAGGAATAAAAAATATCACAGTTTCGTGAAGCTTCACTTGTCTATCACTATGATACAGTCATGTGTTGGTTTGTTGGCTCTCACCTTGTCCTGGTGGAGCTTGTGTGCTTGTGCCGTCTCCAGTGTACAGTCCAGCATAAATGTTATCAGAGGACAAGGAGCCCTTGAGGGAGCAGGGCTGCTGAGTCTGCACGGGTTCCGAGGTGGAGCTGGGAATGTGGCTGGGACAGGACGCCTTGGCTGGAGAGCCGTTTAAACTCACAGTTGTTTCACCTGTTCCAGGGACGGCTAATAACACACACATTAAGAGTGTTACTATTGTTTTCATTTGTGGGCTCAGAGCACTCATTATCACCTAATAACGCAAATAAAAGTAACAATAATTAGGATTGAAAATGATGAGTATTTAGATGGGAGTTGACTGGCTTGTTTGCCGACCTGCTACACTCCACCATTGAAAGGTGACAGCGTCTGGAGCATGAAATAAATAAATATGAGAGCAGAGGCTTTTTATTTATTGATTAATATATTTATTTTTTTTATTTATTTCCACAGTTATTTTAATATTTATTTTTTATTATTTGAGTCTTCTTTTTTATTTTTGTATTTATTTTTACTTTATTTATTAATTTATAATATACATTTTAGTTGTTTTTAATTTCAATTTATGTTTTTTGTATTTATTTTGTTATTGTATTTATTTAATTTATATATAATTTAATTTCTTGTATTTTTGTATTTATTTCCACATTTATTTTTATATTTACTTTTCAAGTCTCATTTTTCATTTTTGTATTTACTTTTACTTTTTATTTATGTATAATGTACATTTTTGTTGTTTTTATTTCCATTAATATTTTTTTTTTGTATTTAATTTTTTAATCGTATTTTTATATCCACTGTTATTTTCACTTTTATTTATTTTTTTTTATTTTGGCATTATTGGTCCTCCATAATTAGTGGTAGTGCACCAGGGTGATTTAGATCCTATTTGGCTGACATGAACTTTTTGTTGTCCTGCTTTGCCCCATTGTTATATGTGGTGTTCCACAAGGTTCAATTATGGGGCCCCTGCTGATTTCATTGTATTTGCTTCCCTTGGGTTCCAGCTTGAAAACATGGTACTGTATTTCCTTTCACTGTTGTGCGGATGACTGTCAGATCTATGTCGTGCGGAGCAAAAAATGTGCTTTTTCATTAAGTGAAGGCCACTTCTGTTCTGTCTGGAGGAAATCAAGGCCTTGCTACACCTCACCAGACGCCACCTGGCTTAGTCACAGGAGTTCGGCTTCCTCAGCTGGAGCCAGAACCAATCAAAGAGGCTCGCTAATCTAATTGCTAAGTTGTTGGGTAGCGGCTTCCTCTGTCAGCACTCGAGTGGAGTTCATCATCCAATTTGCAGAACTTAATTTGCAGTTGCCGAAAACTGTTGTCATCAGTGGCGCATTTTTAAAAGTACATACGTACAGTATCTGCACTCGTGAGGAGCATTAAAGGAGAAGAGCGTAGGAAAAAAAAAAAAAAGTCTTAAAGGTGAGAAGAAGGAACTTGACATTATGATACTCACTGGGTCTGCCGGCGTCACCAGATTTATTTGTGACATGTCGAAATTGCTGAACCAGAGGGCTGAGGAGCTTGCCGGGTTTCAGCCTGTGCTTGCCGGACCTTTTCCTGCGACCCGTCGGCGGTGCTACGTGCGAGTACGTCAGGCCGGATGGTGGGACTTTGCCAAGTCTGAGATACAGCAGCTCCACTTCTCCTCTCTGGTGAGCTTGCAGCTCCGAGATCTCCCTCAAATGTCTTAAAGGAATTGGAGCAAGAAAGTAAAGCTCATTTATGAAATAAATTCATTAGATTTTTTTTATTGTAATCGTGAAAGCTTCTACTCACTTCTCCCGGAGTGTCTGTAGTTCTATCTTCATGTCCGAGTCCTCCATCTCCGAGTCATTATCACTGCTGGCGTAGGCCGAACCGGTCACGCCCCCGTGCCTGCTCGGCGAATCCGAGCTCTGCACGCTGCCGCTGCGGCCGGACCGTCTGAGGAAGGCCACCGCCCTCTTCATCAGGTCGCTTCCCCTACGCTCCGATCGAGCGTGTTGACTCGGGGTGGCGGCGGCCAGCTTGGCGGGGCTGCTCTCGGCCCCCGAGTCAGAAGACAGGAAGCGAGCGTGGACCGTGATGTCGACGGGGACGGAGGCTGAGGTGATGGTGTGAGGCAAGGTGGCCCCAGAGGAAGACGTGTCCAGGTAGAAGTCTGGCGGCGCCGAGTAGCGGCTGCAACGCGTCCTTTGCGCGACGTCGTCCTCGGCGCTGACCACGGAGAAGCGACCGATGGTGGTGGAGGGAGTCATGGCCTCGGCGGCGACGTTGTAACCCGCGGGGTGTGCTGGCGAGGCAACGCTGCTCCAGCTCCTCTGCTTCACATCACGCTTGTTGGCCACTTCAGGAGGAACTGACATTATCTGACAAAAGGGAATCGACATGAGTGGACAATATGCTGCTTGTTTTTTTTTTGTTTTTTTTTTTAATAATATTAATTATATATATTAATATATTAATATTATTTTAAACTTTTTTATGTTAAATGTTTTAAAATTTGTTGAATAATGTTTTAAGATTGTTATTGTATGTTTTGTTTTTTTTTAGTAAATTTTGTAACCTATTTTTATTTTTTATTTTTTTTCCCTCTGAATGTTAACTACTGTTTTTTTATGCTTATGTGTTGTCTTTCCTTGTGTAAAGCACATTGAGTTGCCTTGTGTATGAAATGTGCTATACAAATAAACTTGCCTTGCCTTGCCTAAGTAGACAAAAAAAAATTTTCCCCTTCAAACAAACCTTAAACCGGCCTCTTGTCCCAGAGCAGGAAACAGAGTGAGAAACGTGCCTTTTGGAATGGGATGCTGCAGATTATTGAAACATGATCATTCATTAAAAAGTGAGGAATGCAATGAAAATTTCAGAGGAGTGTGACGATATATCGATATCGCGATACTTTGTCTCATGATAGATTATCGATACGCCTACACATGTATCGCGATATTTGTAGTTAATATACAGCCACTATAACGGCTCCATTGTTCATGACTTATTGAGCAATTACTGGATGTGCCACTAGGGGGAGCGCCTCATAAGACTGGCGGTAAAATGTGCAGAAGTCTTCAGGCGAAGAAGACTCATCAGCTTAGTTTTACTTGTGGAAGACATTTATCTGTCCTGAACTGACTCAGTTTTCCGTTTTACGTTTCTATGAAAAATGTGGATTATATTTTCAATTTTAACATTTTAAAGCATATTTTATGTTTAGACTTTTTGAAGCACACAATTTCTGAGGAATATCAATTTTATTTATTTGGATTTAATATTTAAGTTGGGCATGTAACGAAAACGGCAATATCGTGATATCGCAATATTAAAACTGCCTCAATATATCGTCGTCGTCATGTCATGATATTAAAAGCAGCTCATTTGTTAAAAAAGTCGGGTTGATTTATATTTGTGGAGATCTAGCACCCTCTGGCGGCAAGTTTTTTAGTGCAGTTTAATTTTCATAAGGCATGTTTTGGCCCTTCTATGTTTAAAATCCACGTTAATGGTCAGGTAACAAGACAATATGCTTGTAAACAGAGTCATTGTGTGGAGGAACTCAATGTGTTATATTTTTATATATAATATTTATATTTTATAATATTTTTCATTGCTGTAATGTACATTTTTTTAATTAAAAGTTATAAAAGTTTAACAAAAATGTAGTATAGTATGAGCTCTTTTTTTTTGTGACTTTTTTTTTGATCGCCAAACTCCCCCAAATATCGTGATATTATCGTATCGTGATATTTGGCTATCGTTACATCTCTAATTGAAGTATTTTTATTTCTTTATTTACTTTTGCAATGTTACACAAAAAATAATTGCGTCAAAGTTTATAAAAAGGAAACAATTGACTATGTGACTGACTGATATGTTGCACGACAATAGTGTTTAAGAAAGACAAATTTGTTGACAGAAAGTGGTCTCTCTTAAGAAGACATTTTTATTTGTTTAAAAAAAAGTGTGAAGAAGACAGCAGTTTTAATATTGTGTTTCAGTGATGGTACAATAAGAAACTATTTTCTCAGTTTATGTCTTGAGTAATTTTATCGTAGATTTAGTACCTGAACAATATATCGATAATTGCGGTATCATCATATCGTGAGATAATCGTTATCATGAGCCTTGTATCGCATATCGTATCGTATCGTGAGGTACCCAGAGGTTCCCAATACATACCACACACAGCTGAGTCACTCAGAGTGCTCAAACTATCCATTCGCTCGGGAATTTGAGGCTAAAAGAGACGTTGGACAAAACAGGTGAAGGTCATCAGTGTTTGTTGACGTTATCAAAATGCATTGTAGCAAAAAAAAAAAAACATATACAATAGAACGTATTTATACGTTTTTGGGAGCAAATGAGTTAAGAGAGTCCTCGTACTGGTATCAGTCTAAAAAAAAAGTGGTATTGAGCATTCCAAATGGCTAATTGTGTGAATAAAATAAACAAAATTGCTAGTTGCAAATATGGGTGCATTATTTGACTATACTTTTGAGTTGTCACCGATACCAAGTTCTGACACCACTAGTACTTAATGTTATGATTAAAACGCTAAGTTTTTCAAGCAAATTTTTAAAAATCAATAATTGGAAAAGAAATTATGAATGGTGTTATATAACTTTGTATTAAAATGAATTGAAATGAATAGCTGCAGGCTCCTTTCTGTTTCTGTTTATTTTATGTATGCACTTTGGAATGTTTAAGTCAATTATGTTGATTATGATGATTCTGATTTTGTTTTGATTAATATTTTATTTATAGTTTCTGTGAGGGACCCCAGGAAGAATCGTTTTCACGATGGTGAAAACTAATTATGGGTTTCCCATTTTAAACAATAAACAATAAACTCTTGATAAATAAAATTTCCCCACCAACAAAGCAATGAACGATTTACCAAACAAAATAAAAGACCTATATAGCATTTTTCCTGAAAAATGCAGGAAATTAATGGCAATTTTCCGTTCTTCACATTTGTAGTTCCTAATGGTAAAACGACCACAAAAGGACTGCTGAAACTGGTATCGGAGGCTGTCGCAAGGACTGATACCTTGAAATAAGGCCGGTAACCAGTATCAGTAGTAGTTGTCCATCCCTAGTTATAAAGTTGTAGTTGCACAGTAAATGATTGGTGCCCCACCTTGTTTTTTGCAGAGTAAACATGAACCTACTGCATATAGATCCAAGATTTGTATTGAACAAATATGACCAAACGTACCAATTGTTCTCCTGCTCTGTATCGACTCTCCTCCATTGGACCCGGCGTACTGTTTCCTGACCCGCCAGTGGCACTGTCCGGCCCAGGAGGAGATTGGATGTACTCCGTACCGGAACCCGGCGTCTCCGCCGTGCTTCCCGACGGATACATGGGCGCGTACTCCTGGTAGAGCAAATTCCGAAGTTTCTCATCCAGCGTTTTTATGGTGCTGTCCACAAATCCACCGCGACCCAGTCGCCCTTCGCCGTCCGACTCGCCCGGTCCTCCGCCGTGCTGCGAGGGTGCCGGGCTCTGGGGCAGTGAGGACACTTTGGCCCCTCCCACACTGGAGAAAGGCTGGTGGAGCACCACAGGCTGCTGCAGGCGCTCACTGCGCGTGGCGGCGGCGTATGAGAGGGATAGTGACTCTTTGGCGGAACCGGGCTCCTGCGGTGGAAGGGGGGTGATGGGGGAGCCGCCCGGCGAGTTGCTCACATCCAGAGACAGGGGCATGACCAGGGCACAGCAGGGTATCTCCTCCGCCGCAGAAACAGGACAGATGTCCGCCATGTGTAAGGTGGAATGGATGGGGGAGGTGGCGGCCACGGGGGATCCCTGAGGCTCGTCCATTTGAAAAGAGGTTTGTGGAGATGATGGGGGCAAAGTTTCAGCTCTGGCTGGTTGGGCTTGGTGCACGCTGCTGAGTAGCTCCATTGATGGTACCGACTGAAGAGCCGGGGGTGCAGACACCGGAGGGGAAAGGCTGGCCAGGAGGAGAGGGTCCGTGTTGGACATAATCGGGGGACTGCAGAATCCATACACGTCATGGATGAAGCCTCCACTCCCTCCTGACATCGTAGAGGATGAACCCTCCTCAGCTACCAAAAAAAAACAAAAAACACATACACACATGGATCATATCACATATTATTTCAATATACTTCGATAGGGCTGCTCGATTATGGAAAAAAAATAATAATAATCACGATTATTTTGGCAATAATTGAAGTCACTATTACTCAAACGATTACTTTTTTTGGTACAAAACAAGAAAATATTTAAGCATTTAAAATATTAAGACCAATTTAAAAAATATATAAGATTTATTTATTTATGTATTTATTTATTTATTTATGTTGGCAAAACCTTGAAGTTGGAGTGCAGCTTGTGCACTTCGCAACAGGATGATAATTTATTTTTTGGTACAAAACAAGCAAATGCATTTTAAATATTAAGACCAATTAAAAAATATATAATAATATACATTTCTAATAATATGTATGTATGTATGTATGTATGCATTTATATATTTATTTATTTATTTATGTTGGTAAAAACTTGAAGTTGGAGTGCAGCTTGTGCACTTTGCAATAGGACGATTTTTTTTTTTTTGTACAAAACAAGAAAATGTTTACACATTTAAAAATACTAAGTCCAATTTAAAAAAGTAGAAACACTGTAATTATGTAATTTTCCTTTGGACCAATTTTTTTTATAATAATATATATTTATTTATGTTTGCAAAAACTTGAAATTGGAGTGCAGCATGTGAACTGTGCAGCAGGACGATTTTTTGGGTGCAAAACAAGAAAAATATTTAAACTTAAAATTAAAATTGCCAAAATTATTTGAAACACTAATTATGCAACTTCCTTTTGGATGAAACAAAATGTATTAAATTAATTATTTTACGATTTAAAAAAGATGCAAATGTATAAATGTAAACAACTCGAAAATTAGGATTAATAATCTTTTTTTACGATTATGCTGATTTTGTAATTGTGTATTGTAATAATTGACATTTTTCATTCAGCTGCCACAAATTCTTCTGATGTAATCACATTTTGCACAGCATATGAACAAGAGTCACCTCGCGATGTGGAAGGTCTGCCAGGCAGCTGCGTGTTGGCTGAGCTGCTGGGAGACTGCGACGCTGTACCGTCAGATGAGGGCTCCTGGCTGGAAAAGGGGGTCTCCTCCACAGGACAGATTATGAACCATCGCTTTCCTGTGTGAAGAACTGCAATACCCATGCACTTAGAACATTAACAAAATAATTGGGAAGATGCTGTGAGGGATAAAGTGCTTCACCATTCTGCTGGTAGACAGGCAGGGATAATCCAGATTGTTGACTCTGGAGTAAAGAAAAGACATGTGATAAATGCAATTTTCCCTTTACAGAATCTTGACTAAATATATGGAGGTGGAAGAAAATATGGAATTGGTCCACAGGTTGCAGCTCTAAGAGCTTTCACTAAATGACTTTATACACGCTTGTGGAGTGTGTCTTTGGGAAATTAAGAATTTTCCAACAAAGTTGGAAGCACATAATCTAAAAATGTATTGAAAAATTCAGGGAGAATATCATACTTGTTTGTGTCCACGAAAATATCAATATCACGATATTAAAATTGCCATGATATCGTCGTCTTCATGTCATGATATTAAAAGCAGCACATATGTAAAAAAGGCGAGGTTACGTTCCACTTGTGCAGTTCTACCACCCTCTGGTGGTTAGTTTGTTAGTACAGTTTAATCTTTATTAGGCATGTTTTGGCCACTGCAGCAGTATTCACTCATACAAATCAGTCATACCAGATAATACATTTGAACATCTCCGTTAAAATCAACACAAAAACAAAACATTACTGTATATATATTGTTTTACAATATGAGTTTTTATACTGTATCATGAGCTTTTTATTTTTAGTTTTTTTTATCGTCAACCTATACCCACAATATTATGATAATAATCGTATTGTATTGTTTGGATCCATATGGTGTATTTTTCACTATATTAATAATTTATTTTACACTTCAGTTACCTCTCCCACTTGTCCATCAGAGGTGTGGCCTTGTTGGGGGCTACAACTCAAAGTAGATGCCCTCTCCCCCTCCGTGTCATCATTCAACATGTCTTCGGCTTTATCCACAATGTCTTTTAACTGGTCGATGAAGATCTCTTTTTCTAAAGGGAGGATGAATCCATTCTCCACCTAAATGCAAACAATACCCACATGTTGTGAACAACACCACGACAGTAGATGAGGAAGAACGTGATCACGTTTTCTATTGAACAAACCATGTAAGTTGCAATTTCCTCCGGAGCGTCACCATCCAGATCAAATTTAAACGTCACCATTTTGTGATTGTGAGTCTCCAGCTGACATTCAACCATTTTGTCACCCGTGTTGCAAACCTGCAAATGATAATACTGCTTTAGGGAAGTGTATCTTTAGAAAAATAGGAATCCTGTCCTCACATTGAGCATGCTCAGTTTGGGTTTGCTCATCTTTTCTTGCCGGGAGCGCATCCGAGTGGACTTGCGATGATGTTTTCTGTGTTTTCCTTCCCCCTTCCCTCCGCTGGCCAAGCTGTCATACCCGTCGCTTGTTTCTTTACCAGATGCAACATCAGAGAAGGGACTGAGAGAAAAAGAAAAAAAAAAATACAGATGTTGAGGCTTTTTTTTTTTACGGAAGAGGATTAGGGCCAGTGAAGAGGGAAAAAAGAAGGGTTGTCAGGATTCTTAGGATTTATTATCAGAATTATGACTTTAAAAGTTAGAATTCTGACTTTAATCTCAGAATTCTAACTTTAAAGTGACAATTCTCACTTTATTTTCAGAACGAGGGGTGCACCGATCACAATTTTCCGGCCGATCGCCGATCTTTTAAAAAGTCTGACCTGCTCATCCCGATTTTTTTTTTTTTTTTCATTACAAGCAGCATATTCAGTGTTCAGTGTTCTAATCTTGTTTTATTGGAAAGCATTGAACAAAATTAGCGAAATAATACAAATTGGTTGTTTTAACTGCACATAAACTTCTCTCAAATAAAAATGAAAATCGCTTTAAGTCATCTCAGCAGCAGAGGACAGTGGCTGACCTTTTCGGACCTCTGAAGGGGGAGATGAAATTGATGGAAAAGATCAGTATATTCTTCAGGGATTGGCCGATCACCGATCTTCCAAAATGAAGGAAATCGGGGCCGATAAATCGACGGGCTGATCGATCGATCAGGGCACCCCTAATTCTAACTTTATCACTTTAATCTCAGAGTCCTGACTTTAAAGTCAGAATTCAGACTTTAATCTCGGAATTTTGACTTTGTGACGTAGAGATATGAATTGTGGGGCAAGTCAGAATTCTGACTTCAGAATTCTGAGAACAAAGTGAGAATTCTGAAAGTAAGAATTCTGTGATTAAAGTCAGAATTCTGAGAATAAAGTCAGAATACTGCCAACCTTTTTTTTCTCTTCCCTGGCCCTAATCATCTTCCGTAATTTTTAGTTAATGTACAGAATCAATAGATTGCTTTAAAAAAAAATGCACACACCTGTCATATGCATAGCTGGGCAATGATACTGGTTTTTCCTGAAACACTTCCTGAAGAGAGTAAATGTAGGGAGATATGTGTATTTGGAAATGTGAATAACATGAGTGAATTTGTTACTTTCAGTAATACACAGTCTGGTGTTCATCATACCTCTGTGCAGGGTTCTTGCTGTAACATACAAGAAGTTGATGGCGCTTCTTGTTTCTGACAAACTGTTGGCTGGCTTACACATTCAGATGTCATCGAGACTGCTGTCTGGATTCCAGCGGGATGCAGAACTGGAGCTGGGACAGAAGTTGGAACAGGAGTAGCGGGCTGAGCTGGTAGCGGGACCGAGGTTGGTCCTGAGACCAAACCTGGTACAGAGATCTGGTTTTGTCCTGCGGCCATGGAATCATCTAAGATTGCAGATGACACTTTTGGCGATCCCGATAATGAAATTAGGGCTTCCGGTGGGGCTAGAGCTGGAGATGGAGCTTGAAATGAGACCGAAGCCGCGGACTGAGCCGGCATTTGGGATGCTGCTGCTTGGCCTTTTGGCTGGATTAAAGCTGCGGTTTGTGATGGGGTTTGGATTTCGACATCCGCTGCAGATGAGAGTGGCGCTGAGGTGGGAAATGTGGAGGCTACACTTAAGTCCGTGCTGGCTGCAGCATTATCTATATCTGTTCCACTTCCCCAGAGGGGAATTTGAACAGGTTGAATTGGGGCCAAATCTTCAAAATTTCCCTGTGGAGTGTTTGTCTGCACCTAGGGAAAAAAAAAAGCACATTTGCAAAATTTATTTTAGGGATAGGCCGATTATCGGTGCCAATATTTGGCATTTTGACAAATATCGGCATCAGCCTTTTTTACGAGTCTGAAGGCCAATACAGTTGGTATTTCACTGAGCAGTGAATGCTTGTGAACGTAGCAAATTTAGGGTTTTCATCAGGATTTGTAAGATATTCAAATTTTTACTTGTCGTGAAGACATTTCAAACATACTCAGATAAAGGGTCACCGTCTGCAAAGATCTTTTGAAACCTTTTACAAACCATGACGAAACCCCAAATTAGCTACAGTCTACACATTTGTCCCCCAGTGAGATACAGAGAACTTTTCATTTTTGGATTTATTTAAATTTCCATTTTATTCAAAAAAAAAAAAAATATATATATATATATATATATATATATATATATATATATATATATATATATATATATATATATATATATATATATATATATATATATATATATATATATATATATATATATATATATATATGTGATGCTGACACTGGGAACTCCCGAGACACTTTTTATTTAAAAAAAAAATAAATAAATCAAATAAATAAATTTAAAAAAAGGGAAAAATAAAAAAAATTAAATTAAAAAAAAGAAAATGTGTTGGTTTTTTATGTTTTTTGTAAACTTTTTTTTTTTTAACAGTAGAAAACTTTAGGGAAGTACAAAGCTGTCAATTCTTTGACCAGGTATGTTTAAAATGAAAAGAAAATCTTTTTTTTTTTTAAATTGCGGTAATATTTTCTCTTCTCTGCAAATGAATATTGGTTTGAAATATCGGTTTACTTGACAACTAATAATCAGTATCCGTATTGGCCTTGAATAAAACATCGGTTTATCACTAATTCATTTATAGATAAAGCAAGTAGCTTTTAAATGCCCAAATGCATGATCTCATGCATTGCAACAAGGGTTCAGCACCATTTGTCCATCTCATTTCCAATCATCCAATAACTACAAGTCAAATAGTCACCTGTTCAGCCAGTTCTTGCTCAGGGTGGGGGACGGGGTAAGGGGTGGGTTGTACCTGGGAGAGAGGTAAGGAAGGGGTGTAATGGAAGCTACCAATGTTTGGATAGGATGTCGGTGGGCCGGACATGGTCATGGCAAGGAGTGTGCCAGGGAACGCTACACCGGCCACCTGCTGAGGTGGCGGCTGGAGGCTACTAAAGGCAAAATGAGGATTGAGGGGAATGACGGTGGGGTGGGGTGAGGGCAAGAAGTAAGGGCTAGCTAAGGGGGCCGGGGAGATAGGAGGGGGCTTGAGGCCCCCTGCTTGAACACAATATGGTGAGGGAAACTGGGAAAGAAAAAGGGAAAATGATACACAATGAACAAAGTCACCCATTCAATAGAAATTATTTACACTGGTGTCATGTGTCAAACATATTTACCCGAAACAACCTGACGCAACAGTGTACGCCAGCTTCATATTACGCACCTGCGTGCTGACGTGGAGGGGCAGCAGAGGAGGGGGAGCACTGGTGGCAGGCTGTGGGAAACTGGTAGATAAGTCAGGAGGACTCAAGTGAGATGGAGGCTGGTCAGCAGATAATTGCTAAGGAAGACAATCAAATATTGTGTTGAAGAAGGAATACAAATTAATATCACAATTCAAATGGCATCAAGATATTTGGGATTTTACTTTTTGAAATTATTGTATGAAATGGTAAATGGTATGAGGTCCAATTTCCGCCATGAATTGTTAACCTGTCATTCCAAATGGCACATTTCATGTTAAATGTTTACATCATTTCCATTTGAAATTGAAGTCATTCGGTTCAATTTTCAATATCAACGCCTTAAAAAAAATAAAATAAAAAAATAAAATAAAATTTAAAAAAAATCGCCTGAGTCATTTTTTCAAATTTTTCACGAAACACACAAAAAAAATGAACCTTTTGAATTATGAGGAGATGATTTATTTTAAGAGGGTGATGATATGCCAAAATTTTGCACATACCAAAAATTTACAATTTTTCACCTCCCATCAATACTGCGCCCAACCAGTACTAAGCACCGGGTTCTATCACCTTATTGCTTAGGAAATAAAACCAACATGACTAAATACTGACTCACTAAAGTTATAAAAATTGGGTTTAAACTCACTATTATATCTGTAGCATATTTTTTTTTACTGTACATTGAAAGCAGGATAGCTGGTAAAAACAAATTTATGCAGTTGTGCTAAAAGCTGCATGACAATATGGTCAACTAAATAGAATTAATGGCCTCTTGCTATGCTTTATTTGTGTTTATATCACAAATGTAAACTGTTTTCATAAAGTACCTGGTCCTGGCCAGGCTGAGCCGTAATCTGCGTCTGTGCGCTGGGCGTTGCAGCTGGGAAGCTCTGTGCTGTCGGTCTACTGTGCTGCGTAGGAAGGGCTGGCGTCGATGGAGCAGAGACTGTCTGTCAGAAACAAATATGACAGCCCACGTTAGCTACACGATGACTCATATAACGCAGAAGTGTTTGTATAGCGAGTGCTAACTCAAGCTCAAGGTCAAAATGCTCTGCGATCTGAAGCAGGCGAGAGGCAGTATATCTTTTTGGGCAGGAATCCAAGAGGGAAACTGGATGGAAAGGGATTGCGGTGGCATGACTCAGAGGGCCTGCATATTGTTTTGGACTTGTGTTAATTTTGTCAATGAAGACTAAAGAAAAATAATTTCGTCAACACACATTTTTCATCGAACTAAAAATAGACTAGTATGCATTTTTCGTCAACTAATGTTGACGAGACTTCACTTAATAAAAACTGGACTAAAATTGATGGACATTTTAGTTCATGAACAAGACGAAAATTACCGGTGTATGATTTTGTAAAAACTTATCTCTGCTAATCTGTCAATGTGACACACAGTCACACAGCCCCTTTCAAATCTGCAGCTAGTGAGTGAACCATACGGGACAGACAAGAGGTGGAATCAAGGTGAAAAGTTTAAAAAAAAAAAAAAAATTTGATGTGAAATAGTTTTAGATCTGAATGTTCAACATTAACTGCTGTCAAAAAAATACAGGTGTTAAATGATTGTCCTGACTAAAACGTAGACAGTTTTTGTTGACGTGGCCCGTAGGCAGTATTGTGACCCGTTTTGGTCTTTTTGATGGTTCTGACCAAGCCATTTCAAAATAAGATATTGCCTACGGGTTAAACTAGACAAATAAAATGATGCTTTCTTGGACTAAAATAAAGACTAAAATGCTAGATTTATAGTAGACTAAAAATGGACTCAATAAAAACGGGATGAGGTTGATTAACTTTGATCAAACTAACAAGCGATGAATGAGACTGAACTAAAACTGAGACTAATTTTTAAAATGGCGGATAAAATTAACACTATTTTGTACCCTATTGTGCTCTATCTCAGCCTATCTAAAATGAAGGCTTCATTTTTGGATAAGCAGGAGCAAAAGCTGTTTGTTGTACATTTCTACGGTGATGCTAAGAGAAAGAAGCAGCTTGCAGGTGTCATAAAAAATGCAGCAGGCTGCCGCAGTAGAAGTGTTTGCCCTACAGCTTTCTTCTCTAACCTACCAGTGAATCTGCTCCGCCTTCGCCGTTACATCTTGGGAAGAGGAGCCTTTTGTCCAGTGGGACTTGAAGGCTTTGACCTTCGTCTACACGCTCAAACAAAGGGGATGCGCGACGGTTAGCGCCACACTCCGAAAGAGAAGGCGAACTTGTTCTGCGGCTCACAATGTGATGGAGACAGTGGTTAAGAAGACTAAGATCTCCGCCGTCGAAAAGATTCCTGCACAGGTCAGCATTTGAAGGCAAAATCAATGGCGGGGAGCGACGTTGAGATGGAGTCAAAATAGAAGGTAGACTCAGCGGAGGGGATGTGGGCGAGGCGGGTTTACAGATTGACCTGATCGGGTCAGATGTGGGCAAAGAGTGAATATGGGCGTGTCCCAAAGAACCCCTTCTCGTGGTCTTGCTCAGCCGGAGGACAGACATGCAAGTCCGACAGTGATGAGGCTGCGGCCTGAATGGGACGCTGAGTCGTTGCTCTGAGGGGCGGGGAAGGAGAGGTGAGGTGTAAGGACTCGCTGAGTCATGATGAGAAAATTGATGAGGGGATAAAGACGAGCTTTGGGAGCGGTTATAAAATAAGCTGTCTTTGGTGTCCGAGCAGGACATCTCAACCTGGGAGGCACTTCCACGACTGGGGCACACAGCGCCCCTAGTGGTGATGTCAGGGCTTACAAATGGCTCACTGTGGAGACGCTAATCAGAAATGTATTATTAAAATGTGCAAGAAGGGAGAACAGACAGGAGGTTTTGCATATACTTACTGTTGGAGCATCATCTGGTCCCAGGTGCAATTGTGCAGCAGGTTGGTGGTAGATCCCAGCTTGCAGCTGACCTACGGTTTGCTGGTAGGCTCCCTGATGTAACTGAGTGGATTCGTGCACGTATTGGTCCTGCGCTGTGGCTTGCTGGTAAGGCTCCAGCTGCGCAGGAGGACTGCAGACCGACTGGGCCGAACAGGTCTCAGGCAGAGACTGGTAGGAGCCATTTTGCTGTTTGCCTGGACCATCCAATTGCATGGCAGAGCTCACGCCACTGTCCGCTGTAAGAGGGTGTATAGAATTTTGGAATTAATCACATGGAGGTCTAAGAGGCGACAAGGACACAGAAAGGAGGAGCCACTTTTTTAAAATCATCACCTCAGGGAGGTAATGTTGATGACTAATGAAAGGGTTTTTTTTGTTTTTTTTTAACTCGTTGACCGTGAAAAACGTTTAATAACGTATGCTAAAATCCTAATGGATGCCGCCATAAACGTTAATTGACGTTTACTAAGGTTTTGTTTTTTGTTTTTTTCCTCAATGAGCAGTGCAATGTCTTGTGCAGCACTGCCTGCTCAATGGGTTGTGGAATCAAAAACACCTACTAACTATGGCCAGCAGATGGCAGCATTGTATCCGTTTTCAATGGGCTCACGGTATATGAAATTACAATGAAACCCGACTGATATGATGAAATTGAACGTTTTCAAGGATGACGTGAATGATCAAAGCCTTTGTCACATTAAATCTAATTCACAGAGCGTCAATAAACAAAAAAATTATGTCTAAGTCACTGTTGTGCAAAAAATTTACCTTTTCAATGTCACACAAATTACCAATTTTTTAATGGTTACTCCTAAAGAATAGAATAAGGTAGAAAGTACATGCTTTTTTTTTTTTTTAAATCTTTATGTAGTCGTAGCGCACAATATTTTGTTTGCCTTGAAAGATGAGTGAAAATGCTCGAAATTGCCCCCCCATATATATTGATAAAACTGCTGGATTTGGCTGCTTAACTCATATTTTTATCCATCTCAGGTGGCAGCCATTTTGCCTCTTGCTGTCGAGTGAAAATGACATCACAGTTGCCCAGGTCTCAGATAACAACTAATCACATCTCAGCTTCAGATCAAAGGTGAGCCGTGATTGGTCAACAACTGTGATGTCATTTTCTGTCGACAGCAAGAGGCAAAATGGCCGCCACCTGAGATGGATAAAAATGGCTGGATTTTGCTGCTTAATTCATAGTCCACAAATGTAATATTAATCAGAATGTCATGTTTAGACTAGTGAGGTCACATTTAACGTATTATTGATAAAGACTGTTAATGCTGTTACAGTCTCAGGAGAGTCTTGACGTGGTTTATCATGATGTAACATTCACGTCCGTTTCATTTGCACATTCTCACATGCGGTCGCCGTGGTGACGGGGACTGTACATATCAAGGTCTGCTGATCCACCTCCGGGTCGTCATACTCGGCTGTGGCCAACGCGGCCCCCTGTTGTCCGGGAACCTGCAGGAGGTTCTGCTGAGTCTTCTTCGCGGATGTCTCGCCGTTTCCCGGTGAGACGGTGCGCTCCCTTCTCCATTTGATCAGAGCCACACGGTCCCGGATTGACTTTCCAACAACCTTCACATCGCAGTCCAGAAAAAAGCCAGACTCCACCTATGAGACACGAGGGAGACATTCAGTGTAATTACAGTATGTATGATATTTTAAATAGGTATAATAATTTCTTGTAAAGAATTGTAATAGCCACATTAAGTACACAATCTAAAATTCTGCCTTTACAAAAAAAAAAATATAACATTATTGCTACAGGAGAAAATATAATACCGCCAAGTATCATGCAGAACAGTTCTGCACCAAACCACAAGACAATAGCAGCCATAGATCACAGACATGGCGACTTCTCTGTCAAATGATGTTTAATTAAGAGACTGGGATTACATTTCTCAATTTAATGAGTCATATTAGTCAAACACACATTGTGTACTGCACACCAACCACTTAATTAGCTTCAAACGCACAATCGGATGACAGCACGTGCAAGAGATGCAATGGAAAAATCTGTCTTTAAAAAAGATAACGGTCTCATTTTTCATGAGAATGATTCATGTCAACCAGGGTGTACAAACGACGGCCATTTGCGGCCCGCAATGCACCTTTCAGCGGTCCGTGGCATATACTAAAAATGACATTTGATGACCAACAAGGCCAATTCAATAATAATAATAATAATAATAATAATAATGAAAAATATTTACTGTACAGCTTTTCTAGATATGCAAAGATACAAATAAAATATTTCCAACAAAAATACAATTTCTCTTAAAAAAAAACAAACAAAAAAAACACTGTTAATATAATTTTAGAAGCAAAAATGGTTTCTTCTTCCATTTTCTGCTCTCTCAAGTTCCGATTTATGAATATTAATGATCCTCAAGTAACTCTTTTAAAAATGGTCAGCTTATTAGTTTGCTTTTGTTTTGGTTCTGAATGTGGAGATGGAATTTGGTCAATGTTTTTGAAAAGCCTAAACTCTTTGCCTTATCAACTTTAACAGAATGCTATTATGTAAATTTCAACGATATGAAATTGCATGCTTGACTGATTTCAGCGTGTTTAATAAATTAAAGTCAAAGAATTTCAAATCGGCCTTTGCATTCTTCCATTTGTCTGTATTTTTTTGTTTTTTTGTTTTATTTGGACACACCTGATGTAAAAAGTCAGTATGTTCACTCTAGTACAGAACTGCATTAGATTGTGTTGTTGTTCCCGTGTGTCCATACGACCTGACTTGGAAAAGGAATCACAATTACTAAAAGTCTAAATAGAACGATTAATGGATGAGGCAACAAAACACAGTGTTATCGCAAAAAGCGAGTAATTAACCGATTAAAATCGTGTTTACCATTTCTTGCGCAACAACTTCTGGGTCCTCGTTCGCCAAGTTAAACGTGAACTCTATTGCGCCAGTATCCTTGTATTTCCCCTTCAACTTTTTAGGATCCTCAACCCACAGCTTCAACGCGATGGAGGATTTTTTCCCATCATCTTCTTCATTGAGTTCCACTCTAACGCCTGTATCCTCTGCAAAGAAGGCGTGGTTCAAAAGGTCCTTGATGGAGTACCTGCAGGAGATGAACACAACAACAGCAGCTACTTACAGTAGGTCACTGAATGCACACAGACATGAACTCTGTCACAGCCAAATACTGGTGTTGACGTCATAACACAGAACAGCAACACAACAACGATTATAGGTCAGAGGTTACCTGCTTGCGTGGGTTTTGTCAGATACTCACCTTTCCTCCCATCTGTGACAAATGCACTCCCCAATTATCTCCTTAATTTCTGGGTCGCTTACTTTGCTGTAGCTGGCAGGTTTTACACCCTGGGGAGTGAGAAAAAAAGTAAGTGTGGGTAGACATATTATGGCATGAGTTTATACCCAATAAACCAAATATATCGTATTAAATACAAGCCATTTTGAGCCCTCTATTTCATGAGTATAATTTTTTTTTCCCATTAAAACCCTGTCGTATATGATCTGACACATGCATTGCACGGATAAGCCATTAGAGGGCAGAATCACCCAGTTGATGGCTTTTCCAGCGACCTAGCAATTGAGAAAAGAGACACCTAAACTTATTAATAGTGGGAAATGTTCTGAGTTTTGGAAAAACTTATATGTTTAATATGACTGTTTATTATTAGATTTTTGACAGTTCTAAATGTACAAATTTAAAGTATTGTGACCGGATGTGTCAAATATGACACAAATCAAAAGTCATATGTGGAAGTTGATTTTCAAAATAAAATAAAATATAAAAAAATAAATAAATAAATAAATAAATGGTTATATGTTTGTTCAAAAAGTAAAAAAAAATACTCTACAAAGAATCAGAATTTTGTCTCATATATTTCATGGTTCAGGCTTTATAGGGTTAAAAAAAAAAAATCTGACAACACACAATAAATGCACTTTAATAGTTTTGAAGTGTCCTATTATGGTGACATTACTTTTGAAATTTTCCATTTTAGAATTATACTGATTTTGAACTGGTTAATAAGATGGACATATTAAAGACACTGTGCTGTACATTCTGGTGCACATGCTTTGGCCTGAAGGTAGCAGTAGTGTAACACAGGCAGAAATGATGGATGATATCAAGAAGAAGTTAGACAGTCAGCAAACTAAAGTAAAGCTAACGCTAAACTTCAGAAGTTCTACTCATTTGCACAGAGCACAGAGAATATATTTTTGTGAGTATGGCTGGGATTGATACCCCATTTGTTAGTGTTACTGACATGTTTTTGCAAAAGAAATAACATATATTTCTTACGACTGTTTAAAATGACTATAATAGCAATGCTAAAAAGGCTAACGATAACGGCTAAGATGCTGTGTTGGGAAAGTACTTTGTACTTTAAATGAACAGTTATTTGCACAACTACGGTACAAGAGAACAAACTTGTCAACCTCATTATAGGAAATAAACAAATTGAACCACAACAAAATATTAATATAACAAAACAAAAACAATATGTCAAGTGTGGTGACTGAGACTAATCTTAATTTCACTTTACAGGGACTTCAAAAGAAATACTGCAACTTAAGAAAATTGAGTGGAAACTCACGCTGGTGACTTTGCGGTAGATTTGTGCGGCGTTTTGACACTCGGAGTAAGGATATTCTGATGTGGCCATCTCCAACATGCACATGCCGAAGGCGTAGACGTCCACAGCCTCATCGTAGTGCTCCTCGTACATTTCTGGGGCCATGAACTCTGGTGTGCCTAGACCATTAACAAAAAGATCAGAACATATTACTCCAGTACTTAAGGATTTACACTGGCTCCCTGTCAGCTGTAGAATTGATTTTAAAGTTCTGCTACTCGTCTATAAATCACTAAATGGTTTGGGTCCTGAATATATCCAAGAAATGCTGATTGAGTACAAACCCAGCAGGGCTCTGAGATCTACAGACTTGGGCCAACTAGTGGAACCCAGAGTTCGAAGCAAACATGGTGAAGCTGCATTTAGCTATTATGCTGCACACAGATGGAATAGGCTACCAACAGAAGTGAAGTCAGCCCCGAGTGTAAATGCTTTCAAATCCAGGTTAAAAACTTTGCTTTTTTCTTATACCTTTGATTAGGGACTTTTAAACAGCTTTAATTAAGTGGGTTTTTTTTTAAATATTATTTTAAACTTTTTTATGTTAAATGTTTTAAAGTTTGTTGAATAATGTTTTAAGATTGTTATTGTATGTTTTTTTGTTTTTGTTTTTTTTTTTAGTAAATTTTGTAACCTATTTTTATTTATTTATTTTTTTCCTCTGAATGTTAACTATTGTTTTTTTATGCTTATGTGTTGTCTTTCCTCGTGTAAAGCACATTGAGTTGCCTTGTGTATGAAATGTGCTATACAAATAAACTTGCCTTGCCTTGCCTTGCCATTAAAACAAATAGATTCTTGAACAGGTGGAGATACAGTACTGCTAACGAGACTAAGTGCAATTTCTGGAGAAATTGTGTGGGAATGCTGAAAGCGGAATGCTAATAGCTGAATGCTAAGATTTGAATGTTTGTGCTTTTAAAAAAAAAAAAAAAAAAAAAAAAAAGAAGAATCGTAAGAAGTCTTGCTAATTAAATGCCAATATAATCTTGATTTCTCATTAAACAGTAAATAATGTTCAGTAGGCTTTTTTTGTACTTGATAATAAATATCTCCATTGTAAAGTTAAATACTAAAGGATGAGCTAAGTACAGTATTCTAAAACGTAAAATGTTCTGTTTGTGTAAATTTTGCACATTTTTAACTGCCAAATATGAGAATTGGCCTCAAAACAAAACAAAAAACATATTGGTTTGACCTAATCTCAATGTAATAACGTGGTGAGTTCATGGCTAACCAATAACACTTTTAGCGAAGGAAGCCCTCTTCAGAGTCGCCAAGCCCAGATCGCCTATCTTGACGGAGCCGGTGGGACCCGTGATGAAGATGTTGTCACACTTGAGGTCTCTGTGGATGATCGGGGGGGTCCTGGTGTGGAGGAAATGGAGGCCCTTCAGGATCTGTCTGCACCAGCTCCGAAGAACTTTTGGCTTCATCACCTTGAAGCGCTTCAAATACCTGAAGAAGTTTCATAAACAATCATGGTCAAAGGCTGGAGATGAGCTGTGAACCATTTTCACTTACGTTTTCAGTGTCCCTGAGGTCATGAGCTCTGTCACCAGGACTATGCACTTCTTTCCTTTCAATGGCGACTCCCAGAAGTCATAAAATCTCACAATGTTGGGGTGCTGAAGGGCCTTCAACATCTCTGCCTCCTCCTTGAACCTCTGTCTCTCCACCTTGGACAGTTTCCGCTCCTTAGGAATATTCATGAGAACAGTCACTTCTTCTAAACTCAAAGAACATCCTAAACATTAAATAGGTCAAACGAAAGGAGATAAAATAACCTTTCAAACCTCTCTTACAACCTGCCTGAGTAAATTCAAAAGGAAATTGGGAATTGCCTGCGGCGCATGTTGAGAGTGAACACGACTGTGGCGCAAAGAATACATAACATGGGGCTTCTTCTCAGCCCATTTCTTTTTCTGTGTTGAATCAAAACAACAGAGTACACATCAGACCCGTATTTTCGCACACATACGACATAACATTACATGTTGGGCCTTGACATCAACCCACGTATGCAAATAAAGGAAAGATGATGCTGGGGCCTCCCTTCCTCAGATTGCTGTAAAATTATTAAACTAGCTGAAAATTAAATTTGAGTCATAGCATTACAAAACACACATGCTTAATCGTGAACTGTTCAACTAAATTATGAGGCGGCTTTGTAACACACACATTGTTACGCTCTACTTTACGTGCATCGATTATAAACCGATGCCGAGGAGTCAGATTTCAGTAGACCGTCGTGACCTACCAGTGTGCAGCCTCATGCTTCTCGAATTACGTCTGCTCTGCACCACCCTTGGCACAATTTAAAGGATTGTTACAAATGAGCGTCTTTCCAGCGGAATTAAACTGGATTTTATTCAAATTTGGGGACATTATAATTATTTAAAACTGGGCATGTTATTTGAATTATTCAAACATATATATTTGAACTCTTTCAAGATGACTGCTTCAAAATTATGGTAAAAATATTCATTTTTTGTGGCAGGATATATTTTTAAAGCTTAACACATCACTGCAGGGTTTACTCGGTGTGCATAAAAAACGCGTGCGGGTGCTGGAACATTCAGTGCTGGAAAATAGCACAATAATATCATAAGTAAATGTTTTTGGTAACCAGGAATTTTCTCGTTTAATAACTATTATTTCTACAGAGTAAAACAGTACATTAGTGAAAAGATAAAGGCATTAGTAATTAAAATGAAAATTTGCCTTTAGCAAGTCATCAACATTTGACAACTTAGGCTTTGCATTTTTGTAAGAATGTCATCATCTTGCCTGTGGTTCGATCTGGAAGTCATAACAAGCTCAATCTGGCAGATGCTACGGAGAGTGATAAAGGCTAAATAAAAAAAATACATTAAAAACGAGGCGCTAATTAGCAAACCGTCAGGCTTCACGATTAGACGGGTTGTGACTGTGAAGACAAAATCCTTGTGTGTTACATACTCGGTCAATAAAGATGATCATGATTTTGATTCAAGGGCTTCAAGTGGAAGATTTTGATGCTATTATGCTATTATGATAAATTGTTGAACATGAACCTGTCATGTCTGGGGGTAACGCCAGGGTTAAGTTTGAGTTCATGACCTGTTAAGTTGGGTTCATGACCGTGAGGTCAAGTGTCTGTTTTGAACTGATGTAACTAGCATCTAGTTTCAACTGATTTTTGGCTATGTGATGTTATGTGATGTCAAGGGCTATGTGATGTCAAGAATCTTTAACCCCTTTACCTGGTCAACAGCCACTCAGATAATTCCATGTCAGTCCTGTTACCCACATGACAAGCCACAACCAATCAGATCGATTTCTTGTCTGTATAAGCCTCCTGAGAAGTGTATGTCTTTGTTGGATTATTACTTCTGTTACCACTGTCCTCTGTGCAACTCTCTGTGTTTCTCGTCTAGTCAAGTTTGTTCCATGCCTCTCGATGTGAACCAGGCTATTTGACGCCGCCTGTTTGGTGTGCCGTGTCTCGCACTTTCTCCACAATACATCCAGTACCACAATCTCCAAAAATAATTTGACACTTTCAGAAACTGGTGCTGAACTGCAGTGGGAACAGAAAACCTTTGCTTCATGTTAGTTGGCGAGAAATGGACAAGGGAACGACATGCTTATGAAAACTGCAAAGCCTAAGCTGTCAAATGCTGATGGCCTCATGTTTGTCTGAATCATGCCTGAAAGTTTTGGGACAACTTGTACTGTACTAAGTTGCCACTTTAGCCATTTGTGTTTTCATATGAACCTCAAAACTGTGAGGCAAATTTGTTAACCTCAATGATCATGAAAGCATTGCTTCAATAACTTTTAGCAACTCTGATATTCCTGGCTAGCTGTTATAATTTTTGCAAGTGAATGCATATGTATATGTTCGACATATTGTTATCTCCTGAAGCCACAATTTCCCTCCCCGCCTGCCCCCTCTCTTGCTGCAGAGGGCTGCATCAGCAGAATTTACTCCCCAGGCGCCACCGTGTTGCAACACTTGAGGGGGAGTTACATGAACTGATGTTTAGCATTCAGCGCAGCCCGATCAATCAAATAACAAGCAGTGAGACAGCATGCTCAAGAGAGTGTTGATATTTCACTAAATCGTCACTCGTTTGTTTCATTCATCTTCCTCAGCATACGTTTTCCGGGCATTCAGCAGCCAGCCGCTTGAAAGAGGATTCATGTGAGCCTCCACCAACCGCTACGAGCACCTTTTTCTGCTGTCTCATGCCGTGACTTATACAAGAGCTACGCAAGCGCGCCTCGCTGTAAGAGAGGTGCGTAGGCAAGGAAGCTCGAAAGGGAAAGGGCTGGTCTCGCGGCACGGAGGGGTTGAATCATCACCAGATCTCCCCTAAGAAGCTGCTCAGACAACATAAATACACTCGCACGCACACTAGGCCATACTTGATGCATAAGAGCGTGCCTGCCCTGTTGCACATGCTACAAACGTGTCTCGCCCTTCTATTGTAGTGCAGTTAGTTTTTTATTTTTTTTTATTTTAACAGATGGCAGGAAATACTTAAAATCTAAGCATTCTTTGGGAAAATCTTTAATCCCTTCAATAAAAAAATGTAGATTTGAATGTACTACTCCAATAGAGCATATTTGATATGGATAGCAAGTGACATCTGTTGTTGACATCTAGAAAGATTGAAGGTTCATATTAAAAACGTCATACAACATAACGCAGTCTAACAAAGTCAAACAATCTGTTTTATAGGGATGTAACGATATCCAAACATCACGAATCACGATACAATATTATCACGATATGAAGCTATACGATAATTATCAGAATATTGTAGGGAGGTTGGCGATATTTAAAAAAGGTCACAATATTGTAAAAAAAAAAATGAGCTCATACTAACAAAAAAACAAAACAATATTGTGCTTTTGTACATAACAGCAATGCATGCAAACCACCTACAATCTCTACTAACAATTAATATTGAGGTGCTTACTTGTTAATGCAAGCACACATTCAGTTCCTAAACATATTGACTCATTTGTTGGTTCGCAAGCATGTTACGTTCCGCTTTATCTGACAATTAAACGATTTTAAACATAGGAGGGCCAAAACATCCCTAATGAAAATTAAATTGCACTAAAAAACTAGCCACCAGAGGGTGCTAGAACTACACAAATGGAAATCAACCTGACTTTTTTTTTAACAGATGTGTTGCTTTTAAAAATACTTGAACATGACGACGACGATATTGTGGCAGTTTTAATGTCACGATATTGCCAGTATAAAAGTGTGTGTGGGGGGGGGGAAGATGAATCATTTCTTCAACTTTTTCAGCATGAGCATGCGCTATAACCTGTACAACTCAATTTAAAAAAACATCTTACAAACACATGGGAAAATTTTTACTTTTCTGGAAACAATTTAAACAGCAACAAACCAAAAAAAAACATTTTAGATGTACAGGTTAAATGTTGCAGTACTATTGGAAAACATTTCAAAATATTCTATCTTGGTCTCATCTTTCTCGATCACAAAAACCTGACAAATGAACGGGGTGTGTAGACTTTTTATATCCACTATTATTATCATATTGTGTTAGTAACACATCAGTTTAACTCATTTCATTTGAATCCAAATTGGTTAAATCGCAGACACTGCATGTGAATCCTGCGCAAGAGTAAACCCTTTCCTTCGAGAACCTGAGCAAATCAATAAATTGACATTGCCGGTCAATGTCAGCCTAAGGCACGATGTTGTAACCATTAAGAGAATTTATTGTACATTACAAGCTCATAAAATTGAGCTAAGGTGCTGACTCAATCACGACTTTGTGGCCCACTGCACATGAACCACAGTGTGTACCACCTAAAAACAGGACACATAATTTAATCAAAGTACATGTTGAGTCAGAAAGTTATTTTTAAGTTTTAAAATGCATTCCCATGGAACATTTTAAGGAGCGAAAGGGCATCTGAGATCTCGGCTAATCTGCTCACCACATGGATGGCATTTAAACTGATCATTAGACGAGATCATCTGTATACAGATTAGTGATATGATCAATTATGCATATAGTTATCAAGCAGCATAGTTTAATTCTGGCCAAAAGATGTACACTGGTAAAATATGCATGCCGTGTTGGAGGAATTGCTCAGAAATAAAATCCGAATACATTGAAAGTTCATCTAATTTAGGGTCAAGCGAAACTGGAAACGATTACAGATGATTCTGGGCAAAAATCAAAATAACACTACTGCTACCACTAACCTGGACTGGTAGTAGACACTCACATTCACACCTATGAAAGGAGCTTTATAAATAAAAGTTGTTTTGATTGACATTGTTCATTGAAATTTGTCAGCCAATCGGAGATGTTCCCCTATATAGTAGCATACGAAACCAAAGGTCAAGGAGATGTAGGGAAATACTTTATTGTTTGACTCTAATTGAAAGTTGTTGTTTTTTGTTTTGTTTTTGAAACAAATTTTCTATAAGCAAAATTACACTAAAAATTATATTTTATCGGATTAAAAAAAAAAAAAACTCACTTCCTCTGAAACCCATCATCTATTTTGAAAATTTATTGGTTGATGCATTCAGGTTGAAGTGGTCATTTTAACCAGACTCAGCATTGGAGCATTTTTTTTTTTTTTTAAAGAAATCTTGTCATGTTGATATTTCTAACACTCGTAAACATCCATTCAGGTGCTTCTATAGGCCTATTCAAAAATATAGTCCACTAATTATTTGTACAAGCAACTATGGAGAGCCTTATAACAATACTATATGTCATTTTACTTATTTATTTCTATATCTGTATACTTTCGAAATTCAAGTCATGGCAGATGACCTGAAACTGCTGCCCAATTTATTTAACTTACCGTATACATATCTGTAAAGACAGTAGCTTTTGAAACAGCTTTTGTACTATTTTTTGTACATGGTCTCCCAGGCGGAGAAGTGAACCCACGCCGACCGGCACCGAAGGTAAGTGACGGTTCCACTTCTCCACCTGGAGCCCACAGCTTTTGCACTAGATTCATTAGGCGTATAGAGTTGTGACGTCACGGCTAGGCGTCATGAAACCCACCTGCAGTTCGCACCATGCTACTTCGACCCAGGTTTCCGTGTCGAGCCCCTTGTAGACCGTCTTGAAGGAGCCCCTCCCCAACTCAATGTCGAATTTGAGGAAGCGCCCACCAGGTGAGGTGGAAACCGCCTTCATCCCGGGTTCCTCTTCGTTCTCATCACTTCCTGCTTTCCCGGTGACGTCAGATGACACGCCCTCTTCTTTGACCTCGCTCTGGCACGCGTCGCGTTTCTCCTCAGTGGCGTCCTTCACTTCCACCTGACTCCCCGATTTCGACTTCTCCTGGTGGCCCAGACGCGTGGCGTGCAAAGTCCGGCTCCGAGTCCGGCCGACGATGGAGCGCAGGTCGATGTTGAGCGCCAGGGTGCTGTTGACACACTCCGCCGTGTCCGGCGTCTGCTCCTCGGAGTCCGACACCCACAAACTCCGCCGAATGAACCTCTGGCGCACCAGCCCGCGGTAGTCCGTGGAGGGATATGCGCTGGGGTCGCTGGCCCCTCGCAGGGCTGTGTTCTGGACGTTGACATTGTCATCCGCGCCATTCTCATAAATGGGCCGGAACGCGTTGGCGTTAATGTCAGAGTCCAAATCGGGCGCCGAGGAAAACGTTGATCCGAGTGGCGGATCTTCGCTCGAATCATCCGCCGCATGCATCCCCGCGGATGTTTTTAGTCCCTCGACATTGTGTGAGGAGGATGCGGATGAGGAGCGGTCCTCTCCGGTGGCGGCTCGTCTACCTGCAGCCGCACTCGCATGCAGTGACGCAGTTCGAAAGATTCCAATGTACGGCCTCGGGATTGTTTAGGATCCAGAGCATCTCCTCCCCCTCCGAAAAAACATGTCCAGCTGGGGTCTTGCGCTATTTACTCCGTGCAAATTCACCTCAGCGTGCACCTTGCTGCGACTGCATAGCGCGTAAATCCACTTGCTGCCATCACACCTACAATTTTTTTTAAAAAAAGCGATAAATTAAAAACAACAAAAAGCTTTATAGAAAACGACCGACCGGGATGTTTAGAATGTGTTACTCACTAATCCCTCCGTATATCACGGGACAAGCAGAGTGCGCAGATGCCATGCTCGGCGACACGCCCGCAAACAAATAGCCGGCATCCGGGTGGAAATAGCACGAGCTCACTCAGTATTCCCTCCACCGACCACACGCACGTTTCTCCCACGAGTGACATCCCGGAGCGCAGTGCAGGAGCTGAGATAGAATGAAAAGAAGCGCTTATCAGATTATGCTCACTGCGGCACGCTTATCACCCCCCTCCCCACACGACACAGCCCGATGCAAGATTCTATTTGACCACGATGCTCAGGACAATTTCACGGCACAAAAGCCCACGCCCAACTGCTGCAGCGTGGCCAATGGGCGACTCCCTCAAGCTAACCTGATGCTCTCTCTCTCTCTCTCTCTTTCTCTGTGGGCTGTGCCACTCGATGGCACCTCCCACGTGAAAACGTAGTGTTTATTTTTTTAATTACACTCAACATCTGTCCCACACACAGAAAGTGACGTCACCTTGCAGTTTGATGCACACTTCAGAATGAACAAAGTTGCTCAAAATACTTTGAATTATGTTATTAACTCATTTGCTCCCAATAACGTGTAAATACGTTTTTTTAATGTTCTAAGTGTCCCAAAGACGTATTTATACGTTTTTGTTTTTTTTGTTTTTTTATGCTAGAGCATACAGAAGGCTTTGATGCAGCCTCTCAACTGCAAAGAACGGTTGCAGAAATGGTAGTTATTGCACAAACGGCCAGCAGGTGGCAGCAGAGCAAAGGAGATCAACCAAGGCCATCTCGAAAAAAAGCTCAATTACTTACAATTTTGAATAGATTCGTGAAAACTGATGAAACTTGGCTCTCTTCTAATGCTAATTGCTGCAAAACGGAATCAGATAGAAACATACTTTTTCTTCCTGATGAAAGGAGAGACTTTAATCTTTCTTTTGATAGGTTCCATGCTTTTATAGCAATAGAACACAATATTCTGTGGGCCTTGCAAAATCCGTCAAAATCCAGTAAAACAGCCGGGAGAACGGGACTGCTTCTGTGAAAATGGCTGCGAGTGAATGAGTTTTTAATAATTTCTCACTGGTCATGTTAATTATTTCTCACAATATTAAATAAAACATTATATGCAAGACTTGACTTGGTTTCTATAAATATCTGCAAATGTTTGCATTTTCAAATGATCACTTTGATAACATTTGTAGGACATAACAATATTCCATCATTGTGAGTCTTAGCCTCGTGATTTTCAGTGTGTTATGAGTACCACAAGTGGTACAGGGCTCCCTCTAGTGGTACATGAAAGAATCACTGAATTCAATATTCGAACTGCATGTTAGCATTTTTTTTTTTTTTTTTTTTTTTTGTGGAAAAACTGAAAACCCACAATTCCTGGCTTATTCGTGTGTGTTTTGTTTTTCACGATCCAAAAAATATTAGCTTTTTTCTAGATTTTTTTAATGCAACGATAATGTGTATCATTTATTCAGATATTTTTTTTTTTTACTATTTGTGTTTCAAGCCCAGTCCCTATCTAATATCAATAGCATCAGCTCACTGTAGCACATTTGTATTCAATTATTTAAAATGTTGCAATGAAATGTGCAATACATTGTAATCTAATTATTAAATACAGGTTTTTATTTGCATATATTTAAGGAAAGTGTTCATGTTCAAACTGTGCAATATGCATCCATCCATTTAGCTAAAAAAAAAAAAAAAATTATATCAAATAGGCAGTATTTTGTTGGAATAAGGTGAGCCTATTTTGTGATTCGTTTACTGTCGGTCATATGGTGGTACTTAGAGAGCCAAGTATTTATTTTTTATTTTATTTTTTTGTGGGGTACTTGGTGTAAAAACTAACTTTGACTACCATTTTCTTAACCTATCTACATAACAAAAACGCCCCAAAAAAATCTAAACTACATCTACTACTGTCTTCCACATTCTGCTAACACAGGGGTTAGTGAACTGCATACAGGAAAAGCTAATGACGCATATAGGATACTTCGATATTCTCCACCTTTACATAATTAATCATGCTAACCCAATCCACTTTGGACACGCTGTCTTTGAAAGACTGTTTACATTTAAGTGGCCATTCTTTCCTGTTTAGATCACCATGGAGACCGTGGGACTGAAGTAGTCATGTGATCATCCCATTGTCACCTTATCCAAGCTGCTGTTGTGTGATACCTTTTAAAACATAGTGATCCATTTTGTGTGGGGAAAGTAACAGCATCGTGAAAGTGAAATCATATCAACGACTAACAATGAGAATTTACAATGATTAGTGTATATTGTGATAACGATATATATACAGTATATCAATATTTCATTACTATTATAATGGTGTTCATATTAATAGGTACAGTATAGTGTATAAGGGGCTCCGTACGTAACTTCCTCCTACGTCAAGTACTGATATAACATTATGAAAACGTTTTGCAACATCTGCAATAGTGACAACCAGTCTGCAATACCGCCCGATATACACCAGGTGGCAGTAAAGCGCCGTATGTTGGTTGAAGTTTGAAGTTTGAAGTTTATTGAACATATGCACATATACACGTATAATTATATAAACACAAAGTTAAAAGTAAAAAAAATAAAATAAAATAAAATAAAAGAAACATCCAATAAATATCTATGTATATGTTCAAGGGAGTAGGAAGAAGTTGAAAACTTATCCAGTCCTACCCCTTATTCTTCATATCCTATCACTTATTTATAATAAATTACATTTTTAATAAAAGAAAATATAATGCTACTCGTATAAAAAAATAAATTAAAAATAGAAATAAAAATACACTAGTAACACACATATATACAAATTTCATTACACTCATATTAATACATCAAAGAAAAATAAGTAAATGAATAAATCATTTCTACAATCTTCTTAACTTATATCTGATTTAAATAATAATATTGAATTTTACTTTTAAACATTCTTTTAAATTCAACAAGTGAATTACATCTTTTCAGTTCGGTTCCCAAGTTATTCCACAAATTAACTCCTTTAACGGAGACACACCTTTGCTTAATATTTGTTCTTGTTTTGGGTTTTTTGTATACACTTGTACCCCTTATATCATAAGGACAGTTTCTAATTTCAAACAACTTTTGAGTACTGTGGCAGAGTAGATTATTGTATACTTTATACATTATTTGTGCTATTTTAAACTCAACCAAGTCATAAAATTTCATTGTATTTAATTTAATAAATAGTGGATGTGTTGATTCTGTATATTTTGATCTATTAATAATCCTTATGGCTCTTTTTTGCAATTTAAAAACAGTGTCAGTATTTGTTTTATATGTGTTTCCCCAAATTTCCACACAATAGGTCAAATATGGTAATAATAATGTATTATATAATGTATATAGTGAATTCATGTTCAGGACCTCCTTGGTTTTATAGAGTATCCCTATGATTTTTGACATTTTCCTTTTAACATTTTCTATGTGTGGTTTCCAACATAATTTATCATCAATAACTACTCCAAGGAATTTATTTTCATACACCCTTTCTATTTCAATTAAATTCACCCTAATTTTAACTTGATGAGTGATTGGTCTAGTACCGAAAACTATGAACTTGGTTTTATTTAAATTTAATGATAATTTATTCATATCAAACCAATTTTTTATTGTACTTAATTCATACTCCACAGTAGTCAGAAGCTGCTTCAAGTTGTCTCCAGAACAGTAGAAAGTTGTATCATCCGCAAACAAGACACTCTTGAGTATTTTCGAGACACAACAGATATCATTCATATACAATATAAATAATTTAGGGCCCAGCACAGACCCCTGAGGAACTCCATGAGTAATCTTCAATTGTTTTGAATTTGTATTTTTAAACTGCACATACTGATATCTATCATCCAAATAACTTTTTATCCATTTATATGCTAAGCCTCTTATACCATATTTCACTAATTTATTCATTAATATAGAATGGTCTATGGTGTCAAATGCTTTCTTTAGATCCATAAATATCCCAACAGTAAATTTTTTATTGTCTATGTTGGTAGCTATTTCCTCTACAAGTTCCATGACTGCCATTGAGGTGGTCCGTTTTTCTCTAAAACCGTACTGATATTCACTCAAAATCTTATGTTTCTCAATAAAATTATCCAGTCTATATAAAAATAATTTTTCTAGAATTGTTGTCAACGCTGCGGTCAGCAAAGTCAAGTTCATCAACTGCTTACTTCCCCCAAATGGTAACATGACTCATCTTACTTTCACATCATTTGTTCCGATTGTAGAGGGAAAGCAGGGAAGTTCCAAGCATGAAAACTAAATTATTGGGTGTAGTTTACCGCGGGTCTGCCTGCGCTTATGTCTGTGAAGGGGCGGGAGTGTTGACTTTGCTTTACCCCCCCCCCCCCCCCTTCTGACGTCACGACAGGGTTGTAATTCCGCGGACCGGGACCGTGTCCCCCCCCTCACACCACCACACGCTCGACCACCGCCGCTCCTACAACATTCCTGGATTAATCCCCTCTGTGCTGCGAGACAGACAGTTAATCGGAGATGGCAACAGATGATTTGCCGATGAACGGCGATGCTGACCGGGAAGGCGAGGCAGAGGTAAGGCGGTACCGTTAGAGCGGACCGGATCCTACTTGTGAGGGGGCTAAACCGCGGTGGTGATAAACCGGTGTGGCTTCCGCAAAGGGTGGAAGGAAGTAATCCATTACCGCTTGGATCTATAGCCATGATTTTCACCATCATTCACTATTTAAAACAACACAAGCGTTTGAGAATATTGGCCCGGTTCTGGTTTGTTTCAGGACTAAAGTCAGGAGAGGAGTTCGCTTGAGCTTCTGACAGCATTCAGATAATAGAATGGGGGGGCTATAAATCTTTACAACAATGTAGGCAGCCCTGCAAGTGGTATGTAAACGGGTCAAATAAATTAATTGAGTTTGTAAAGTTTACAAACAATAAAAAGGCTAATCATGCTGACATATTGGCGGGTTAATGGGCAAAAAGGTGGTGACGCAACAATGATGTCATCAGGACTGACTGGAAAATTAAGCATCCAATCAGATTGCTCTGATCATGCAGTCGCGATAGTTTGGTGGTTCTCAAACTGGCGTCCCAGAAAAAAAAAAAAAAAAAAAGTCCCAGAAAAAGAGCAATGTTTGCTCAAGTGCTATTGCTAGCTCCATTACGGATGTCATTTATTGCTTATCTCAATTTTACTCAGTAGTCGTATAGCAGGACCTAGACACTAGTTAACTAATTGAATTACAGTATCTGTCATCACTACATTTTTATCTTTAGATTGCTTATAGTCTCCTGTGACTTTCTAAATTTAGCATTGTATGATGTCTTGCGTGTGTAACTTTGGGACATAATTCTCTTGAAAATCTTGAATTGGATCGACTGGAGATATTCCACTGTATTTGGGCGTTGCTACAAAGTTGCACTTGTCAAAATTCATGTACAGTGTACTTATCTGCAAATCCTATTTTTCAATAATAACAATAATGATTAATAACATGCATTTCTTTCACACCTATCATATGCTTTTATTACTTTTACAAATTATCTGACTACAGGCCTGCATTTTGTTTTTTCAGGATACGTAAATACGACAGCGTTCATCAACTAATTTATCAAATATGTAATCTGTTCTGATATACCTCAGAAGAACAATGAAGGCAAACAATTTCTAATTGACTTTTATGGGAGTTGTAATTCCTCACAATGTCCCAGAGGTTTTAAAGGCCCACAGGAAGAACCCGGTCCAAGTTCTTGACAAAGACTCTCTCCAAAATCAACAGTACGGGAGGAGGAGGAAAAAAGGGTAAAGACGATTAAGGAGAGAAGGAAGTGAAAAGGAAATAGTGTCATGATTGTGGCACTCTGCTCCACACTTGATTGTCAGTTGTTGCACAAGGCAGGCCCTTGTTGAACTGCTGCTGTGAGCTCGGTGCAGATGAAACCTTGACAACTCATCTATGCAGAACTTGTCCTGTTGCCAGTGATCAGGGCTTCCTCTTACGTAAGGTTATGGGCATACAAAACAAGGAAGTCTGTGCATGGCCTCTTCCTGGATGGAATCACCGGCCCATCCCAATAATACATTTCATTTACTGTTATTTGTCAACAATGCCGAGTTCGTTCAGTTGTGCATGATTCACATGTTCGGTTTATTCCCACTGCGTTTGGATGGAGGCCACTTAGTATTAAATGAACCCACTAAAGTCTAAAAAAAGGATGTGGCTTTTACGACATTATTTGACCTTTGTAATAAAAGCAGAACGGTGACCTTAGTGGTCATGACGTTGTTCCAAATTTTGGTTTCAGCGACCAAGCACTTTGACTTTGAAAACATAAAGAACATTGGGATAGGGAAAGTGAAAGTAAAAATGAACAACAAAGATAATGTGTTGGCTCAACACTTTCTTATAATTGTGGGAATGCTGAAGCACACTCATTTTATAATTTATCTCTCAATTTACTTCATAAGCATTCCACGTGTATTCAAATATTAGCATTCAGCTATTATCATTCAGCTTTCAGCATTCCCACGCAATTTCTCCAGAAATTGCACTTAAGTCTAGTTGTGGGAATGCTTCAGCATTCCCACATATGTTATTATGATTTTCATTCTCCACACTTTTTTGCTGTGTAACAACTCCCACACAATACTAATTTACACTGTTCAAATTACAACTTGCTTAAAAAATTTACGCCTCCCGGGCTATATATCGTCTGAATCCACATTACTTACAGTTTTGGCACAATTTAACATTAAATATCAACTATTCCCCATTCATTTTCAATGGGAGAGATATTGAACTTTTAATAAGTATCACTTTTCATGCCGACTTAGATACATATAACTTATCATCATTACCAGGTGCGGCATAGTTGGTAAAGTGCACTGTCGAGTAACCAGGAGGTCATCATTTCATAAATTATCTCTAAAATGACTTCATAAGCATTCCACATGCATTGGTCTTAGCGTTCAGCTTTTAGCATTTCCATGCAATTTCTCCAGAAATTGCACTTAGTTTAGTTGGGGATGTGGTTGTGTTCATAATTACATTGAAACTCATGTTAAATTCTAAATACAAGTCAGTGTTAGCACAATACCCTAAACCAGAACATCTGAACTTATTTTTATTTTATTTTTTTTAAGTTAGCCAACTGGGCACAGATTTCCATTTAATCAAATTTAAATGTGATTTGTAAACTAAACACAGCCACATCCCTATTTATGAGACAGAGTCTGTGTACATTGCATACTTCCCCTCTTGAAAAAAAAAATAGAGTTATGTTGCACACATTAATAGTGAGGAAAATGTACATGATTTATATTGGTTTTGTTCATGCAACAAAAACCTGGCATTTTAACAGAGGTGTGTCGACTTTTTCTATCCACTGAAGAACATTGAGGCAAAGTTTGTCCTGTTTGTGATATGAGGGCACAGTTGGTAGGTCAGTTCGACCCAAAGACAGTGTGAGGGACAAACAGCTGTCAAACTCAGCACAATGGGAGAGGAACACATGACTGCAGAAGGACAGAAGACAAAGTGAACATTTTTCAATGTGTTCAAAACAGCATCGGGGAAAATCTGTCGAAAACAGAAGGAAACAATTTCGTTCTCACTCGAAGGGACTAATAAAAAGGTTTCTTCAAGTAAAACTCCCTATCTGTGCCAATAAACACAGATGCTGATGGCTCTCATGGAAATTCCATCATGCAAAAAAATAAGCCCCAAAAACCCTATAAGGAAATGAAAGTACAGTATTTCCTCATCGGGATTTAGAATTTATGCGTAACAGTGTGTTTGAGGTCATATTGTATTTTAATGACACCATCGAAAGCTGTGTGCCATTTTTCTATCTCAAGTTCAAGTTCTAGTTTTGTGATTATTTAAAAGAATAACACAACTTACACCGTTATACCAATACACTTCCGTAGTTGTAGATACAGTAGAACTTACTAATTTCATTCACAAGCTTCCACTGTATTGGTTCCTCATATGGTTTTGGTGTTGCAGGTTCCACTGCACGAGCGCCCGATGAGGCCAAGGAGACCCATGAACATGAACCATTATGCCAACAAGAAGAGCGTGGCACAGAGCATGCTGGATGTGGCTCTGCTGATGGCCAATGCCTCGCAGCTGAAGGCCGTGCTGGAGCAAGGGCCATCCTTCTCCTTTTACACGCCGCTCATCATTCTCATCAGCGTCTCCCTCACCCTGCAAATATTAGTGGGAATTATGCTCATTTTCATCGGTAGGATTGTGGTTCGTTTTTGTCCGAAATGTTTGTCTGTTACTTTCAGTACAAGCGGCTCTCATGAGAGAACCTATGCTTTCACCTTGAGGTAACTTGACATGCAAGCTGGTTTCACAAAGGGCCTCTTTTTGCACACAAACCAGGCATATATGTTTTTTTAGTAGTCAAACAACATTTGATCACATTTTCAAATCAAAATAATCCTCTCAAATCAAATCAATTTAAAACGATCCAAAGTACAATGCTTTTTAATGAGAAAAATGCTGCATTCAAGTAAACTGGGAAATTTGAAAAATCCCTCTCGGATTGTCAGTTCCGACCTCAAAGCGTGCGAGGCAAATATAAATACAAGACATGTCACGTGACACAACGTGATTTGGAATGACTGTGTTAACCAGAACAACAAACAATTTATTGGAATCAACTATCTTTGTTGTTCACATTTGCCTTGAAACTCACTCAGTGACGTAAGGCAGGTGTCGGTGTAAGATGTGATCGGGCTGCCAGATCGTATCGGGGTCGCCTAACGAACACGTCCCGCTACAGGATCGGCTGGAAATGATCCAGTTGACGTCAAACATTGGAAAGAAAATATTATATGTAATTTAAATAACAAAATGTACAGACTAAAATCGTAAAAACGTAAATAAACCCAAGAATATAAACGCAAAATATATTGAATACATAATAAAACAGGGTGGCACGGTAGTCGAGTGGTTAGCACGTCCGCTTCCCAGTTCTGAGGTCTCCGGTTCGAGTCCAGGCTCGGACCTTCCTGGGTGGAGTTTGCATGTTCTCCCCGTGCCCGCGTGGGTCTTCTCCGGGTACTCCGGTCTCCTCCCACATTCCAAAGACATGCATGGCAGGTTAATTGGGCGCTCCGAATTGTCCCTCGGTGTGCGTGTGAGTGTGTATGGTTGTTCGTCTCTGTGTGCCTTGCGATTGGCTGGCAACCAGTCCAGGGTGTCCCCCGCCTACTGCCCAGAGCCAGCTGAGATAGGCGCCAGCAGCCCCCGCGACCCTTGTGAGGAATAAGCGGTCAAGAAAATGGATGGATGGATAATAAAACAGGTTGACTAAATGAATTGTCTCAGATGTGACAAATATTGTCAATTTAGATTAGATTGTTAACGTGTCCCTATTATCTTTAAGACTGTTTTTTGTTATTGTAATTGATTTGTGAACAGCTTTAAAAAAAAAAAAAAAAAAAAAAAAAAGACACCAACCCGAAGCTAACTTTGACAGCAAGCGCAAAAAGGCACTTCAATCTGTTTTTTGTTGTTGTTGTTTTTTTTGTTTTAAAGTATCATGTTTTTATATTTTTGGTTTATTTACGTTTTTGCAATTTTAGTCCATAAATTTTGTTATTTTGAACAATTGTAAACGGACAATTTCCGGACAATCCTGTAGCGTGACGTCATCTGCAGGCGACCCCGATACAATCTGGCAGCCCGATCACATTTTACACCACACCTGAATTGTCAAAAGAGAAAAGCACAAGTGTACTGTATGGTGCCGTTTCTCACTGAGCCGCCTGTTTGAATGTTGCGGCCTTCCATAGCCTGTCAAATTGTGTCCTTATCTTATCCTAATAGTGCATGCATGCTCTTGTAAAAAGCTGCTAAAATTAGAGAGCCACAAAGGAAGAACTGCGTGACAATCACCTGAAACTGCTCATAGCCTATATTAAGCGAGTTCATCGGTTTACAAGTGATGACAGCGTGGTCCTAAGTATGAAAAATAATTGAACGATAATAGTTAATCAGGAGGGAAACACCGAGTTAATCAACGTAACGTCTTTTTACTTCACGACTGCTGCTTAACTGCAAGGCAGCTCTCTGCTGCCCCTTAGTGGACAAAGGCAGTCTCGCTGATGGTAATGCTACAATTCATCCTATCTCTTGCAGTGAAGTGGAACCTGAATGACGAACGTATGCACTACAGATTGAACATCATGGAGAACCTGACCACAGCTTTTGTGTTTATCATCGTCGTGGTCAACGTTTTCATCACAGCCTTCGGCGTCCAGCGGCCCAACGACGACCACAAACACTGACAAGCAGCTTATTTACTCTGCCTACAAACTGTCTGGCAAATGCACACACAAGATGCGTTTGTCCTGGAATTTGACCTCGCAGGCTCGAGGAGAGCAAATGTTGAGAACGCCGAGGATCAAATGACTCGGTCAGGTGAATACAATCCACCTTACAATGACTGTGTTACTTTTCTAACTGTGGTCAGTATTGGGTTTTGATGTTATTGTGTTTTTACATAAACGTGTTTTTTTTTTTTATCATGCTCAGGTTGCTGTGACTAAACAACTGCCTTATACAAACACTGTTTTGTTTTTGTTTTTTTGTTTTAGCAATACTGTTCTGCACTGGATGTTAATTTAGTGAATGATACCATCATACTGTACATATCATACTTCCTTCAAACAGGTTTTGCCTTACTGCACGTCTCAACTAAACACATTTTACACATGACTCAAAAGCTTTATTATTAAATAATAGTCAATTTTACATTTACTTTTAGGAATCAACAGAGATGGAGCTACGTATTTTATTGTGTACCGTATGTGCTATGCAACCACTACTGTGTATTTAAGCTGAGTAATAGACAGATTTAAGTTAAAGCCTTAAAATGTCTGTTCATTCATTTGTGTTCTATTATGTGTTTTATCACATTTTCTAAAGACTAAAAATCTCTTTTGGATTTTACTATGACATAATAAACACCATGACCGCTATTTTAAATTAAAGATTTGAAACAAACAAATGTCATTGTTTTGTTTATTGTCAATAGTTCAGAGGACCAAAGTGGCACTTCTACATTTTATTGAAGGCATCTTAACATGACAAAGAAAATGGAAGCAGGCACAAAAAACTTACAATAGCGGCCAAACTGCACAATATAGGGGGAAAAAACACAAGGACTAAAACATGCATGTAGTAGAACTGCTTCTTGATATTTTCACAAAGCACCAATCTATCATCAATTACTAGAGTACCGTGTCGGTGGGGGGGTTAAATGTAGATTACGATAATTTAAAATTGATTTAAGGCACTTAAGTGTAGAAATGTCCAATTAATGATGGAAATAGTCTATCAATAATTAGCGGTGTGATTTAGAAACATTAAAAATATCTGTTAAGGCAAACTGGGTGGAATAAAATGTAAAAATATTAACAGAAACTTCCCAACACTTTCAAATTGAGTGCTTACACTACCTGGGGCACAAAAAAAATAAAAAAAATAATAAACCACACAACTTTCTCTGAATTTTGATTAATTGCTAACATAAATGATAGTAGCACTAAATGTTATCGGGTTTAAAAAAAAAAAAAAACTTGGTTAGAGATGCCACGAAGTAGGTGGCAATGCCTTAACCATATATGTGTTGCAGGCCACAGGGACCATTTCCATCCTTGTCAAGGGGAGTGCTAACCTTCTCTCCTTTCATACAACACAACAGCCGTTACGAAGATCATGAGTTCTTATAGTGACATGCACGCAGTCGTCTTTCACTTACGGTGTTAATAATACCAAACTAGCTGTTTCTAGAATTTAACAAAAAAATATAAACGTGTCTTTACCTTATATTGTCTTATTTTTGTAGAAGGCGTTTGTATTTTCATTTATTTAGAATTCTTTTTTTTGTAATTTCTTTTATACCGCTACCCACAATGCACCATGCACAAGTGTTGGAAGCGATTGGCTCAGGCAGTCACGTGCCTGCATGTGCATTGGATAACAATCAAACTTTCATCCAAACACAACTAATTTAATTTATATTACTCTATTTCGCCTGATTAGACGACAGAGTACTTAAAAAACAAAAAAAAACAAAAACAAAAAAAAACGTATTTGTCTTCGCGAATCGAGTTTTATCCCTCCGTGAACAGAATCCATTTGGTGTTTCACGCTTTCGACCACACGAGGGCGACAAAGTACAAACCTTTTTTTTATGTTCGACAGCTCGCTCAGATTTTTTTTTACTGGCGTCATAATAATGCATACAGCACCGTGTACACGAGAACACTCTGACATAACAGTTAATTAAACTAGTTACAATATGGGTTTCAGGTCTGTCCATTAAAAATAAAAATTTTCATAATTCATTTACTTCAAATTATATAGCTATCAACCAAATATAAGAAAAGTGCCAGTTGTAGACCCAATCATTCTTATTTTGGACCCCCAAAGTAATAAATACAATTGTATAAAAAAATAAAAAAAAACTTAAAAACAAAAAATCTTATTGACCAATTGAAAGGCATAATATGGTGCTGTGCTTTGGTTCAAATGAAAATTTGCTCGAGCCCTTGCTTGGATACTGATAGTCAGTCGATCCTTACTTCATGAGGCTTTCTTCTGTGTACCATACAAGAACCTCACGAGCTTTTCTTTTCAAACCCAAAGCTGCCATCCCAAGGGCCCCGCTTCCTCCAGTCACTTTGGCTTCTATGGAACAAGGACAACCTCTATGGTGAAACTTGACCCCTATATTATAACTCGGATGGCTTTTTTAAACCTCCTGGGATTATATACATGAGATACAAAAAATAGCTCCTTACCACCAAAGTAATAGACTAAGGCCACTCCAACTGCAACACTGAAGCAGCCTATAAAGAAGAGGGGACCTAAAAAGTGGTATGTGTGAGTGGCACTGCTGAATTTATCCAATGATTTCACCGATAATAGCATGCGAATACATAGCAAAAAGTTGACATTTATTAACTTCTTTTACCTTTGTCGTTCATGACGTGTCTCTCTTTGAAGGCACTTGGATATGTGAGAGGATCAACAGAACCTGGAGACAAAGATTTTGGAGTGTGAACTGTAGCAATACAGTGGAACTTATACGCTATAATGTTAAATTGTTATTTGGAATATGGCCTGTAAATAATAAAGGCATACTGATAGTGGCCGATTGTTATCAAATTAGACCTTATTTGAATGTCAGCGCCAGTGAAGCCTGTGTTTTACTTTGAAGGTTCACCTCGGAGGCGGAGCCGTGTTGGCAAACTGTAGTAGACATCCTCTACGTGCAGGTGAAGGGCCCTGTAAAATTCCCTGCACGCTTCCTCGCCTTTTGCCTGCAGGTGCGTCAGGAGCTCTTCTAGTCGGATGCAGGTGGGCACATCCAAGTTGCGGAACTGCAATGGAAAACAAATAAGACTTTAGCTTGCTACAATATTTTCCTGACTTCTAAACTAGTTGTCCATCAGAAATATTAATGTTGTAATTTTCTACATAAAAAGACTTAAAATTTTGTTCACTTACCATGCCGAATGTAAATGTGATCTGTGATGAAAATACATTTGCCTGGTGTATAGCTTCGTTTTCTAAAAATTACAAATATACAACTTCCTTAGGAAGATGAGTGGTAGCCTCTGGATACATAGCCGGATGACAACCTAAGCTGCTTACAAGTTTACAACATTAATACTAATAATCCATCACACTTGGTGCACAGACAGCACATTTGATTCTTACAATCACGCACCAGTGGAGGTATTTTTAATGTTTCCTTGTGTTTTGACAACAAACATTCAGTCAAGTTAGTGCATGCTGAGCACTTGATGTTTAACTTGCCTTGGTGGCCTCCTTGTCGGTGAGTATTTGCGGGTAGATTCTGTTGAGCTGTAAGATGATTTTGTCCACAAGCTCCGTGTTCAGTCTCCTCTCTGCTCTGAGGAAGGCGCCATCCTCTGTCAGCTGGTCATGGAAACTGTCTGTCCACACACAGGAATCTCGTTCAAATAAACGGCATAGTCGCGACATTGGCAAAACAAAATAAATTCACGTATGTTGCTAAACACAGTGTTTGTTCGAACGAAGAGGAGATTGAAAGTCGAAGACAAACTCAATCAGATTTGGCAACTGATCGCAGCAACTGCAACATTTATGAAAAGCAAACTTTATGGACGTCTAAGCAGTATTTATCGCGCAAGAACTATCATTAGTAAGTAGAGTGGGCATCGCACTACTTTACTGGTCATGTTAAGAATCTAAAACGTAGAAAAGTCAATGTAACATGATAAATGAACATTTTTTTCCAGTCACTAAAAGAAAACAAACCTCCCATGGTGGAGTCCCTTCTGTCCTTCTCAAGACACGCCCACTAGACGTCATCGCTTCCGCGCCACCACCGGAAACAGAAGTTTGTGTAAACATTTGAGCAAAATGAAAAAACAAAAACAAAAATAAGTTGTACAGCGAACCGAGTTTAATTTAATTATTTATAAATAATGTAGAAAATAAAACATTCGATATAAAGTGTTTATTTTTCAGGTATTTACACTCGAACAAAGTAGACAGAGCACGGGCAGAGATAACGTATCACTACGATATGCCAATACAGTCCTAGAAAGATATGGAAAAACACGGATGAACGAGGGGAAAAAACAGTACATGTACGGAAGCCTAAACTGAAATAATGCTCAGTTTTAAGTGAAACAGCCATATATGTGTGGCAAGTAGCACCTTAGGGGGCTCATGATATGAATCACGGCACTACAACATGTATTATTTTAGCAATGTGTGAATGCGACATCTTACACCGAATGGGCACGTGAGGAACACTGCACTGCAGACATATCTGCCTCACCCCCCACCCAAAAAAACAACAAAAAACTGATCAATATTACATTTAGAAGGCTAGAAATGTGATACAGCTCTCACTTTGGATCACAGATTGTGCAGCTGTAATTAATACTGTAACTGATAGTGCATTCCATATTGGATGGTACAATATTATACTGTATATGGTTTGTTTGAACAATATTTTACCCATCATATTTAATGCATAACAAATTCTTCACAAATGAAATGTAATTCTAAACATAAACAACTCTTAAGAGTTAGATCATTTTATTGTTCACCAGTTCCAAAAACAGCACTGACAGTTCTGCAGTCATGATTTTTGCTAGTGTTTTTACCACAAGTCTTTGTGATTATTATCCACCTCTGTTCAACACAACTGAACAATAACTGTAGTTCTAATGAAATATGACTTGATTAGGAAAAAAAAAGTGACAAACGCCATGTAACACTTTCACTTGGTATGACCAAGGGTAGGAAGGAGTTATCCAATCTGAGAAATTGCACTTACACCATCACACGAAATGGCACTGGAGGCAAGTTTTGTTTTTAAAGTACTATACAGTAAAACAAATGCATGGCATACTCTTTTGTGAATAAAAATCATGAATACTATTAACATCCGACCTTAATTTAGACACCTTTAAATAAAAGTTTGCATTTAATACTCTTCCTTGCTGATGGCGAGCATAATTTGCTCTGCCATGGTTACACAGATCATTTACTCTAAATCAGGAGTTCCAAACTCATGTCCCAGAGGCCATTTTCAGCCTGCAGTATTCTGCTTTGTGGCCCCTACTTGACAGTTTAATGTTAGTGTGGCCCTCACGTTCGCTACCATAGCTCAGGGTTATGACAGCTTTCAGCAAAACATTACGTGTCTGAAGAGACACCATGCGGAAGGCAAAGATATTCTGTCATCGTGTCCCAGTTATGTCTTTTTCAAAACATGTCATGAAGAGAGAGGTTGGCGATGACAACAGTTAATTTCATGGAAAAAAAAAAAAATGCTCCCACATAAGTTGAGTTTGAAACCCCTGCTCTAAATTATGTTGTTCATTTATTATACTACAGAATACTATTTATGTTCCTCCTGTTAAGGCATGTAACAGAAATTGCTTTGTTTTATTTTTCATAATTTCAAGCAATAGGTTGAAAATTTAGGTTTTCCACAAGGTGACTTCTTGCTATAAATAAATACAAAAACAACAACAACAAAAGCCAGTGAGTAATTTAGAAATGATGAGCCTGGCAGATAAAAAATGCACTTTCTGTAAAAATATTTATCAATATTAGAAAAGCAGAAGAAAAGAAAATGGCTTAGAAATGAAGTGGCAACATGTAAAATGCAAAGTGCTCAGTCGGGGTAACACAAACACACAGGCAGCAAATAAGTCATAAGTAATAATAGAGCTCTTCCATTGATGCATTAAAGTGTCGTCCATTCTTGGAAAACTGATGGACTCCAGATGTATAACATTTTACAAAACAGTTTTGGCACTTTAAAACAAGGCCCTGGTTGTGTACGAACTGGTGTATGTATTTGTAAAAGTGAAGACATCCAGGAGCGCAGGTGTCTGGAAACTGCACACTGATCCGACTCCTCAAAGACACTTTGACTTGAGAGATTTACTGTGGAAGAAACGATAAAAAGAGAAAATTTATATTTAATTTCTGAATGATGGTTAGTGACACAACATTGGCACTCAAAAGTTGGTGTGAAAATGATATTGTCACGCAAGCGGGTCCTCAATTTTTCACAGATTTGTTTGAGAGCAAGGAGAGAGGGAGGACAAATGTAATGATGTAACAAATCGCAGCGAATAGAGAAGATGACAATGCAACTTTTGTATAAAGGATATATATGTGTAATTTGGAATTTTATTTTGAAAATTTCAAAATTTCTGAAATTTGGTAATGGTGATTACGTTGAAATGGTTTGAATTGGTCAAGAAACATTGAAAGACAAGGGATTAATGTGGAATGTCAATATTTATAATTTTATTTATTTTTTTAATTTGGGGAATTTTCGAAATGGGGATAGTTACCAAGATGTCGGAACATTTTGAAGTTGAATCATTTGAATCAGTGAAGAAATGTTGGAAATTGAATTCTGGGGGAAATTGGAATTGGAATTTTTTGAGCTTGGACAACAGCCACAACAGTATGTTTTCAATTTTGTGAATACGTTTAAGTTGGAATGATTTGAATTGATAGAGACAGGTGGAATTTTGGTGTAGAATTACATATGTCTGAATGCTCCCAGAATTTTGAAATATTACCATTTAAAGAAAATATGTCCTCCGTTCCTTATTTACATAAATATTTAAAACTACGCATAAAATATCAAACATTAAAAAGATAAACTACAAAACAAATTGAAAATGTGACTAAAATGAACGTACTTTTCCACTCTAATTAGCACAAGTATCTTTTTCATAACCAACAAACACAAATATGAGCACCTCATTTCATGGTCTATTTCTCATAAAAATACCCATGAAACGCACCACTAAAATAGACGCAGTCTGTTAACTATTGTGGAAACAACAGCTAGCAACATTCAATAAAGACCGTTGTTCTTTGGACGAGAGCAAAGCATACACAAAAGGGTTGTTTGTAGCCATCCTGGGAGGCTGTTACCCGAACTTACATGATGACTGGACGGGGCTCCCTTGCCCTTAGTCTTGCCCTTTGCCCCCGCCAAAGTGGCGGTGTTGCGGCGCGCCTGCTCGTGGTCAAACTCCAGGTCCTCCAGACGCTGGGTGAGGGCCAGTTTCTGCTGGATGGCCATTCGTAACAGAGAGTTCAGCGTCTTCTTCTCATCCTCGGCCGCCGCCAGTTGCCTCTGCATGTCGTCTAGCTGGGTCACGTACTCGTCGCACCTGATAGGAATAAGCGTAATTGAGAAATGATTGAAAGGAAGAAAGGAACAAATAAATCTCACTGACAGCAGGGGGTGCCATTTCCACATTTTACTCGTTTGCAGTACTCCCATATGCTGTCACCATTAGCCAAATGTAGTTTCCAGATGGAACAAGTATTACATCAGACAATTCCCATAATGCTTTGTGCTTCATCCACATACATGTAAGAATCGACTTTGCTCTATGTGTGATTATGCTTCCAAGAAGAAAAAAAGAAAAAGAAACATCATTGTACCTTGAAGCAAACATGGCTCTAAGAGAGGAGAAGGTGGCAGCGTCTTCTTTTAAAGCCTTGAGTTCGTTGCGGAGCTTCATCATGGTTTCGGTCACCATGGCCTTCTCACTGTCGTATTTGCTCTTCAGGTTGGCCAGTGCAACCTCAGCCGTCTAAGGAACAAATAAATGTGTTTGATGCATATCACAATTAAGCAAGTCAGAACGTCGGCTATGGCGCATAGCCAGCCATAATCTAACTGTCCAATAGAGCAGTGTGGTATTTTTTTTTTAAATCAGGGGCAGTTTTTAGGTAACTATGCAATAAAAATGAATAGAACTAAAATATAATAAAATTAATATTTTAAATATATATAATATTATACCAATATTAAAATAAAAATAAATAGAACTCAATAAAATAGGTTAAGTGTGGCCTTCTGACCTGTTTGTTGGCTTTGAGCACAGCTCTGAGCGTGGCGATCTGTTCTCTCTTGGTGCTGAGCAGGGACTTGAGTTTGAGGATCTCCTCCATGCAAGCCTCTTTGTCCTTATCTGCCACGGTGCTCAGCTCCAGGTTGGCCAGCCTCTGGCGGGAGAGCTCGGTGGTACGGTCCACCGCTTGCTGCAGGTGGCGGATCTGGTCTCGGATGATGGCGACCAGGTTGTAGATGTTCATGGGCTCCGGACGAGGTTCCGGGGCCAAGACGACAGCGCTGTCGACGGAGTCCGGCTTTTTAGGGTCCGTCTCGGGAATGAGCCCGTTGGTGAGAAGTACGGATGAGGGGCGTGTCTTCGCGTCTTGTCCTCGCCTCATCAATGCTTTGCCCTCCTTGTAGTAGTCCAACATGACACGGTTGGGGGTCTCGTTGTTGCACATGCAGACGTGGTTGTAGAGATTTGCCAGCTCCTCACTGAACGCTATGAGCTCATCCTGGGCCACATTGAGGCTGCCGAGCGATTCTCCTGCGGCCTCGCTAACTAGACGGAGCTCCTTCTCCAGACGAGCCATCTCCAGTTTATCTGCTTGGCTAATCTTCTCCAGGGATGCTAACCTTGATCGGAGCTCGTGGAGGTCACTTTCCAGCCGTGCTCGTTCATCTTGGGACTGGGTTCGACAATTGTCATACTGTGACCTAAGCGTCTTTAGCTCCTGCCTCAGCTCGCCCGCTTCCGAAACGGCCACGGTGTATTTACACTTGAGGATTTCCGGCCCGTTGATGTCCAGCTCATAGTAGTCCCCGTCTTCGTGGCTGTCACGATCTTTCTCACCGTCGAGGGCGGATTGGCGTTCCTTGCTGGCCTGAAGCTTCCTCATGGCGCTAAGGTTCTCGGTGAGCCTGTTGACCGTTTCCTTTTGCTCAGACACGGTCCCATAGGCCTGCTCAAGCTGCTTCTGATTCTCCTGCAGAGTGTTGATGAGGGCCATTTTCTCCCTTTCCACCTAAAACAAAAATGTGCTTTTTCAGTTTTGTGAGAATTAGCGTGTAAGAGTTATAACCATGCAATCTGTAGCTTATCCTTTGTCAAAAGCCCGGTACTTATATATTTTTTTCCAACTAAAAATGCTAATTTTCAGAAATTTGAGATGTTAAAAACGGCATTTAATATGTTCTATGCAGCCCCTCTAATCTAAACACAGTATTTTTTATTAATATTGCTTTTGTGCAATATAAATAAAGCAGCAAGAATCCGCCCGTTTTTATCCATCTCGAGGGGCAGCCATTTTGTCACTTTCTGTTGACTGAATATGACATCACCGTGCTCAGGAATCAGGTAGCAACCAATCATAGCTCAGCTTACAAATGTCATATGACCAAACAAATAAACAAAAACACAGAAAACAGGTGAGCTGTGATTGGTTGTTACCTGAGCCATGAGCAACTGTGATGTCATTTTTAGTTGATAGAAAAGTGGCAAAATGGTGGCCTCCTGAAATGGGTAAAATTGGATGGATTTTGACGCTTAATTCATATTCGACAAACGCAACATTCCTCAGAATGCCGTGTTTAGACTAGTGAAGGCGCATTTGGAATATAACGATAACGGCAATATTGTGATATCGTGATATTAAAACTGCCACAATATATTGTCTTCGCCATGTCACAATATTAAAAGCAGCACATCTGTTAAAAAAAAAAAAAGTCAGGTTGATTTCCATTTGTGCAGTTATAGCACCCTCTGGGGGCTAGTTTTTTTTAATGCAGTTTAAATTTCACAAGGCATGTTTTGGCCCTTCTATGTTTAAAATCCACGTTAATGGTAAGATGAAGGGGAAAATAATATGCTTGTGAACCGAGTCGATATGTGGACGAACTCAATGTGTGCTTGCATGAGCAAGTAAGTGCCTCAATATTAAGTGTTATTAGAGATTATAGGTTGTTTATATGCATTGTTATGTACTAAAGCATAATATTTTGTTTTTTGTTTTTTTAAGGTGAGCTCATTTATTTACAATATTGTGACCTTTTTTTGTATCGCCAACATCCCCACAATATCGGGATAATTATCGCATCTTGACCTTCATATCGTGATAATATCATATCGTGATGTTTGGATATTGTTACATCCCTAATACATATATATGGCTCTGATACTACCTCTCTGAGCTATTTGGTCTCACCAATTCTTTTATACAAAACAGCAACACAGAAAAAAAACGTCAATTTATATACAAAATGTGCTACTATTTTATGTATCTCCTACCTGTCCAAGCTGCTGTTTCAGTTTTTGAATCTCAGAAATGTTGAGCTCGCTCAGCAGGTCGTCCACCAGGCTCGGAGCGGGCTTGAAGGAGTCTCCTCTTTGGCCCGCCGCAGAGTTGTCTTTGTCACCTTCGCCTGCCTTGATCAAGCCATTCTCAAAGCCTCGGATCAGGTCATCGTTGTCCAGATCGGAGATCGCCGAGGGTTCGTCGTGGAGCTTCAGGTTGTCGAAGGAGATGTTGAACGAGCCGTTGTACACGGAGCCGCCGATGGTCACGTAATGCGAGAGCTCCTTGCGCAAGGTGGCCTTCTGCTCACGTTCGGTTTTAATCGTCTCTAAGGCCTCGGTTAGCTGGCGCTCGGCGATCTCCCGCAGCCGCATGGCATCTTCCAGCTGGCTGTTTAGGCACTGGGAGTCCTCCTCCAGACGGCGGATCTCATACTTGAGGCCTTCAAATTCTACCTAAATAGGTATTAAGAGACATACATAACACTGTATTGCGCTAAAAAACAGTCATCTTCATATTCTACATGAAGCATTAGTATATATTTTATATTCACAAGCACTTTGTCGCACCTGGTTCTGTCTCAGCGCAGATACTTGTTTCTGCAGAGAGATGTTCTCCTCTTCCAGTTCACTGTAGTCCTGCAGTAGGCGGGCCTCCCGCACCTTATACTCTCGAATGTCGTCCCGCAGCTGACTGCGCTGCAGCTCCACCTGGTCAGAAGTCTACTCCAAGGGAAAAGTGCAGAAATAAGAGGAAATATGCGCAAATTACGACAAATTGCTTGAAAAGCAGTGGATCTGGATTCAAATGGCCAAAATTCCGATGGAAAATTATGACTCACACATAAAACGTGACATAATTTAAGAAGTGGGCATAACTCACTAGAGTTCATTTCCGTTAATATCAAAGGAAAAAAACTGTGGATGGTTGGACATTTATTTTTAAGAATTTTTGCAATTTAGCATTTTGTTGTTTTCTACTTTTATGCCAGTTAAGAATGCTAAACTTAAGGATGCAGATAGAAATTTTTAGAATTGAGTATTCCAGCGATTATCTCATCGATTTATCCAGTAATAAAATTACATTATTAGACAAAAATGTGCAAGTAAGATGTAGGCATTATTTTTTATCCACAAGTGTTGCCATCCTCACGTCCTGCTGTACTATCTGTGTCTTTATGTGCGCAAAGCTTTAAGCAGGGCCTGGACTGGTGAGTGACACGGGTGTCAGCGATTGAGAGCGGACATATTGCACTTTATCTTCCACGTTAACGTTGAAATGATGAACCGATTTCTACACTAAGTCGTGCATGGGACTGTTTTAACATAAAACGGGAAGTCAACCGAAAATTTTTCATTCGGCAACAGCTCGCGTGTTTTCTGAAGCTGAGCCGTGATTGGTAATTTACCTGAGCCCTAAACAACTGTGATGTAATTTTCACTCGACAGTATTTGGCAAAATGGCTGCCGCCTTAGATTGATAGAAATGTATGAATGTTGGTGCTTAATTCATATTCCACAAAGCATTATTATTCAAAATGCTGTGTTTATGCTACTAACGGTGCATAGAACATAGGGCTGCTCGATTATGAAGACAATATTAATCACAATTATTTTGGTAATAATTTAAATTACGGTTACGATATTTTTTGGGTATGAAACAAGAAATTGTGGAAATTGCTCATTTCAAAACACTTTGTACTTTCATCCTCATTACCTCTCTCATTTCCAAAGTGATGTGCGACAGGCGCTCATTCTCAGCTTGCACGCTGGCAATTGAGACTTTGGCCTGGCGAAGGTCATTCTGCAGCTCCAGGACTTTCTGCTGGTACTGCGCCTCCTTACTGGCCGACTCCAAGATCAACGATTCCTCTCTGCTCTCTCCATCTGCTGCCACCTTCCTGTGAGCCGAGTGCGCTTGCCCGAAGGCCTGAAGACAGAAAGGAGAGATAAACATAGCAACAAACACGAGAGAATAGCATACAAGCAGCCAGTATTTCAAATCATTCATAGTCATGAAGCAGAATTTATCCCTTTATTTGCAGCAGCAATTAAAACTGCAACACACCAGAACTGTAAGCACACTCAGTATTGATATGAATAGCCTGCTGTCAAGATAACACAATAAAGTTGTCTGCTGTTCTGACTTTTTTTTTTTTTTTTTTTTTTAAGATCAAAATCTAACCACTTATTTGTGCAACAGGCAGTGGCCAGTCACGGCTCCAGCGCTGACGGCATTCTCGCTCAAGAAGGAAGTAGGTCATCATCATGCGACCTTCCTACGAATGAGCTAATACTGAGTCAACTGACTGTGATTTACGCCACAATGTGATCATTACCTACCATCAACGCACTATCGAGAAAAGGTCATCATTTGTGTCTCACAAAAAAAAAAAAAAAAAAAAAAAAAAAATGTTCAAAACACTGGGTGACATTACCAAACAGAAACTACTGCATCCCCTGCAAAGGGAAGTGGCTGGGGGTGGGGAGATATCTGTACTTATACAGGATGTGGGAGTTGTAACAAATGCATTGGAGGAATTTGTACTCAAGTTGGACTGCTGTCTTTCAGCTTAGTGTGATATTCTCTGTATTTCTAGTTTGCCACATTTGGCAGGCATGAAAGAAAAACAAGGCATAGCATACGGTGAACAAGTCCAGACGTGACACGTGTGTCTCTCTCTGTTCTAATTAAGGAATTGTTCCATCACAACGCCTGCATGCTGCTTACAAATATGTAACTCAAGTATGATGATTTATTTGTCCTAACTATTTCAGACTCACTGGATATTTTTGATATTGTCTAGTCTACACCTGCACAATCTAATAAGATTGCATTTGAGCAATGACTGACAAGGGGCAGCATGGTGAATAAGTCTGAAACATGTCTGCTTCGCAGCTCTGTGTGGAGTTCCCTCCCGTGCATGGATGGGTTTTCTCCAGGGCATTCCGGATTCCTCCCACATTCCAAGTACGTGCATGTTAGTCTCATGGAAGGCTCGGAATTGTTGAGTGTGGATGGTTGTTTGTCTATAAATTCCCTGCAATTGACTAGCAACCAGTCAAGGGTCTTTTGATATTCCTAGACTATCAGCTGGGGGAGACTCAAGCTCATCCTCAAGAATAATGACGATAAGTTGTAAAGAAAATGGCTGAATGGAAATATACCAATATACAAATATGACAAATTTGTTGTTTTTGTGATTGATGTTTCCATTAGGGATGCACCAAACAGGTACTTTGCCAATACATCTGATATTAAAATACTAACATAGCAATACCATTTAACTAGTCTGAGAAAACTTCCAGGCAAGAGATGTAGTAGGAGTTAGAAGGAGATACATTTTGAACAACATCTGAATAAAATAAAACATTTTTTAATCACAATTGCCAGAATAAATGTCATTGCCTGGTATTCTACTTGATATTGGCGAATACAATACTCAATATGGTACTAATATAGTACTCACACTCGGTTTGAAAAATGTGTTATCCGTAGTACATGCATCCGTAGTATGCATGTGGAACAGATTGAAGATGGTTTGTATATTATGGTTTAGTTACCAAAATGTTAGCTCTAAATATTAACTCTAAAGATAAAACATACACGACCACAATAATAAACACATTGTACACTTTTGTGTCAATAGAAAATATTATTTTTCTAAAGACATAATTTTATATTGCTAACCTGCATTTCATCTCATGAGAATGTGCAGGTGTAGCCGTGCGTGAATTTAATAATAGAGGCAATACGTCAATAATTCAAGAGAAAACCAGGCTTTTCTTAGCTCGCTTTTACGCAATAATCTTACCAAAGACTGAATATTTTAAGTGGAATTCTAACGTGTTTAAAGGGCGACCTTATACCTCTTTGAGCTGATCCAGCTCCTGTCGGACCGCCTCATATTCGGTCTCCAACTCATCAAATCGCTGCTTGAGCTGTTGTTTCTCCTCCAGGACCGCTAGTCCATATTCCGCCGCTTGGATCTTTTCCTGCGTTGTTTCTCGCAGCTCCCGGGAGAGTCGTTCCACCTCGACCCGGAGCCACTGCGGCCCGGCCTCGGTCACCAGTACCGCTTCGGGATATTCCTGGTCGGCCATGGAAATGTTGGCGAACCGCAACCTCCCAGCTGTAACGGGACCCAGCCCTGGCTTAGCCGGAGCAGCGAAGAAAAGCGAGCAGGACTTCAAATCACTGCCCTCTGCCTTTGAAGCGCATTGTTGGAACTCACACAGCTTTCGTGCGCTTTATTCTCCCCGTTACACATGCCGGAGGCTCACGCTAGTCGACACTAGTTCCATTTTCGGTTACTTTTCCTGGGTTGCTCTATTCTTGAAGCTGACAGACGAAACTTGAGTTGAAGGTAATCAAGTGTGGAGAAAAAAAAATGCCCCTGCACGACACTCAAATTAGTGGAGAGGGAAATGTAGTTGGAGTCTCACTTGAGTCTGTGCGTGTCACTTGGCAAATGAACTACAAATACCACAATACATTGCGCGGGCTTTGATGCACTGAAGCGCACTCATGCGCTGAATTGAATGCGGCACTGACATCTAGAGGCTCATAACGAAAACTACAACTGTATTTGGTATTTCAATATCTCATACCGATAAAATTACATTTCCAGGATGTTATGAGCCCACTCTTTTCACAAAAGAGACAGTTAGGCGTGTTCCATCCCAGGAATATGGATGAGTATTTTATCTAGTTTGAACTATAAATATTTTAGGATCGGGTGGCACGGTAGTCGAGTGGTTAGCACGTCCACTTCCCAGTTCTGAGGTCTCCGGTTCGAGTCCAGGCTCGGACCTTCCTGGGTGGAGTTTGCATTTTCTCCCCGTGCCCGCGTGGGTCTTCTCCAGGTACTCCGGTCTCCTCCCACATTCCAAAGACATGCATGGCAGGTTAATTGGGCGCTCCGAATTGTCCCTAGGTGCGCGTGTGAGTGTGGATGGTTAATTGGGCGCTCCGAATTGTCCCTAGGTGCGCGTGTGAGTGTGGATGGTTGTTCGTCTCTGTGTGCCCTGCGATTGGTTGGCAACCAGTCCAGGGTGTCCCCCGCCTACTGCTGAGATAGGCGCCAGCAGCCCCCGCGACCCTTGTGAGGAATAAGCGGTCAAGAAAATGGATGGATGGATGGATATTTTAGGATAAATATTTAAAATGTCATGCTGTCCTATTTCCATTCTCACTCTTTAGACTGTAACTACCACCCAAGTTGTTACTTAATATGGTAAAAAATAATAATAATTTTACTTTATAGATCTGTGTAGGGTCTCCATCATCCAGATCATGGAGATCCACTAAAGTTGAATCGAGATCCACCAGACACATAAATAAGAAAAAACACCTAAAATGTTTACTTGAAGAAACCTTTGGATCAAAAGGCAAAAGTGAAACAACAATTGCCTCAGTTCCACCTTTTGTAGGTTTTACTTTATAAGAACATTGTTTATTTTACTTTGTAAATAGAAGTATCCTATACCTGTTTTACTTTTCTAGTTGTAATCTGCAGTTTTACAAAAATAACTGTGAACTTAACTGTTAATAAATGTAAATGCTGTAAAGTCCATTCCGTCCTTGGCAGAGGTAACAAAAGTAAAACAAACACACAGACTCAAATGTAGAGGGTTTTATTACATGATAGAATGGTACTTACAAAACTTCAAGTAACAGTTCTTAGGTTCACAAGTCAGACTTAACGCTACCTGCACAGTCACAATCAAACTTCTGCATTGACATGGGAGGAGCCCCCCCCACCTCGTGTACAAACACAACGTCAATGCCACGCTGTTACACTTGATGCGGCGGTGCGGTCCAAGCGTATGGCTGACGTGTGGTGCAAATGGGAGGTGACAACAATAAAACACAACGCTGAGTAGAAGCAATTCAACATTTGAATCGTCTAACGATGTGACCTGTGCTTTTGTGCTACTTTTAACCAATCTACATTTGTTTTTTTTGTTTTTTTTCTGCACTAACTTCTAAACACAACAACTCACCTTGTTTCTTTCTGACACCATCGTCATGACAACTATTTTGATACTAAGCACCCACCCGATTTCAAGAGCTAAATTTGTAATAATATATAAAAACATTGCCACTTTAATGACGTGACTGAAAAAGCATTGCAAAAACACATGGAACCATCACAATGTACTCCTGATGAACAAGTAAAAAGTGTGTTGTTGGCCACATTTGGACAAGATGGGATATGTAGCACGTGTGTGTGCGTGTATGAGTGTTTGTGTGTGACGTGATGGGTACATAAAAATGAGCAAAAGTGTAATTCTACCTTGAGAAAAATCACAAAATCACAATACTTGAAACACTCACGGGGATTCATAGTGAAGAAAAGGAGAGGTGGGTGTCGTGTGACTCACTTGACAGTTGAGAGATTCGGTGAGAAAAAGGGTTGGGCAGGGGCGGAGATTTACTTGGCGTTGGTGGAGGTGCTGAGCATCTTGCGTACGGCCTGGGCGATGGCGTCACGGTCGATGCCGTAGATCTTGAGGAGCTCTTGCGGCTTGCCGCTATGCGGTACGTGAGACACGGCCAGACGATGCAGATTGAAGCCAGTCTCGTTTACTACTGCCGAGCATACGGCCTCCCCCAGGCCACCTGTGAGACAAAAATATTTCATCATGAAAGAAATGTCAGACAAAGTCTTGTTGTCACGCTAGAGCAGAGGCGAGCAAAGTACAGCCCACAGGTCAAATACGGCCGGCATTCACATTATTTGGAGTCCTGTTGAAAAGATCATCTTCATTTTGCTTAAGTTTGTTTTATCCCAATTTATTTTTAATGTATTTATTTTAATTAAATAATTTTCTAATTGGGTTATTTTAAATAATACATTAAAAATATTTGTAAAATAATCACATTGATTTACATATATATTTAACAGTTTTTTTGTATTAATTATTTGGTTACAGCATAATTAATATTATAAAATTATAAAATAAAATAGAAGAATGGGCAGGAATTTCATTTTATTTTATTTTTAAAATAAATATTTTGTAGCAATATTAATAGTAATATTGTGATTTTATCCTAAAATGGTTAATTAAAATCAACTTAAATTAATGTTTCTATATATTTTTCTCTCTTGAAATGATTTATTAATAATATATATAATGTAATTTAAAATTGGCAATGAATGATTATTTTATCAGTATTTTACACACATAAATATATATATATATATATATATAAATATATAAATATATATATATATATATATATATATATATATATATATATATTCTTTATATGAGGTAATTTAGCATGCACATACTTTATATACACAATACAATTACAAAAAAAAATTCTTCACTATAATGTCATTATTCACTATGATACACCATGAACTGCATAATACTGTTTCTGTTTTTCATTTTTACCAATTTTGTATCTAACTCAATAAGTGGTTATGGTTATGGATTCAGAAAACAAAATGTTCCCATATGTCTGAAAACCCGCAACCAGGTTTCCAGGTCAATTTTTATTGGGGTTAATAACTGTCACACAATCAATAAAACACTGTAGGCTATTTTACATCAGTAAATATCAAACAGGTACCCATTTCAAGTCACTTTCATTGGAAATGTGTGTCTATTTAGGTGTCTCCCACTCCCATTAATAACATGGCAATCCATGTTGTATTTTTGAGTTGCAAGGAGGAGCCATAATATTAATTTCAGCTGGAAAACTCAATTTACAATGTATTGCATGTTTCAAATATTATGTTTTGTCAAGAAAAATATCAAAATGACCAGCCAAAACATTTGGAATGTATGCTTTCAACTGGTCAGTGACAATAATTACAAAATATAGTTAATGTGTGGTCTAGTTGGCTTGCATGCAAAATGAATAGAAGAGCTGGTATGTATTGTCCAGTCAAGTCTACGCCATCACCCATCCCCGCTGCCTTGGTGGACAGAGGGCATGGCTGCCTGTGCTATCTAGGTCACAAAGTACCCCACGGGCACATGCTCAGCTAAGGCAATGTGACAGCGCGCTGCCTAGTTGACGTCCACATTTTGCAAAAGCTCCATTATACCTTGCCTGCAATGAGGGCGCACTACAGCCAGCCAATAAGCAAATTCCACCGCATTGTGTCCTTTTTCTCCAAGCCAATGGGAACGTGCCACCGCAACACGCACAAAATGCGGTCCAACGCGAAAGCGCCCCAGCTGCACAGATGCAGCCAGGCCGAGATGCTTTTTTTTTTGCTGAAAGCCTGTTCGCTGTCATGCAATATGCAAAAGCTAAGCAACGCAACCTACCTTCATAGTAATGGTCCTCCACAGTAAGGATTCTTCCCCTGGTGGCACGCGTGTGGTCAATGATGGTCTTGGCGTCAAGAGGTTTGATTGTGAACGGGTCAATGACCCGCACGTATATTCGCTCTGCAGCATCAAGGTTAGAGAAGAAGGATTTTATTTTTATTTTTTTTTACATGTAAACTCCATACAGGAAGTCCAGAACCCCAAACCGCAGAAATGTGAGGCAGATATGCTAACCATTCGGTCACTCTGCATTAGAAGTTTAACTCATTCACTCTCAGCCATTTTCACTGAAGCAACCCCCTTTGCTCCCAGCTGTTTTACTGGATTTTGACTGATTTTACAAGGCCCACAGAATATTGTGTTCGATTGCTATAAAATCATGGAACCTACCAAATGAAAGATAAGAGTCTCTTTTTTCCATCAGGAAAAAAAGTATATTTGTATCTGTTTCCGTTTTGCAGAAATGAGCATTAGAACATAGCTAAGTTTCATCATTATTCACAAACCTGTTAAAAACACTGGGGAAAAGAGTTTGTTGCAACATGGCACCGGCTAATCTCATACTCTGCTGCCACCTGCTGGACGTTTTTTCTAATAACTACCATTGATTTAAGTGACCTCTTCAGGTCAGAAGCTGCATCAAAGCCTTCTTGCATAAAAAACAAAACAAAACAAAACATAAAAAAAAAATGTGTAAACACGTTTTTGGGAGTGAAGGACAAAGTAATAAAAAAAAAAACGTATTGTATACGTTTTTGGGGTTGAATGAGAAGCAGCTCAGATAAGTTCAGTTGAATAAAATCTCATATTGACTGCAAGTGCCTGTTTGACAATACCTTTCTTTAGATGTTCAGCTGCTGCCAGAGCCTCATGCAGAGTTACTCCCGCAGCCACTACAGTCACCTGATCATCTTTGCTCTGGTAGACCACCTGGAAAAAGGGGAGCATGCACGCACTATTTTGCAGCAAACCCATAAAACGGGCACATCAGTGTCAGTAGAGAAATTCTTACCTTAGCCTGTCCAACATGGAAATCTTCATTGCTGTTGTAGATGATGGCATTGTCTTGGCGGCTGGTTCGAATATAGCAAACACCCTTTGGGAAGCAAAACAGAAGAACAGACAAATCTAAATTTCCTTTCCTCCACGAAACACAATTTTCACACTTGTTTTACCTTTGTGGATGCAGCCAGTTCCACAGCCTTCTCGGTAGACACGCCATCACTAGGATAAAAGATGGTTGTCCTAGGGAGTGCCCTGAACATGGCCATGTCCTCCAATCCCATCAAGGAGGGCCCCTCCTCTCCTGTAATACATTACATTTCGCTCTGTGATAGTTGTTTGAATATGGCAGACGATCCTTCCATGTCAAAATCTGGGCGAGTGAGAAGATACATGCAGGAGGCATATTGGACGTGACATGCATAAGGTGTACCTGCGCTAAAAGAGGAACACATGGTTCCTTGCAGACGGCTTCCAGGGCAGACAGGAAGAAAGGAAGAGGGGAGGAGTGACGGGCATTGGTGAGGAAAAGACAGGATTAGAGGACAAAAGGAGAAAACTACAAGAACTGTACTCACGCACACAAAAAAAACAACAGGAGCGGGGTGCTTGGTGTGAGGGAAATAAATGTTCATGAGGGTTATTTTCTTGGAGGTTGGTAGTTGTGACTAACCGGTGGACAGGCCGCAGTGGGAGCCACATAGATTGACGTTGCTCTCTAATATGGCTGCCATGCGGAGCTGGTCGTAGGCACGTGTGAAAAAGGATGCCAGGGTGCTGGCAAACACAACGTTCCTCTCACGGGCAGTACATCCCATAGCGACACTGACCTGGAAAAAGAGCATTTATATTCTTAGCACCAATACAACAAGATAGGATATGTAACTTCGAGGCAAAGTCATTTGGAAACATGGTTCACAAACTGAAGAAATTTCTCACATTAAAATGAATGGAAACATAATTGATCCGTTCCAGCCCCAGAACCAGGTCAGGTTTACCTTGTTTTTATGGATATAGTTGAAAAGTGATACTTTGAATTACTTAATGGTTAATACCACTGAAACAGTTGATATCATATTTATTATTTGGACACTTTTGGTCATGAGCAGTTTGAATTTGCATATTAGCTAAATAGTTAGCTACACTCAAAGATTTAACATAAGAAAGGAGGGATAAAAATTATTAGAGCTTTTTCTTGTACTGTACATCAATATAAAAAATATATATTAATGATTACCTTTAAGATATTCAAATTGTAAGGTGTATCAATGTATGCATTATATATACAAAAGTTACACAATAATAATACAATACTATCATCTGATGTGAGGCTTTAGTGTATATTAGATTAGGAATTTTTACCAGCAGCATTAATCAGCTAAAAATTTTTATTCATGCTAATTTAATGGTTATTACCCGTTCTGCTTCTATCTTACTGGATCCGCCCTTCAACTTTTGACTTTCCATCAGCCAGATGCCTCCACCCTCCCCACTAATTAATATTTCACTTGCCGTCACTGCTTACTGTCACACAAACGTCTGACCTAGATTGGAGTCGTCTGCAGTTAGAGACGTAACAGCACCGACATTCCAAAATGATCAATCTCATTATAATATTCATAAGCTCATAATGATACAAGCAGAGGAAGAAATTGATCACTGGTGACCATAATCAAGCAAAATGGGTCATGTCTTTACCCAACCTTACATAATGGGCTGGCAACTCGTATATAATTTACTACCACATATGACCAGCTGTCAAATCTAATAAAAGAGAACTCAGTTAAGTGTCCTTCACTAAGAGGCAATGTAACAATGTATATATTTGTGTTTTATAGATTAGAGATGGGGGTGGGATTAAATACATTTTCTTCTCCCCACTCCCTTTCAGGCAAAATCATATTTTTTCCTCTTTTACTCTTGTTTCTGTTCATATTATGAAATTACAGTAAGAATTGTTGCTCCTGTATTTAACTGTAAGTTGTTGCCTGAAATAAATGAAAAATGAAATGAAATGAAATAACCACATGATTTCTCCAAGCCAGTAGACAGTCCATAATAAAAAAAAAAAAAACGAAACACGCACAAAAAAATACAAAATACAAAATACAAAAAAAAAAACAAAAAAACAACAACATTGCGTCTTGGTTTCTGACAGCTAGTGTTAATTTCGTCAACAAAAAATAAACAAAAATAATTTTGTCACACTGCTAACTAATGCTGACTAACTTACGAGCTCATAGCATGGTGCTATAGTAGCCACTGTAATTTTGTGTGAAGTTGTTTTTCATCAAAAAGATAAGAAAATATTACGTGAAATAGTTTTAGATCCGAAAAGGTTCAATATAATCTGCTGACAAAAAATTATATACAGAGGTAAAATGGTTGCCCTGACTAAAACTAGACTAAAACGTTGACAGTTTTTGCTGACTAATACTAAAAGAATAAAATTAGGTTTTCTTGGACTAAAATAAAGACTAAAATGCTATATTTATAGTCGACTAAAAATTGACTAAATAAAAAAATGGGATGAAGTGATAAAAACTAACAAGCGTGACTGAAATTAGTCTAAAACTCACACTAAATTTAAAAATGGCAGACAAAATTAACACTACAATCTCATTTTAGTTCCTGAGATATGCTTACCATATTCTGCTGTGCAATGTAGCACTCCACAAAGCGATTAGGATGCTCATTCTTGAAGATCTCTGAGTAGGTGAGGTTGTTTGTGTCTCCATCAAGAGCCACGACGCGGTCGTTGTAGCGGGCCAACTTGGTGATCGCCATCCCGTAGGCCTTGCGCGTGGAAATCTGTGACGGAGAATGTCGATATTACACATATCTGCCTCTGTGGTGACCGGAGATGTGTGAAACGCCGTGCAACCTTTTCTCCAGGCTTGTAAGTGGGTGCGCTGGCCATCCGGATGTTCCTCAGGCTCACTGGTGGTGAGTCTTCTACGGGAGTAGGGGCGTACAGGTGCTTGCTGGTGCTCATAATCCGACTCTGCAGATCCTTCATGACCATCTCGGCCATGTCTTTGGGCAGAGTTTTGGAGTGCCAGCCCATCTTATCTTCTCCAGCTTGAAACACCACCAACCATACATCAGACACAGTATTTTTATTTTTTTTATCATTTCATTGACTGATAATTACCTGGAATGCCTTTGCCCTTGATAGTTTTGGCAATGATAGCAGTGGGTTGATGGCGTGGCTGGCTCAGAGCCTTGCACAGCTCCTCCACACTGTGTCCGTCCACAATGATGGCATGCCAGCTGTATATACGTTACACACACAAATTGTACTTCAAAAGAAGAATTTGGTTATCCAAAAAATACTAAGACACAAACATACAGCACATAAGTAGAACACAGACATTTTTCAGGGACAAATAATCACAATTTTGATCTGCCATTAAAATACTCATGCATTATTTTTCCTGAAAACCAAAGGAAAACAATTTTTTTTAATGCCTAGCTTCACTTTTAACCTAAATATCAAGATAATCTGTGGCTCATGCCCCATCACATAACTATTTTTTCTGTAAAACGTTTAAATAATCTTTGCACAATCTCACTAACCAACAGACAAGCAAACAACACTTTGTAATGTGGCTGTGAATATTCTAATTTATCATTTTATTCTGGGATCGAATCGATCACAAATAAACTGTTTAGCATCTCACCCTAGCAGGTTTCATCAGCTAATGCACATATTGTAAGCTATACAAGACTAAATGTTGATGTGGAAACCGTAGTATTTAATGAAACCTGAACGGTATCACACATTTGGAATGTAGAATGAAATCAATATAGGTATTTATTATGCTTACAGTGTCATTATTATTTTTTTTTACTTTTTTACATGTTTTATATGACCAAAGATATACTATTTATTTTAAGGAAACTTGGATTAGGTAACTATGTAAACCTTGACTAGTTTATTTTTTTCACATTAGAAATTGAGAAAAATATGGAATTAAAATGATACTACATGTACATTTCTATATACTACATTTGTTCACTCATTCACTGCCATTGACGGCAAAAGACGTCAAATGATGAATTTTTGCTGGGCTGGCAGTGAATGTGTTAAAGATTATTCCCTTGGAGTAATCACATACTATATATTTACTGCCATGTAGTGAGATGTGAAATTTGCTAATTTTTACCAATTGGTTCTTTATATACAGTATAACTGGTTTATGTTTAAAAAAATGCATTATGTATACATTTGATAGAGTAGTCTTTTTTCATTTATATTGGCATCTATACTTGGGATTTACATTTCAGACTTGATTAAATAACATGTAATATTAACTTTTTACTGCTGAAAATGGGTCAATGAGTCAAATATCCCTTTTAACATACATCAAAGAGAGCAAGCCATTTTCAAAACTTTAGATTGGTCGATAATTTCGTAAAAATGACATCCATATGTGTGGACTGACAGAGTATAGATTTTTTTTAAATATGAGATTTGCCAAATGGTGACTTAGGAGGTTTCGGCCCGATGCCAGCAATATACTTTACAGCTTACACTTGGTTAATCAGGCTTGTATGGAATTACCCGAAAGCTTCACAGCGTCTCTGGTATTTCTCCGCATGATGCTGCAGGGGCGTAGAGTCACTTTGGCTCAGGCGGTTGATGTCCATGATGGCCACGAGGTTGTCAAGATGGTAGTAAGAAGCGAAGGACATGGCTTCCCATACGGAGCCCTCTGACATTTCGCCATCCCCCAACAGGCAGTAAACACGGTAGCTGCAGTGGAGAAGAGTTGTACCATTAAGTGTGCATTGGCTTGTGTGTGCGCCGAGCATGAAAAATGCTATCTGACACTTTTCCAGTTAGATTGATTCCTGATTCGACAGCACGCTTGCTAAGCATGGCATGAGAGAAGCTTCCTGAGGCTTCTGAAGGTGTGGCTGTGGAATTTCACACCTGCACTTCCAACTCCAATTTTCTATAATACCAGCTACATGATCGTCTTTGAACAGCTATTTTTGCATGCTGTCACCAAAAAAAAAAAAAAAAAAAAGAAAGAAAAAAGAAATTACTTCGCCTTGGTCTAAAACAATAAATTAGAACAATCAACTATGTACAAATCCATGGTTGAAAGCACAATTCTGGATTTTTGTTGTTGTTTTTTTTCAGAGGAAATCTGCTAGGAAAAGACGTGAGATACAACGACTGCTCATGGGCCTGTGATTATTAGAGCAGAAAAATCAGGAGAGCAGAGCATGTAGCCGCAGCGCACTTCCACTGTGTGGACAATCCTAAAATTGCTCCTACGAAGCTCCGATATAGACCTCATTAAAGCAATTAACTAGTTTGTGTGCAATCCTGAACAAATCTGAATGTGCAGATTTGGAGCTTTTCTGAAATATAGATATTTGCGCTTGTGAACAATAAAATTACCTGGCTTTGTCAAAGTATTTCCCAGTGTATGCCATTCCACAGGCCACGCCGAGCCCCTGTCCCAGATAGCCAGTGGTTACGTCCACAAATTGCTGCTTCTGAAATGGAACCTCACATAAATACAGTGGATAGAAAAAGTCTACACACCCCTGTTCATGACAGCTTTTTATGAAAAAAAAAAACAAATAAAAAACAAAACAAAAATGAGACCATGTCCATGACAAAAACTATCAACTCAATTTTATTTTATTTTTTTTCATCTTTTCAAGAGAGAAGTAAAATTAAACAACTGAAACAAGGTGATTGCATAAGTGTGCACACCCTCTGTTAAATTAAGTAATCACATTCAGAATCATGCATGGGAGTCAGGGAAGATTTGCTACCATTTAAGGTGCCTCAGATTAACACCAAATAAATTTTAGCTGTTCTAGTAGCCTTTTCCTGACGGTTTTTTTTTTTTTTTTTTTGGCTTTGTAGCAGAATCCTGACAGTTTTGTGCTTATACTGGTTTCATACATTAGACCATAACACATTTTGCCACATGTGTTTGGGAAATGGTGTTACGGTCCAATGAAATCAGGACATTTGGCACAAAGACAACACTGCTCATCAACAAAGGAAACCATACCTACAGTGGAGCATGGTGATGGCATCATGGGGCTGTGTTTTTTTGTTTGTTTGTTGTTTTTTAGATGGAACTAGAGCCATAGGCAATGTGGATGAAATTCTGAACAGTTCCAAATAGCAGTTTTAGCACAAAATGTACATGTCAGGAAAAGCCTACTAGAACATCTGAGCTTTATTTGCAGTTAATAAGGTACTTTAATAGTCGTAGAGGTCTGCTTAAAATAAATGATGATTGGTTAATTCTGAACACATCCCGGTTATAAGAGGGTGTGCACACTTGTGCAACCACATTATTTGAATTTACTTTTTACTTCCCAACTTAATTTATTTTATTTTTTAGTTGAATTGAATTGTACAGGTTCTAGGTCCCATGTATGTTAGGACTGCTGATAATAAATATATATTTATAACTATAAATGTAAAATAAAAAATACATAAATAATATAATATACAAATATACAATAATAATAATAAATATAAAAATATATATAAATATATTTTTAACTTTCATTTGAACAAGTGTGTGGACATCATATACACTGTATATTTGTTGGCTGATTTTCTGAGCATGTGGTTTCTCCTTACAGGGATGAGGTGGCCTTCCAGTGAAGAGTCCACCTGACACATACTGAGAAACTCGCTCTCCTTTAGGAAGCCTGTCTCAACCCACATGGAGTACAAGGCTGGTGCAGATTGAGCCTAGCAAAGAGTAAATAAGGAAATCAGCACTGTATCTTATTTTGAAATATAGATTCCCGCCATAGCACCGATAGGCTCGCACCTTGGACATAAGGAAGCGATCGCTGTGAAAGTTTCGTGGGTCCTCAGGGCGGTACTTCATGGTGTGGAAGAAAAGCACAGACATGATTTCTGCCACACTGCAGCATGATGTAGGGTGGCTGGGGGAGGAAGGAGGGGAGAGGGTGCTTTTATCCAGATGTCACAAATGCGCAAGCACGCGATGGACTCACACAAGAAATACCATGAAAACAAGAAAATGCAATAGATTAACTGTCATATCAACTAGCTGAAGAGATTCGTTGTAACTATAGGGCCTATGCATATGTATTTAATATGAATGATTTTTTTCTTTAAAAAAAAAAAAAAAAAAATTTAAAAAAAAAAGCACAAATGTGATTTCACACTGTAAGCATATTATTATTATACGTTTAGGAACCTATTTATGTGGAATAAAAATAAATAAATATAGGGTAAAACTAGAATTCTAATATTATTGTGCAGTAGAAACTAAACAGGTCAACTGCTGTATAGACACAAAGACCACCACCCATCCTTATGGCATCTTGAGGGGTGTGCTATACCATATGTCTGGCATTGTCATGCATAATGTATGTCTATTCACAGTCTACTGTGAATAGAAAAATCTACTTTTGAGTATTTTATTGCTAGTGTAATAACTTGATAGAGGAAATGTACAACTGCAGATAGCAGTTAGGCAATTTATGGTCAAGTAAAATAAGCTTTGTTCATTTTCTGTTCATTAGGTGCTACCCTTTGTCTTTTGAAATAAAAAGGTCAAGATATTTCTTTACTCCAATTCTATAATTAATTTAATGTCATGTAAAATAAAGCATTTTTTTTAGTGAATTATTAAATAAAATATTAGGTGTTTCTTGATTTCACTTAAAAAGTTACTTAAACTGACAGTCAAAAATAATGTTGTTTTTTTTTAAATGACAAGTTTGGCCTAATATATTAAACATACAATAATATTCTGTGTGTTTATTCTTAAAAGTTCTCTCAGCATATTTTGGCAGCAATGCTTTGTATTCATAATCAAAAGCAATTATACTTTATTTAATAGCACAAAAAAGCAAATGCTATGGCGTGTATTTTTTTTTCTTCCGACGACAACATAGGAGAGAACATTTGAGATTGAAAAATGTCAGAGGAGCAGAACAAAGGCAGAACATGGTCCTTTACAGGCCCGTCACTTCAAATATGCCTTGACGCGTACAACATGCATAGACATACATGAAAATAACTAGCCTGTGGAGAAATATAAAGTTCGCAAAGGTTTCTTGACATTGTGCTTGTACGGTATAGAAGCATATGAGTTTCTATGTTCATTTGTGACAGTCCGCTCACCCTGTGCCTGCTGCGGTCGTCGCCTTGATGGAGTTGATCCTGAGGCGATTGGCGATGTTCCTCAACGCCTGCACTGTCTGTTGGTCAGGTTTGTGGTAATCCTCCATGAAGGCAAAATGTCGAGCTCCAACAATCCTTCGTTTGTAAACGTGCGAGGACGGGCGAGGGTGACCGAACCTGAAAGTGTGCAAGAGATGGCGTTAGGGATCGACAGAAAGACAATGAAGGAGAGTTTGGATTGATCCGATCAGGTATGCCGACGCGTAGATGTGCAAGAACACACTACATACACACTAGCAAAAATCACACACACGGTCACGCACGCATCATTAGGCGCAGAGGAGGGGAAACAGTGACGTACGCTGCTAAAATTGCATTGCACTCATTTCATTGGATGGGAAAGAAAAGGGTGACAGAGGTGTGTCACTGCAGTGCGTGTGTACGTGCATATAAGCGGCGAGGAGGGAGGGGCTGAACATTTAGATCCTAATTCACTTTGGCTTTTCTGTCAAAACGCATATTTCAAATGGAGTGGTTTATCGTCTTTTGTTATTTAATCCCATCTAAATGCTGCTTTTGTTTTACTGAGCAATGCACTCAACAGTACACATTTGAGAATAAAACTGAACAAAAATGTGAAATAGGGTAAAAATAGTTTCTCTCTTTCTCACCCTTGCATTCTCCTTCACCCAACATCATGATGCTCGGTGATGCTGACGACACCCTGAACTGACGAGAACACGGTGTTCTCTCCTCAGATGATCCTTGCAGCCACACCTTAAGGACCATGAGAAGACATCTATTAACTGGAGCGTACAAATAGTTATGAAACATGCAAACATCCTCAAAGATATTTTAATCCTTTAAATGTGTTTCTGATTGAACTAGATTCAACAACACTACCACAATTTGCAACGGCTACAACGGCTTTATCATTTGTCGCGTGAGAGATGACTACAAATGCTTAACCCAAATTCTAATCCCTAGGCATGTGTGCAAGAGCACTGATGCATGGTTGTCGTGCAATCTTTGCATGCAACGGACATCCACACTAGATTAACTGTGCTGGCCTGCCATCAAGAGGATAAACCTTGATCATGCACAGGACCGCAGCTTTGGTACAGACAAGAAGGATACAATGTGGACTAACTAATTGCATTGTTGTCATTTAGACAATGACTGTTTTGATGATTATCATTTTAAACATTACTTAGGTGATAAAATTGACTGAAGTGAAGACTTATCATCTTTTAGGAACTTAAATTTAATTTTTAAAGATCCAACTGAGCATTGTTTATTATTTTTATTGTCTCACTCTCCTGTATTTTTATTAATGTTTTAACTGTTTACTTTTTATTGGTCTCATTTTTACTTTATGTACAGCACTTTGTATGATAACTATGATTGTTTTTAAGTGCTCTATACATAAAGTTGAGAGTTGCAATTACATCATCCTTGTGTTCGATTAAATCCAATTAAATTTTTATTTCATTACTTAAAAATTGGTCCAGATGAGTACATTTGTTAGTAGAACGTCAAGAGATCATCATTATTATTTCAGTACAGTATTTATACTGTTTGGAGACATTTTTCTGACGTCGAACGAGTGTTAGGACTTGGGACGACACTGTATGTGTTCTACGATTTGAACACCAAATGGCGCTGTCTCCTAATGAATACTTATTTTTTATTTTATTTTTTTTAAGTTAACGATTTAAATATTACCACCGAAGCTGTCATCAGAGAACTATATATTAAATGTAAAATGTTTCTAGGAAATGCTAATTTATTATGTATAACACAACGTTGGCTTTTTGGAAAGCAGTATGTATGAAACAACGTAATTTCAGAGTTATTTGAAAGTATGCGTGACGCGCTTTTATCTAACCCTCTCCTGTCCTTGGCTCATTTTCCTCTCCTCCTTTCCGGCTATGTTATCATTGTTCCGGTTGGCTGTAGCATCGAGAGAGAGAGAGAGGTCGCATCATGAAACTGCCACCTCCGAGCTCGACGCCGGGGCTATGTCATCATCTCTCCAGCCCGCACGCCCACTGCTCTCCTCGCTCCCACCGATTGTGTCCTTCTCCCAGTTTCCAGCAACTCCTCTAGGCTCCTGGCTGTTGTCATAAAAGCTTTCCCTCACAGTGGCCCACAGGTGCCAGCCAATAGGAGCCAGTGAAGGTGACGACACGTGATTACTTGTAGCCAATCGTAGAGCCCTGCAGCTGCACACTTCCTGGAGGGTAAGTACATTCGGGGAGCCGTTCTATTTTTAAATCTCTGGCAGAAAAAGAGGAGCGAAGCAGCCACTTTTGAAACAATGTCTTAATATAACTCTGATACAATATCGCAACATTAAAAAAAAAAAAAAAAGAAGAAGTGTTTACAGGTGCTTATGTGCATATACAAATCACTCATATGGCCTTCAATATATTTTCAATACTAAAATTGCAATATGACATCACGCAAAAGTGCCATGTACGCCATCTGCAGCAGTCCAGATATAATATTTATATACAAATACTATAATATTTATATTATAATATATATTATATTATATTATATTATATTATATTATATTATATTATATTATATTATATTATATTAGATTATATTATATTATATTATATTATATTATAACATATTTCAAATGTAAGCGTTATGGTGGCCCGGGCCCATGGCTACAAAAATTTCTGGCTACACACCTTGTTGATAACCTGGCAATAGCCAGAACCATCTGGTACCTCTTCACAGTAATTTGGTCGGGGAAAAGGCGGGACATTCTGTACAATAATTAAATAATCAATCACGGCCACGGGCGAAAATTTTGCGTTCGTTCTTGTTCTTGCCGAAGGAGGGGAAAGCATGAACATTTTACCAGCTAGAAATGCACGAAGCACCCCTCGCTGGTCAACATTGAACAAGGAAACGGTGAATAATCCTGCGAGAACAGAATTAATTGCAGAGTCCACTCGTCCATATTAGGTTTGTTAGCTCCGGCATCGGCGCTGGCTTCCTGGTTTCGTCACAGTTGCATATCCTGCCCCCAAACACAATGTCGCTCTGTGACTGGTCCGAACCACCAGTGGTTCGGGAACGGCGATTATCAGTGGGAGCGGTACAAGATGTAGTCTCCGGAGTTTGTGAACTCACGAATACCGCGAAAATTCGTCTTGCGAGAGCAAGGTTAGCATGTTGAGGCTGAGAGAAAAAAAAATGAAAGCAATGCAGCCAACAGAAACGCGATTAAATTAACAGAATAGACTATTGGGGATAAATTATTACAGTTTTCATGTTCAACAAATATTCGAATTCAGCATGTGAACGTAGGTCAGTGCTTCTAAAACACTGTTTAGGCCTCAGAGGAGGCCTTGCAACTGAAAAAATCCCACACACAAGTGCATGTGCTTCTTTAATGCCAATCGCACCTTCAGGCCCGAGCCTACTACACGTGCTCTTACCACTCCATTTCCCTTCAATCGCTCCGTAGTCACCATGATGACATAGCACTTGCCCTTCAATCGAGAGCCGTCTGTCACTCAGAGGCCGGTCCTCTTGATAGTGCATAGGGGACGTAAGACGAGGTAATCATCAGAGTCCTCTATCATTTAGCTATTCACTGATTGGATGATTGGGGTCTTAGTTAGGTGAAGGTACACACGAGAAGGGAGGTGTGAAGAGATCTGTGGGGGGTAAATTAAAGTGAAAGCGTTTCAAGAGAAAAAAAAATACTGCTTATACAGTATTCCTTTTTTTATACATCTCAGTATTGTTCATTTGGTAATCTTACCGATTCAACATATCATCATTGCTCTCTTTTTTTTTTTAATTAATTTATTTATTTGTGTGTGTATGTGTGTGCATGCATGTGAGTTTGTGCTCAATAATTCACTCAAAACCTCTTAAAATTCCCATGCTTCAATCCCGCCAGAGTCGTGAAGTTGTCAGGAGACCAGAGGAAGGATCAAAGAAAAGAAAAATGAAACAAAGTGAAATTCAGCACCAACCTGACACCACCTTCTACCCACAGAGTAATAAACCATGAATCTTTTACCAACCCCCAAAACATCTAAATTAGGGATACCTCAAGAGATCAGAGAAAAGACTAAAGAAAGGAAGGAAGGATACATGAAGCAGAGTGAGATCCACAGACACCAGCTTCCACCGATTCAGCGACCAGTGAGAGAAGCAGATTCTGTTTGAATTTCAGTAGATGCTGGTGTGGTGGATCTGGCATACTTATACCGTATTCCACAAACGGCAGTCCCATTATATCGCAGATTTGTCGTTTATAGCAACCATTTTTTATTGGTTTTCACTAGGGCTGGACTGATGGGCATTTTTTTTTAGGCTGATGGTGATTCTGATACTTGGTAGAATAAAATTCAGAGAACTGATTAATCGGCTGATTCATTAAAAAAATAAAATAAAATCTATAATGAATATAATAACTCATTTTTTTTGGTCCCGTAATGCAAGTTAGAACAATGAAGATGTGCATTAAAGTCAGAACAAACTGTGTTGCAATACTTTGTCCTTTTGTTTGCCATTACAACAGAGAGAAAAATCTCAAAAACTTCCTGTCTCTATCAGCTCTCTGTAAATGTCTGGTAATATGTTGCATGTACTGATGCTAATGTGTAGGAAAAAATAAAAATAAAAAAAATCTGTCAAGTTTTGCTGATTTTAAAAGAGCAAATACTGTATCGGTTGATTAAATCAGTTGGCCGATTAATCAGTCGGGCCCTAGTTTTCGTAAAATTCGCAGCATATACATACGTGAGTTTAATTTGTGCCCTCACTATACTCTTAACGCAAAACATTCATATGGCAAATCTTGTTTCTGCACTGAAATGAATGGAAATGCCATTAATCCGTTCCAGCTCCCCCCAAAAAACTATTGTAACGTGTTTTTTTTTCTTAATAATGAAAATAGCACTCTAAGTATTGTACTTTATAAAAATGTACACTAATAATTGACTCACACTTATTGGTGGGATTTGTGAACTGGCAAAAAAAATAAATAAATAAAAAAAACGCATAAAATTGATGACCTTTGATGATTGTGGGGTGGGATATTTTTAAATATTTTTAATAATTGACCAAAAAAACGATAATTAATAGAATAGAATAGAATAGAATAGAATAATAATGGCACTGTACAAACCTATTTAGATCATGGTGTTAATTACTCCTGAATTTTTGTGTGTTCAAATACAATACAATGTGTTTTAATAAGTTTAAATTTGTAAATGTTTGGGAGGGGTTCAACAAAAAAAAAACAAAAAAAAAAGTTTTTTATAAGGTGTCTCTGGCTCTCTAAATCGCAGATATTTCACCTCTCGCCAGAGGGTCTGCAACATATCCCCCGCCATCACCGAGGGTTCATTGTACACAGATTCGGATTTTTTTGGGTAGAAGAAGGGGTGGTGACAAACGGAAAGGAAGATTGAGGCAGAGGAGGGGAGCGTGCGCGCACAGTGAAGTTGACGTTGCACTGGGAGAACAGCTGCGCTGCAGGGCTTTCAGGCTCCATCACTACTGCTCTCCTTCAAGCTGCAACACCAACACACTCCCTCTCATTGCACACAGACACATACACACACGTGCACATGCAAAACCACCGATTGTCGCTTCAGTGAGCAGGAATGCGCTGCAATATAGCCAGGTTTTATTTACACGGCAGTCACAGCGAGTTTTTGGATTTTGAAAGTAGCATTATTTGCAGTACAATGTAGGGCGCAGTGTTTCGAGACATTTGGCGTGAGATTAAAAGGGAATAATAGCAAAAATGGATCACGTGTGGAACCTCATGGATTTATTGTTGTGGAAAGGTCGAAGAGTGAAGGCATAAGTGCATTCATGGAGCGACGGAGAACAGCTGTTTACATCCGTAAACGCAACATTTTGTACATTCTTATTGAGCCAGCACACTATAAAATTCTTTTATATGATCATCAAGGAGGAAACATAGTCTCCATCATAAGAGATCATAAACTTCACTTAATTAGCCTGAAGATTATTATTCATTCATATAATGTATTTTTGTACATCTTTCTATGCCAGCGACGTATAGTGACAGGCAGAACAATTAAATGTTTTTTCATTAGATGGCAGAAAGTAAAATAAACCTGCATCCACCCAGGTTTTTTCCTGGCTCAAATTGAGGCAGAGGTGGTATCACCCTGGGGGACTACCGATAGCAGGTATCGGTGCCAATCTTATTTTAAGGTATCGGTATTCACAGCGGTGACTGATACCATTATGGGAGGCCCTCCTTCAGCCATTTGTCATTTTTTTCAGGGATTAGAAATTAGAAATTATATGAATACAAAGGTGCCATTAATTTTGTTGCCATGTTTTAACTGCAATCATTAAAAATTCATCCACTAGTACATATAAAATTGTAATTATAGTTCTGCGTTGATGTAAAACACTACTATGTTTATTGTGTATATACTGTGTTTTTATGCTGGCGCGCACCACCTGTACCAGGAAATGGGCGTGTACAAACCATGATTTGTTTCTTCTTCGGTACATTAAAGTATATATAAAAAAAAAAATTTAAAGTAAAAAAGAAAGCTGTTTCTTCTTTGGTTGTTGGTTCAGGTCTTTCCAGTGCATTACTGTTGATACAGCGCCTCCATAATGGTGCAACACTGCAACTGCAGTTAAAATGCATTCCTGCCCTGCTCAATCAACACAGCTGGATCGCTGTGTTGAGCGATATCAGTGGCTCAGCCTGGGGTAGGGGAGCAAATTAGGTGTAGGTGGCCACCTCTGAATTTTGTACACAGGAAAAACCCTGCCACCTGTTGCCAGTCACAACATAACAAGTCATGGCCAGTAACTACACAGACCCACATTTTGCACTGGCTAAGTACATTAGTACAAATTGATCATCAAGATCATCATTATTTCAGTGTTGAACATTTCTACTTGGTCGTGTGCTGTGAGATAAAATTGAATATGTGCTTTTACTCAATGGAGGTTGCCAAACACTGGTCCAATGTATACAAATGACCACTTCTCCGACCACAGTCATTTGCATGTACTGTATGTTAATATTTTTGGTTAGAGAGGCAAGAGTAAATGAGGTGTATAGGGCGACACTGCTGCACTGAGCCAAATGGCGTCCTCAGTCCCTGGGGGCCACTGCATGCACCCTCTGTCTGTGTTTTTACTCCCTTTTAAGTGAAAATAACTGCATTGCGCTATAATCCTCGGGACTACAGATGGGCTTTGAGAGCGTCTGCAGGGGAAGGGAGGTGCAGAGTTGAACGCCGTCTCAGAAAGCGTTTTAAGAATTTGCTCAGTTTTCATCATTCTTACTGGTATAGATGTCAGCAGGAAAGAGGAACAAGCAAAAACATTCAATTTTGATGTTTTTTGTGTGTGCTTGTTTTTTTACTTGCGTGACAAGAATAGAACATTACGCTATTAAAGTTAATACTTTGTTGTTTTTATGGCTTTAATACCAGTCAGTATTTGTGAAACCGGTGTCTGCCGCAAAAACGTTTGGAGACTTGTAAAGTTAATGGCGATTTTATGTTGGTGACAGGCTAGTTAACCCGGGAACGGCTTGTTCCTGTTTTAATTATTTCCAATGGGAAAGATTGTCCTGGAACAGATTGTGTTTGACCTCAACGGTTACTCTCAATTTATTAGCGTAAACACACAGATCCATTGAAAAAATACGGTACATTTTGCTTCAGCTTCAGTTTTTACATACACAAAGGAATATGATTAGTAGTAGGGGAAGTATTCCGCACAACTATTTACTTCTGTTACTATACATACAATGTAATATCAGTTTCTTGTAGGTAGAACTATCTGTTATTGTTTGGTCTCACTACACCCTTTAATGACTTTACCTTTTATCTCTACAGAATATAAATCTCGCATCGTAATATTTTTGGTATATATATTTTTTATATATCATCTTAGCTGGTCATTCACTGTAGTCTGTTAGATGTTTAATATTTCAAAGGAGTTTCCCTAAGGGAAAAAAAAAACAATGTAGTTTTAGTTTGATCATATCCCATGAATTCCGCTTGTTTCAAAAAGCGTGCAAACAACCACATCGTATTCAACACAAAAACACGCTGCACAAGCAGGTAAATAATTCAGGAAGATTCTAGAGGAAGAATATGTTACCCTGAGCAAGACAGGTAAGCTGATACCTTGGCTTTGTCAAGCCGACGTTCTCCTCGCCTTCATCAGTTTGAGGCCCTCACCAGCACTGAAAGGAAGAGGATGTTTGTTTTGTGCTCCGCGTTGTCAACCAGGACAAACAGCTTAAACTCTCCACAGCCAGTTCACCTTGCAAGGTAGGATCATCTTTATTGGAGTACCTAAACAACTGTGGTCACATTGCAACCGATTAATTCTGGATATATCCTATCAATACGGACAATCTCTTTATGTTACCATGACATTATTGATTGTCATTTAGTCAGAGTACCTTTACAAAACACACACAGAACATCAACACAGGTGGCCATGAGCTGAGATAAGAAACCCAGAGCCTCTCGACTGTGAGACAAAGATGCGAACCCCTATTTCACCGCGCTGCCCCAAAACTGTCTCGACAAGCAATAAATCCAAACAAGAAAGGTACTCAATAACAAAGCTCCACCAAGGTTGAAAGATTGTGGTCTCGTTATCAACTTGTTGGAGTAAGATGGAGTACCCCTGCAGAAAACCCACACAAGTACTGTAGCAGACATGTTAACCACTCAAGAACATGTGCCACTTATATACCTTTTTTATTTTTTATTTTTTTTATATAGTGCATACTGTATCTTCAGTGGGGTTGCAGAAGAGCTGGAGCCCAGAGACTGTGATGCAGATGTGCTAACCACTTGTCCACCATGTCACCCTGAAATTGAAACTGTCTAGTCACAAGCAATAAATCCAAAGAAGAAACTTACTCAACAGCAGACCGACAAGGTTGAACGATTGTGGTCTGCATGCATATCAACATGAAAAATGACTTCAATCAATTAAACAAACAAGGGAGGGGCGGCGATAAAAATGTTTACACAAGGAGGTGCAGAGCCAAAATTCAAGTACCTAAGTACTGCTACTCCACTGTGTTCATTTCAGATATTAAAAAAAAGGACTTGATTTAAAAAAAATGTTTTGGGGATATTTTACAGAGAATTTTAATCCAATATGCATCAGAAAATACAGTAGCGTACAGTAATCCTCCCTTCATCACAGAGGTTACGTTCCGGAACGCACCCGCAATAAGTGAAATCCTTGACAGAAATACACTATGTAAATACTCTCAGCACAATTTACATCAATTTTTAAACTTTAAAAAAAAAAATATATTTTTACAGGGAAAGTGTGTATAGGATTTAGTGCCATCTAGTGGTAAACTAGAATGCAATAATTTTGAAGCATGCAAACTACTGTGCCTCCGAGAGACCATACCGGCTCACAAGTCTACCACCAACTACTATCAGTTATTATTTGGAGTGAGCAAGGGCGAGTGGGCAAGTGAGCAAGCAGCCCAGCGATCAGGAGCTAGCGATGTGCAAGACTGGCTAGCAAGAACTCACTGGAGCGGCTAACAGGAACGGCAAGCGAGAGCAAAGCAGAGAGAGACAAGCGGCGGGAGCCCGAATCACAGGACGTGGTGACGACCACCAGCAGGCTCTACCTGTGGAAGGTATAAACAGCAGTCGGTCTGGCACTACCTGCAAGCACCACCAGACGATATCTACGTTCGTGAAGTTCTTCTCCTTCCGATATCAGTAACAGAAAGATGGTGGTGAAACATGTCAGCCTCCAGTAAGGTGTGACGTGACCTATTAAATATAATTGGCGATTACTAGACCTAGGATTCTGTTTTTTAAGTACATTATTATGATAGAACATAGATTTTTGCATATTTTTTAAATTAATAAGTTAAAAAATATTAGTTCACCAGATTGCACTAGATTCTACACACTGTCTCTTTAAATATATTTAATTAAACACACGTTTAAAATAAAACATAATTCAAACCCACAATACTATTTTGTCTTTGAATCTATTTTGAAAATAGATCAAGAACAAGAGCAAATGATAACAAAAATATTTTACAAACAGTATAACTATGTACCGATGCCGCTTTATGTGCAATAAACAAATCTTGTAATTTCCAAACTAACAAACTTATCTCACAATATGCATCATAATCATGCTCAAAGATGTACAATATAAAATTGACTTGTGTCACATTGCAAATGAAATAATAGTGCTGCCATCTAGTGGTCGACAGTGGAATTGCATCAAATATAAAGGAGAGCCTAAAATAAGGTTATTGTATTAACTTTTGTTTTAATTTATTTTATTTTTTCGCTCGAAATAGCGGAATTCGAACCTGTAACATGTAAACCGCCAGTTTTCACTGCACTGAAGTTTCCCTGGCATGTAGGGATCGGTGAATTAAGCGACTTGGCCCAGTGTCAGGTTTTACGGCTGTTTTAGCTGTTGTGGGACAAATGAAAGGGGGAGGAGGAGGTGTTTGCAGCGAGCGCCTGTGACGAGCACAAGCAGCCAGTGGACGTGGATGCTCTGTTCGATTGGCCGCATCTCTCCACTAGCACCATGGGAGAGCTTCATTAGTGCTCAGCCTCTACGGATCTCTCTCACGTCCTGCTTCTTACCACTGGAGCCGACGAATTTCAAAGCGTCGTTTGAGAGGACACAGCCAGCCCTCCCGAGCGTTGGAGCAGCGATACCAAGCGGCTAAGTCTCCCGTTTAACCAAACAAATAAAATAAAAATAAAGGTCCGGTGAGCTCTCTTCTGGTCACAATGTAGCTTCTTTAGCATAGCATCGTTTTCCGATTTCATATGCGTGCAGGGAACGTGTGTACTTGTGTGTCTATTTTTATTGTTACCACGGCAAAGAGGACAGCTCTTATTGATAGCCAATTTCCTCTCGACGAATTTGTGTGGACGTGGATGAGCTTCGCCACCATGTCATCAACAATGAATCTGTTTTAGTGGCCAGGCGATACCTTTGCTCTTTATCCACACATGCACACACACACTCAGGTTGTCTGTGGTCATGTGGAGTCCACATTATCATCTCGAGCGCGCGTGTTTATGCGAGACATATTAATAGAGGTTCGGTTTTTTTTGTTGTTCCCCCCCCCCAAGATTTGTCCTACCTTGTCATGCTCCAAGGATAAACGAGAGGCTGTGCTTTATCTAACAATGATTGTGAACGTGCATAACCGATGCTGTCGGGATACAGGATTGTTTTATGTTAGATCTTCCATTTTTTTATGTTTATTCCATGAACATGCAGCACACAGGCTGATGATGTGATGCTCATTGTGAGTTGTGTAATTTGACATGACAATATGGATCCCATGTGATTGCTCCACTGTCTTATGTAGATTGAGCAAGGAGCACATGCACATTGCTGCAATGTGACCTTTTTCTCTTCCTTGCTCCGCTCTGGGGCCTGCTTGCATTTCAAGGACTTGGTAACACAAGACGAGACCAATAGATGCGTAAACTGGCTTATTTCCATGTTTGGATTGAACCACACAATGTCATTTGCTTCTGTTTAAAGATCTGTTTTTCGTATTTTCATGTGATTTCTTAATTTGAATTGTTCTCAAACTGGACCGGCGGGGGTCAGTGAGGCGTAACTTGGGGCTACTCCCTACAATTTGCATTCAGTTATTATGTTGTACCATAAAAAATTGCATACCTACTGTACATATGGGGACTGGCATGACAGTAATTGATATATAAAATGAAATCTTTTTTCTTTTTTTCTTTTTTTGTCCCTATGTACATGTTTGAAGAAATACATATTTTTGTTTTTCAGGTACTTTAGCTACCAACACTGACAGCAAAAATGATTTGCATTGTGCAAAGAAAAAAAAAAAAAAAAAAAAGCTTTCCTCTGGTTTCTTTTGACATGCGTCTGGCATAGCTGACAGTTTGGTGGCTGAAAGTTTATGTCTGCTGGAACTATGTCTAAGTATTGGCGCAGGTAGTGTAATGTGTTTTTGTTGAATTCGATCCAGGTGCAGGCAAACAGATTCTGAGCTCCGTGGACATGTGTGGTGGATGTTATCGTATTTTATTCAGAAATATGACCACAGTATACATCTAACCCTCTGAATCCTTGCAATTGCAATTGATTGAAACACATTATTATTATGCTGCCTTAATGTGGTGTCATAATTATGGTAAATGCCACCTGTCGAGTAGAAAACTGCACGTGAACGCTCCTTCATGTCGTATTTTCTACTGGAGAACTGGGAATTAATTTTGATACCCGAGTTTCCGAGTTAAGAGAACTATTAATTTCAACATGGCGGAGAGCGCCGAAGGATTTGTGAATGGCAAGAAATATTAACACATAAGGGCGTTTTCGTCCGCTAGCAGGTTGTTTTAGAATCTACACAAAAAACTCATTATTTGCCGGAATTGTTTGGTTTTACGAGCAAAGAGTACATCAGCTGCTATGTGTGGTTTTTAGCTACAACAACAAAAGCACATGAACAGAACTCTGTTGTAATTAGTGTGGAGTGGAAAGTCCATTTTTCCCATAGCACGTGAAGGCAGGGTTAGCATCCTTATTATTTATTATTAAAATAATCAATGCTAATGAGTCCCGCTTTCTTTTTCAGAGGCAAACTATGCCAGCAGCACCAGAGTCACTCCCCCTGGTGACTTGCCAGCTCATTGGTCAGACTATTCTGCTCCCAACTAGCGTCCCTGTCCATACTGGCAGATCCATGCTGCTGGATGCCCCTCAAGGAGCCACACCCGCACCATGAGCGCCAACGGGCCTACCCTAGACCCAGCCCCAACAGACCCAGAAGCTCCTCCAACATCGACGCCTGACCCGCCGGCCCCAGCTCCGGCACCTGCTCCGACCCCAGCCCCCGCACCCGCGGCGCCGGCCGCTCCGCCCGCCCCACCTGCCCCGTCAACCTCGACCATCCCGGTAGGTGCGTTGGCACAGAAGAAGCGGCAGCAGTATGCCAAGAGCAAGAAACAGGGCAGTAACGCCAACAGCAGGCCGCCGAGGGCCCTGTTCTGCCTCAACCTCAACAATCCCATACGTAGGGCCTGCATCAGCCTGGTGGAGTGGAAGTATCCTTTACTGGCTGCCTAAATATTGCACTGGGTGCATGTTTGACCGTTAAAATATACACTCGCCGGGCACAATATTAGGTGCAATTGTACAGTTAGCACTTTGCTTAGTTTTGAGGCATATCTATATTGTGGCCAGAATGACCACAATATAAACATCTAAGAGAATCTTTAAAGAGAAATTCAACCCCGAAATGTTCCTTACAGTAATATGTTCTAAGCAGCCCCGCTCGTCTAAACACAGCATTCTGATTAATTTGTGGAATATGGATTAAGCTGCGAAATTCACCTGTTTTTATCCATCTCAGGGGGCGGCCATTTTGCCACTTGCTGTCGACTGAAGATGACATCACAGTTGCTCAGGGCTCATGTAACGACCAATCACAGCTCAGTTTAGGAAAACAGGTGAGCTGTAATTAGTCGTTACTTGACACCTGAGCAACCGTGATGTCATTTTCAGTCGACAGCAAGTGGCAAAATGGCCGCCCTCTGAACATAAGGCGGGTCAATTCACTTCCTGTTTTTAAATCACTGGTAAAAACTAATTTATTCTCACTGGCGTTTAATTTTGCTTGAGAGTTGATTTTGTTACTGTTTTTATGTTTCGTTTGCAGTGCCTTTTTACCGTTTTAATATTTTTTTTGTTTTATTATTTTTGTTGTTGCCTATTTTGTGCCTTTTTCGTCGATTTTTGTACGACACTTTGGTCGACTGTTGTTTTTAATATGCTTCATAAATAAACTTAATATCAATCAGAATGCTGTGTTTAGATGAGGCTAGCGTCACATGCAACATATATTGTAAACAAATTGTTTGTGTTGACTTAATTTCCTTTTAATATAAACATCCTGATGCCACTGTTAAAATGGTGAAGATGCAGATAAACTTGAAGCAAAGTTACTCAAAATAGCTTAGATATAAAAAAAAAAACATGCAATAGTCTAATAAAACAAGATAAATCAACAATTCCAACAAGCAAAAAGAATGTGAGTTTTCTGTGTTCGATCTTTGCACATTTGTCTGACCTGGGCAGATATAAACGAAAAAAAACCAATTTAAAGTTAAAAATAGCTTGGGCAGATATGCTATTTGGCTAATGACGTGTTCTGTTTTTTTCAAGATTATTCCTTAACTTCCTTTCCCAGGCCATTTGATATCTTTATACTAATTGCTATATTTGCCAACTGCATGGCCTTAGCTGTCTATGTCCCTTTTCCCGAAGACGATTCCAACTCCACAAACCATGACCTGGTGAGTAGTCTGTACTTATTAATATATTTCAATAACGCTGTTGCCTGTATATTCACTCAGAAAAAGGACTAAGGAATATATTCTTCATTCAGGAGAGTGTTTCTCATCTAATTCCTGTTGTCATTTTCTGTGTTATTGTACACTTTGTGATGCGGGAGTTTGGAGTGCTTGAAGCGTGAGGAAGAGAACAGTCACCCAGCCTGGTTTAGCTTGCAGCGGCTTACTCAGCTTCACTGATGGCACTTTGTCACACTACGCTCACCTTTGGAGAAGTGCGGGCAGGCTCTTCACACACACGTACCCACGCATACAAGTGTTTTGTCTCACACGGGGTGGTCAACCTACCTGCCGGGTGACTCACACTTTGGCAGCATGCTGATGCCACTTCTAATAGCGTAACAGCCTTGAAACAAACATGCACGGGGTAGAAGACGGCAACAAAGCATTCTTCACACTTTTGCTTCATATTGTGATGTAATGCAATTTCTTCCATTTTGGTTTTCTTACTGTGGAAGTTCCGTTGTTGCACCATGTCTGAGTGGTAGTGTGGTTAACTGAGCATGAGTGCACCCTCCGAACGGCAGACCGACACTCGTAATGCGCTCCTTTACAACGGCGCAATTTAGTTGTAGTGTTCGGTGATGCTTAACAAGCTTATACGATGTCTGCAGACATTTGGAATGTTCTTGAAAGGTTTAAACGAGAGCAGGGGCATCTTAGATGAAGGTTACCTGCTAGCTGTTAAGACCAGAGGGAGGGTCCCTGTGTCTGTTATGTTGTCGAACCTGCTGTGAAAAGATCGACAACGGCTTTGTTGTGCTTAGGACAAGCAAGGTGTGTTGCTTCCAAAATTTTGACCTCCCACTGGTTGACCTCAGAACGTTTGTTTACACGGGAGTGTTGCATCAGGGGAAAGTGGGCCATCAAGGATATTACCTGATGCATACAGTGTGATGTACAATATGTTGCCAGGTTGTAATTTTGCAGGAGATGGATGGTGCTGGCACCCTCATTGTACATGACAGCGGAGCAATGTCAAATGTGATCGAAGCGTTGACTTTTCCTGAGAAATGTAGAACAGAAATTGTTGACAGACTACATACATACATGCACTTGCCTGAGAGGACAAATTCCATTTTATTTTATTGATATATTGATTATGGATGGGCATGGATTTGACCAAATTTCCTTGACTAACGATGGGAAAACAGGCTTTCCCCCATCGTTTTATTAGCCTGGCGGCCCACCAGTCTTTCCTTGACCTCCACCAGGAACTAGAAATGAGAAATTAGAAGAATTGAAAATTGACATTAACTTCATGCAATTTTAAAGACAAATACTCCATTGGGATGTCCATCTATCCATCCATTTTCTTATCCGCTTGCTCCTCAAAAGGGTCACAGGGGTGCTGGAGCCTATCCCAGCTGGCTTCGGGCAGCAGGCTGGGTACACCCTGAACTGGTTGCCAGCCAATCACAGGGCACACAGAGACGAACAACCATCCACACACACAAGCACACCTAGGGACAATTTAGAGCGCCCAATTAACCTGCCATGCATGTTTTTGGAATGTGGGAGGAGACCGGAGCACCCGGAGAAGACCCACGCAGGCACGGGGAGAATATGCAAACTCCACCCAGGAAGGCCGGAGCCTGGATTCAAACCCGAGTCCTCAGAACTGGGAGGCGGACGAAGCCTGGACTCGAACTTGCGTCCTAAGTACTGGGAGGCGGACGTGCTAACCACTCTATCACCGTGCCGCCCTCCATTGGGATGTATAAATTCTTATTTAAACTTATCTGCCATTGTATCCAAAGTATTGTACTGGATTAACTCTGAATGTCCCTAATCACTTCAACATGATTACTAGATCCGTATTTCCCAGCCATTACTTGAGCCAAGGCACCCTGATTTAGCATAAGAAAAATTTCACAGCACCCCACCAAGCAGAAAATGATGAAAATAATGATGCTCTCCTCTCAATTTACTCACAAATTGATTTACCAGTATGAAGTCTGGGCCTAAACACGAAGCTGAGTAAGCTATGATGTATTCTGTTTTATTTGGGCCAACAGTTGCATAGGCAAATTTATTATACCTTCTGCTGTCTAATATAACCACATTTAATTGTTCACATCACTGGCATAGATGGATGTCCAAAGATATATTTGTAATTTATGAATACATTTCAAATGAAGTGAAATTGAAAAATTTCTCATGGCACCCATGGTGATCCGTTCCACGGCTCCCTGGTTGGGAATCAATGTTTTCACACAATGTACCACATTTCTATAGAAAAACGTAATTTGATTCCACCAACCGATATTTCCCCATACAGTATTATTACTTGATATTACTATGAAGTGAACAGTTTAGAAGATTGTCAGCTTTCCATGTGGCGAATGTAAATACACAACATCTTGTGAACATCTTATTAGCTGATAGGCCTGAATGTCAGCTGACACCAATGTCATACTGATAAACATGCACCCGAAGACAAGAGCACCACGCGGGAGAATGAGATAAGATACTTTGAGCAAACGCCATCTTAGCCCTCAGTGACAGATGCTACTTGAAAACACAAAATCATATTATAACCCTTTGCATTTTAACCCATTTCATTCCGGGCATGATGCTAATATGTGAATGTAGTGTTTGTATGTATTGACGCTCGCGTTTAAATCATTTGCAAATTCTGCAATCATTTCGATGCTGTCTATTTTGAGTGGCATTAAACTTGGCAAAGCTTGATTGTACAGCACATAATTGATACAGCATTAGTTGATGGGTGGTTTGACAGTGATAATTATTTCATTGTTTCTCCTGTGCAAATGTAGACAGAGTTAATATAAGTTTTGCTTTCCTTTGCAAATCCTTGCCACTTGCAATTTCGTTCTGCGGCTCTGCTGCTGTTGTTCGATTGCGTCTTTTTAAACACACTTGTAAAGTAGTAAGTTGCCCATTTCAGCAGCATTACAGTGCTTGCTAGCCTTGCTTGCACAGGACTTTATTTTAATTCTGCAGTGTCAACAACTGATCCGCATAATAAACGAGGGATAATGCAGCAGAGGCTGAACAGAGAGAGCAGGTGCGGCGGCGGCGCCGAGGTTAGATGTTCTGCTCTGCAGCCTCGCAGGTGGACTGAGGCATGCTATGAAACCTGGAGGGAGCAGGTGGGAGGCCTGATGAGCAAGGCAAGGATCACATTACATGACAGGCTGAGTCAAAATTTGGTGTGCTGTAACTTTTCATTATTGTAGACTTGTGGACGTGTTAATCATAATTAAGCATTCAAGGATGCTTGTTGTCTTTTACCTGTGGCATGAAAACTTCAGTGTGGTAATTACATTACTGTACCGTATTCACTTTTAAAGATAACTGCTAAAAACGCGCAAAGACTAAAAAACTATGGATTATTCAAGATCACTTACTGTAAATCGATTTCACCCTTTCAGTTTTCCTGATTTATTTGGGCCCCAGCAAAAATATCGCCCAGGAGTGACACATTTGGGCATCAAGCATGTGTCACCTCTCTCCCACTACATTATGGAAGAACTTCAACATCTTCATTCACATTAGTGATTATCCGACACAATTGTGAGGAGTCATTTGCTGTTACTTGGCCCATTTCTATCCCTCCAATGTGCTAGCTAGCTAGCTACGCCCACACCCGAAAATGCATCTTCAAACTTGAGCAGCGCCTTCATTCACAACTTCACATGAGTGGTTTTGCTGAAATTGTGAGTTATTTGTTGTTACTACTAGGCCCATTACTATTTCCCCGACATGTTAGCTAGCTATCTAGCTATTCCTACACCCGAAAATGCATCTTCAAACTTGAGCGCCTTCGTTCCCAACTTCAAATTAGTGGTTATGACAAAATTGTGAGTTATTTGTATTTACTAGGCCCATTACTATTTCTCCAACATGTTAGCTAGCTGGTTAGCACGTCCGCTTCCCAGTTCTGAGGTCTCCGGTTCGAGTCCAGGCTCGGACCTTCCTGGGTGGAGTTTGCATGTTCTCCCCGTGCCTGCGTGGGTCTTCTCCGGGTACTCCGGTCTCCTCCCACATTCCAAAGACATGCATGGCAGGTTAATTGGGCGCTCCGAATTGTCCCTAGGTGTGCGTGTGAGTGTGGATGGTTGTTCGTCTCTGTGTGCCCTGCGATTGGTTGGCAGCCAGTCCAGGGTGTCCCCCGCCTACTGCCCAGAGCCAGCTGAGATAGGCGCCAGCAGCCCCCGCGACCCTTGTGAGGAATAAGCGGTCAAGAAAATGGATGGATGGATGGATGTTAGCTAGCTAGCTAGCTAGCTATGCCTATAGCCTACACCTGAAAATGAATCTTTGCTGGATGTCACAAGTTACAGAACAGTTGGGTATTGTTTTTTAAATACTTAAACAAGAAGCTGATGTAGCAGACGAGCCTGCAACCCATTCGGCACCCAAGAAGACTGTAAGCACGTGAGTGTTTTTTTATTTTTTTTATTTTTATTTTTTTTAGTAGTCAAAGCCAGACAGAACATGAAGCCTGACGGTCTGCCCAAAACGGTGGCCTGTTTCTCGAATGGAAAAAAAAAAAAAGGAAAAACGTAAGAAAGGATGTGTGTGTGTGTGTGTGTGGGGGGGGGGGGGGGGGTGGTTAGCCCAAAACTAGCTCCTAGGGAGGAGCACAGTATGGACAGGAAAAAACAAACAAAATGCCATGTGAATACAGACACAAAAAAAACTGACAGCCACATCCCAGACATAAGAGTGTGTACACTTTTTTAGTTTTTAAAGAATACATTTTTACTTCCCTTCTCAAAATGATTAAAAAAAAATATTGAGGTTCAGGTGATTGGTTGAACTAATGGTATGTGAAACATACTGTCCAGAATGTTTTTTCATCAGAGCATTATTTACATCTCAGGACTGTTTCATTTGTACGTTCACGCACTCTACTAATGTGGCGGTACCTCTGAGCTGCTGCTAAGTATCATTGCAAAGTCTGTCAGTCTTGTTAGCACGACCTGGTTAAATGTAGCAGCTCTTTATAAATAGACAGTAGCTTCCTCCTCTGGCAGAACACGGGGCAAAGGATGAAGGTCCCGCGACCACCAGTAGACACACGTGCGTAACACGACCTAAGGAATGGCGGACAAAAACGCATGCATGAGGACGACAGCATTCTTCATTCCTGTGTGCATTGTTGCTGCTAGGTTGTTTAGTTAGTTTAGCCCCACACAAGCCATCTTTCACGTGACTGTGTCCCCTTCATACTTACCTTCTCAAGGGGACAGAGAAATAGTCTTCACCTCGCCCGCCTTCGCTGTAAGGTCATATCTGACTTATCTATCTGAGACTCAACACCGCGGGCACTTCCTGACGAAGGTAGCTGAGCCAAACAATGACCTTTTCATGCCGAATGTGATTCATGCGTCTCATCCTTTGTAAGGCATGCGGCATGCGGCCAGCTCATTGCATCTGGTTTCATGTAGTCTTTGCCCGTATCACTGTTATTGCATAACTGGGGAGCTGCAGAGCTATTTATTTGACTGGGGACAAAAAGGACGAAAGCATAGAGAGAAGCCAGATGTCCTCATTCGAGCCGGCGACACCAGTACAGCACTTCTCAGTTTGGTTCACATTCTAGTCTCCCCAAGTCATTATTGCATTTTTATGTGATCAACGTTCAAATTAATGGCTCAGCCTTCAAGCTAAGTAGTAACAAATTAGTGCCGTGGCCACAGATCATTAGGACCTAAATAAAAATGTCACTTTTTATTTATGTATTTATTTATTTATTTTAAATAACATCCTTGACGATATAAATTGCATTTCCAAAGATCGAGTCCAGGCCTTCCTGGGTGGAGTTTGCATGTTCTCCCCGTGCCTGCATGGGTCTTCTCCGGGTACTCCGTATCTTTCCACATTCCAAAGACATGCACGGAAGGTTAATCGGGCGCTCCGAATTGTCCCTAGGTCTCCTTGTGCATGGATGGTTGTTCGTCTCTGTGTGCCCTGCGATTGGCTGGCAAAAAAACCCCTCTTTTTAAAAAATTCAGATAAACAGAATTTGCCATGAAAAACAGGGAGAAATTGGGGGGAAAATCAAAACTAAATAGTTGTTAAAAATCTGCAAATATGCAAAGCCGCGGGTGCCGAACCACAAGTAAGGGTTCCACTGTACTCCATTCACATAATCATCCACATTGTTTTGTCATTCCTAGCAACAGTATAACTAAAATACTGTACAGTGGTACCTTGACTTCTGAGTTGAATTTGTTCTGTGACCACACTCATAACTCAAAACACTCAGAGCATCCTTTACCATTGAAATGCATGGAAATTCAAACAGCAAACATTTTTCTTCATAACAAAAATAGCTCGCTACTCTCTTCTTCTGGTATTTTCATCAAATCAAGGTGTGTTGCCGACATATATGCACTACACTGCCCCCTAGAGGCCAAGGCGTGCACAATTGAAGCAGCACTTAAACTGTATTATACCTCCCGGGCAAGTGGAATTGGATTATTAGATTATTAGAGCAGTTTCCCAGTATGTTTGTTTTATTAATAACCTGCTGTGCAACAATGTTCAGTGAGGTTTGTTTATGTTTATTTACAGGTACAAATGGCTTTAGCTATCCAAAGGGGCAAGAAAACAAATCAGTCATACATTTGCACCAAGTTTTACGTATATATTTTATTATATAAAAGTAGAGCCAAAATGAATTGTCTGTGCTTTATCTTGATAACATTACACGTACTATGGGTCTCTTGCTGTGAGGGGAGCCGATGACATGTGTTTCCACATGAGAGGTGTTGTGTTGGCGAGGCGTCGTGTTACACAAACGTGCGTGCGTGCGTCTGTGCGCTGACGAATGGAGGGGTTGGCTGGCTAATGGTTGGTGCGAGCAGCGACGTCTGCAGACTCCCATAGCGATGATGCTTCAGCTATGTGTTTAGTCACTTAACGTAGCTGCTCATTTGTGGCTCACACTAAGCACTGTCCCCGCTAGTTATCTTGAATGTGTGCAGCTTCTCTCTTCGCGTATACGCGTGTGTGTTTGTGTGCGTGTGGAGAGAAGAGGAAGAGGAAAAAGCGGGTGCAGAGAGAGTTGAAGCTGTACAGCTTTTGTGTGGATGCTGAGTGTCAGTACAGCCATGCTAATGTGCGCTCAGACTACGTCAAACAGGCCCTCTTAAAAGGGAATGACAGTGTTTTTAAAGAATTCGCTCACTTTAGCTGAGCAGACACAGAAAAAAAAAGAATATTTCAGCGTGTTTAATTATTTAAATTCATATCCTTGGCTGTGAAGTCGAATGTCTGTCTTGCAACTGGAATATTAAAGGATCAACTCCTGGTAACCCCTGTAATATTTTTCAAAGAACAATTATTTCCAGTGGAATTAGTTGAAATAGAAATGTTCCATTCCTGGATTGTCTTTATTAACGGTACAGCAATTCTAGTGTTATTAACTGAAATATTTAAAGAATAGATGACTAAGGATTTTTTATTTTTTTTTGTAGTCAACTATAATGTAATGGAAGTCGATAAATTATTATAATTAAATAAAGCATCCCATGGTTAAAATTTTCAAAATTAAGCATTTTTTTCCTGTTTGTTTCTAGCTCACGTTCAAAGAATTTTCACACCTTTATTGTATTTCTTGCTATTTCTGTCTTTTGAGATACTTTTTTTTTTTTAACAATAGATAAAAACATGGAAAGAGAAGTTTATCTTTTTGGTCTGCTCTCAGGCCGCACAATGAACTAGTAGTTAATATCTGCGTCACAGTTCTTAGTTCCGTGGTTCAAATCTTGGCATCAGGCTTCCTGTGTCGAGTTTGCATGTTCTCCTCATGCTTTCGTGAGGTTTCACCGGGTACTCTGCCTTCCTCCCCAATTTAAAAAAAATAAATGTATATCTTGGTGTCATTGAAGACTCTAAATTGGTGTGAATGTGAGTGTCAGTGCCAATTTTGTTGATGTGCTCTGTGATTGACTGACAACCACTCCATGATGTACCCCGTCCCCAATTCTCATGCAGAGTCGGTCTCCTCCAAGCTTTTTCTACCCTAATGAGGACAAGCAGGACAGAAAATGGATGGAACTAGTCTCATTTTTCTCAGAATGCAAATGGTAGAGTGAATCATCTTTGATCTCATCTTATCGTATCATCCATGAAGCAGGAAGTAGCATGCTAACTAACTTTTTTTTTTTTTTATCTTTTTGGGTCATTTTTCTATTTAAGGCAGGATAGAGTAAATCCCCCAGACTGACTAAAATTGTCAAAATCATTATTACTGATATAGTGTTGGATTTCAGTCAGTGTGAATTTCCACCAAAAGTTATGTTGACTCACTCGTCGGCTACAACTCAACAAATTCAAACCAATGTTTGGATTTGCACTGTACACCCTCCCAATGAGGAATATCTTCTCACCAGTGTGGGCATCGTCACCCACTTAAAATAACAAAACATGAGAGCGAGACAAACATCCTTGGAAGTATCGGTGAGTGAGTGCACAATCTTGCTATTTCGGTGTCTTTGCCAGCCTTTGTTATGAGGACATTGCTTAGGTTATAACATGTCACTGAAGCATATGAAAATCATTTCATGTTTGTTTCCTTGTATTTGGAAAAGGTTCACTTGATAGTGTGGGTACACTGGAGTTGACCTGCTCTTGAAACCATCTTTGGCAGACTCCTGCCCACCCCCACAGCTCTCACTTCAACTCACACACATACTCACAAACGTGCTCTTATACACCCCACACAAGGAAGGACCCATATAGACTGTATGTTTACAAGCATATGGGGCCCGATATATACACATTATGTGGAAATGAAAACGTGTTGGACTTTTAAGTATTTTTCTTGCACCTGGCGATTTCATTTATTTCATTTAAGGAACATTATATCATTTTGTGACTCATTTTAATTACAGTGGTACCTCAATTAATGAGTCACCTGGCTTGCAAGTCAAAAATAGAGAACCTCAAAAGCAGCAGTTTGGCAGATTGTGAATAATTATTCAAAAGAGCTTTCTTCAACATGTTAATTACAACTCCCAGTTGAAGTTTGCTTAAAAACTAAACAGAAACAGAGAAATACACGTGTATTGAATCGAACCACATTAATTTTGTCTTACAAAAGTAAAGCGGGGAACTCAACCCAAAAATGTTCTTTACAATATGTTCTATGCAGCCCCACTGGTCTAAACACAGTACACTATTCTGATTAATAATGCATTTGTGGAATATGAGTTAAGTGGCAAAATCCACCCATTTTTATCCATCACAGGGGGAGGCCATTTTGCCACTTACTGTCAACTGAAAATAACACCACAGTTTCCCAGGGCTCAGGTAACGACCAATCACAGCTTGCAAACATCACATGATCAAACTCAGAAAAGTGCACCTACTATATTTACACCATGTTACTGCCTAACTTCACCCCTCGCCGCCATGGCTGGGCGGCACTGACTGATCCCTACAGGCAGCAGTGGGGGAGATAGAGAGATTATGGAGTAGTAGATTGTTATTGGGAACTCTACAGAATCCATTTCTCCTCTCAGTGTGTAACATCAGATTCAAAATGACATCATGACTTGATATCTGTTTCCCTTCCCAGTCATGTTCTGTGTTTTTGAGTTGTTGTCCTTATGTCATCCCCTAGTCTTAGTCTAAGCATTGTTTTGACCACCTGTGTTTCCTCCCCTTCCTCATGTATCGACCAATCAGCTGCCCCTGCCACTTGTGTCTTGCCCAGCTGTGTCTAATCATTGTCAATTAGTGTGTGTATTTAGTGCCCTGTCTCCCGCTGTCCTGTGTCGGTTCGTTTGTTATTTTCCCACTGTCATGCTGCCGAATTTTTGCCTTGCTGTTGTCGTCACGCCTCGTTTTGCCCCTTCAGGTTTTTGTTAGTTGTTAAAGTTTTTTGTTAGTATCTGGACTTTGCTGTTTTGGTTTCAGTTGCCAAGTACCTTGTTTGCCCTTTGTTTTGTTTGATTAAAGTACACTTTTTTTTTGAGAACCTCAATCTCCCTGCTGCCTTCATTTTTTCAGACCGTTACCATTATGAGTATTCACTCTTTGAGTACTCACCGTCACCAATTACTGATCACCAGTACTACTAGTACTTTGGATATCGTAACTCTCATAAAATAATTACCTAAGTCTTTTTTTTTTTTTTTGCTAAAAATGTATTATTTTTTTGTCTAAATCATCTCCTCCTGATGCAAATGGTTCAATTTTGTTTGTGTTTCCTGAAAAAAGGATTTCAGTGATTATTTCAAGAAGGCGTTGATATATAAAATTTCACTTAACTCAATGACCTAAATTGTGAACAAAAATCTTTATAATTTTAACAGATGATGATTCGTCTATGCACCCTCTGGTGGCTAGTTTTTTTAGTGCAGTTTCATTTTCACTAGGGATGTTTTGGCCCTTCTATGTTTAAAATTGTCAGGTGAAGGGGAACGTATTATTTTTGTGAACAGTTAATATGTGGAGAAACTCAATGTGTGCTTGCATTAGGTGAGTAAGTGCCTCAATATTAAGTGTTATTAGAGATTGGAGGCTGTTAATATGTATTGCTGTTGTGTACAAAAGCACAATATTGTGCTTTTTTTTAGTATGAGCTCTTTTTTTTTTTCAATATTGTTACCTTTTTAAAATGTCGCCAACTTTCCCACAATGTCGTGATAATTATTGTATCGTGAGCTTCATATCGTGATATCGTATTGTGATATTTGGATATCGTTCCATCCCTAATATCAATACCTGGTATAGGTACTTGCCCGGCCCTAATACATACCCCAGACCTAAATTGTGTGTCCATTTCCAGTTCCCAGTCTTTGTTATCGCAGGTACCCTGACGGTGTGTCATCAGATCACACTCACGCACATACTTTTGTCTGAATTGTCAGCCACTGTTAGTGTTCCCAAAGTGGCGATCACCATTTTATTTGACAGCACCTCCATTGTGTCTCCCCGGGCCCTGCGGACCCGACCGTCTGCGTGGTTAATAGATTTGCATTAGTGCTGTCCGTCCGCCTGGCTCAACCATATGTGTAGTTATGTAGCAGAATGCATAGTTCAGCCATTTAGCATCCTTTGTCATATGGTCAGCTGCGCTGTGTGAAATGTGTGAGTTTTGCCTGCGGACACGACGGCCCACCGTGCCTATTCAGCAGCATTAGAGCAGGAATGTATGTATCTGTAGAGCAACATACTATTTTTCCTAAAGCAAATGAGGTGAACCTTACAAATACCTGATCATGTTAAAAAGCCTAACAGAATATCAGTGCGTCTTTCTAGAGCGCAAATAAACTAAGATGACTCAGAGATATTTATGGTCATCCCCAAAGGCCTCTTTCCTCTCTCTCTCTTTTTTTCCTGTTATTTCCTTGCTGTCTCTCCACCACTTACTGTTTCTCGTTGCAGATCCCTGATGAACAAATTTACTGCTCATTAACTGAGAAGGGATGGCTATCACATGCTATTATTTTTAACACATTTCTATTTACAAACTCTCGCTACTGTTTTACAATTGAGATTTACGCAGGCCTGTCAACAGTGTCAATTAAAACGGAATGTTATCTTTGTAACAACAGGATTGTTATTATAAATCTTTAATTGGCACTGATTTGTTTGTGCAAATGGTCTTAATATTGTGCCTGGTTTTTATGAGTATGTTGTTGTGGTCAGTCAATCAGCCAGATCTTGCTAACCCTCAAATTACCTTCTTTTCTCAATATAAACTCACCAAAATTTTGTGATAGATGTTTGGGATAATTTGCATGTTTGTTTGTGCCTGTTGTGCAGAGGTGGCAAATCCAGATCCAGAAAATAAAAACCCAGCTATAGTTTGGCTATAGATCCATTGATGCTAGCTAGTTAGCTAGCTAGCACCTGGCAAGGTTTTTACTTGACAGTTTGGCTATAGCCATTGATGCTAGCTAGTTAGCTAGCTAAGACCTATAGCAGGGTTTTTACTTCCTGGATTCCAGAAAGTAAAAACCCTGCCACAGTTTGGCTTTAGCCATTGATGCTAGCTAGCTAGCATCGACCGGGCGGATGGAAAATGGCTAGCACACGCGCAGAATTTGTGACACAAAGAAGCACCGGCCTCTTTCAAATCGCCGATTAACTCATTCACTGCCAGTCATTATAGAAAATTTTTACATTTCCAATACTCACGTGATATTACATTCAATAATTATATATAAACCGAATCTACCAAATAACAGAATAGACTCCCTACTTTTTGTCCCGTCCCGTTCTTTTATAATTGACAGCAGAAAAATGTAGGTTTGCCAAAATACAGCCATTTCTCCCATGGACTCTGAAACTGTGTTTATTTCCTATAAAATGGGGCAATGATGTCATCTACCGGTGGTTGGGCATCAGTAAAGTTGTTTCCAAGTTTGATATTTACAGTGGAGCATGCTCAGATTCGCCCCCATTTAGCACCGCTCTAAAAAATACAATTGACAAGTATACTTGTCAAAGGCAGTGAATGAGTTAATTTCATTTTCACTGTCGATCATGAGGTAGTGAAAACTGTTGTCAGACAATTTACTGTTGAAATGTTGCTTGAAACATGTTGCATTCTCCATTTTTGTGGAATTGTTTTCAAATAATTTTGAGGGTTGTGACACCCACGTCGTCTTCAAGTGCTATGGCCATAACTACTGCTACCACCACCACCACATAAAGATAAATAAAGAAGAGTGTTTCTCAATATGCAAAGATGCAGAATAATTAAGTAGCAACATTTTTATTTATAACACCTCAATGATAATTCAGTTCCAGATGAAGATAGTGCGAATGGCTATTGTTTGCTCCACATTCTGCTCCGTGTCAAGGTGCAATTTGCCAACCATATCACACTTATGATCGGAATGATGTAAACAGTCCTTTAAAGATTGCCAGCTTACTACAAATTGCTCCTCTTTGGTTCCAAGTGTGAAGATGTGATTCTGCTGATTATTTTTTAGTGTGATATTTGCAACTAACAATTTTTTCAATAATGGATTAATATGTTCATTATGTTGTCGATTAATTGATAAATCGGTTTAAAAACAGGTTTATTTTCCATCTTTTAATTCAAAAACAGGGCATTATTTCACATTGACTGTGCGGAAAATGCACAAATGTAAATATATTATTATTCAATTACTTTTGGTCCACAACATGTCAGAAAATCAGCAAAAATGTTGATCATTGGTTTCCAAAGTAAACCAAATGTTGGCAAATGTAAAGATAATCCATCTGCTTTCATGGCTACAATAATCGGAGATTTACAGTTGAGAGTCTGAAATTCCAAGGTTTTGACATTTTAAATTAAACAATGTGTTTCTAATCAATTTTATAGATATTGATTATTGAAATTAAACAATGTGTTTCTAATCAATTTTATAGATATTATTTTGACAATCGATTGATTAATTGTTGCACTTGTATTAATGGCCAGGGGTCAAAACTGTTCCAAATTTAAATCTTCCAATAGTGCTGCGTTGCTACCAGTAGGAAGTGCTGCGTTGTCACTGCTGGATTTGTGGCCTCAACACAGCTCTTGTCATGGACACGAGAGCCTCAAGCTTTTCTCAACCTTTTGCTTCAGCAACAAAGAGGCCCGTGTCTCTTATTCTGGCCTAAGTGCTCCTTCTAATCTGCTGTAAACTGTTGGGAAAACGAGCCCCGCAGCACTCATCGCTCTCGCATTTTGTTGCGTCCACAGAGAACACATAACCGCAGATTCAAGAAGCCCTCAGGCGGAAAATGGTATTATGTCTTCTATATACGTTGTGTTCATGTGGTTTGTTTGCATTTTGTATTGGCTTCCCTTATGAGATATTAAAAGCTTAATATGTTTGATTGCCATAGCTTTGACGTTGTCTCTGGACCTGTAAGGGACATTTCCAGTCACTTAGCATCAGAATAGTGTTGAAGTGTATTGCGTGACAGATATTAATAATACCTGCCTGTGTGCAATATCATGCATAAAGCATGGAGGTAGCCGCTCTCTGGTTTCATGGCAGCTGGGAAGGGCCAAACAGCTGAGTCACCTGTGGCGTGTCCACATCAATAGCTAGTGGATGACCGATACCACTTTATTTTTTTTTATGAGTACATTCTTACATTTGAGCACTCATTGATACTGCAACAGTAAAAGTGAACAACATAATAAGCACATTCATACACGAGTTGCCGACGGTTACAAATCATGTCGTGCCACACAACACGTAGACGGACAGTTAACAGCAAGCCAATGTTTCACTTCCATTTGCTGACACCCACGTCACTCACGTGCCAGGCTCCGCCTTTTAAAGCTATACACACTCACACACTCAAATCACAGATACTTCAAGAGAATGTGATTTTGTATCCCGAGTTAGGCAAGCAAACATTCTTGTGGGCATGGCTGTGAAGTGTTTTTTTTTTTTTTTTTTTTTTTTTTTTTTTTTTTTAATTGATCAATTTGACAGTCGTGAGACAACATCCACGTTCATGAACCCAAACTTAACAGATCACTTAACCCTGGCGTGACCCCAAACATGAGTCAAGACCCAAAGATTACTCCTGCATGACCTGAGTCATGACAATATATTTGTATGAAAAACACAAAACACAAAACAGTCCAATGAAAAACAGTAAATGTGAATGTACACTGGTAACTGAACAGATCTTCTTGTACTGTGTGTCTACATATTCTTACTCCACAAGTACATAAAGTTAAATACACGCGGTTCATAAAGTCATTCAATATATATTCTAGAAGTTCACAAGTGTAATGAAATTTTACATACCTAGCTCATTTATTAATTCATTTATTTATTGTCTGTTTTGAACTGATGTAACCATCATCTAGTTTCAACTAGTTTTAGGCTATGTGATGTTATGTGATATCAAGACCTATGTGATGTCAATCTTTAATCCTTTAATTTGTCACAACCAATCAGATCGATTCACTGTCTGTAGTAGCGTTCTGAGAAGTGTTTGTGTTTGTCGGCTTATTACCACTGTTCCTGTGTGCAGCTCTCTTTGTTTCTCGCCTCTCAATATGAATAAGTAGTTTAGATCTTATTTGTGCCTACGCTTTGGGATCCAACCTCCAGCACATAACAGATATACTATATTTCTGACTTTAGTACTGCATTATCGAAGATTAATGATCAATGATCATGACGTTGGCCCCCATTGGAACGGGACTCTGTTGCAAACTGAGGACCCCCTTTACTCGAGATCAGTGGTGTCAAAGTCCGGTCCTCAGGGGCCTGCTTGTTTTAGAAGTTTCCCACGTTCAACACAGCTGATTCATATTGAAGCTCATCAGCAAGCTCTGCAGGACCCTGATAATTATCCTGATCATTGAATCAGGTGTGTTGGAGTAGAAAAACCTCAAAAACATGCAGGACTCAGGCCCTCGAGGACCGATTCTTGACACATGTGCTCTACGTTTTCAGCCATTGGGCCTATTTAAATGGTTCGCGCCCCAGCATGGTTGACATGTATTTTTCTGTGTTTCTTATGTGTGTGCAGGAGACAGTCGAGTATGCCTTCCTCATCATTTTCACAATTGAGACATTTCTGAAGATTATCGCTTACGGTTTGGTGATGCATCAAAATGCCTACGTGAGAAACGGTTGGAACATGCTAGATTTCGTCATCGTCGTCATTGGGTAAGTCGCCAACTTTTTTTTTTTTTTTTTTTAACCTGTAGCTTTCTTCAGAAACGGTAGTTCTTTTTGAGCGAGAGAGGCGTTTGTTGATTCAACAATGCCTCATGAGTTTGGTGTTAGGATTTGCACTTTGACTGTGGTAGTTGCACAGTGAGAGAGGCGGCTGGCTGTGCCAAAGTTAAAGATGCTTAAGCCTCTGCTCCGAGTGGCCCAGTGCTAATAGAGACCCTCATACGCCCACACTATATGACCCAGAAAAGACAGAGAGAATAAAGCAGAGCTTTACCACCACTGGAATGAGTCACCATCCCTCCGTACTCCATCTCTCCTCCAACACTCCCTCCCATCTCCGCTCTCACTTACTGTCTTTCACTTGCAATCTCCCATCATGCACTGCTTTGTCTTTATCAGCGACCACTTCCATTTTCGCTCAAATGTACAAAAGCTCAGACCGCCCTCCTTCCCAACCCCTTTGCACTTTGCTATCTTCATCCCGCAATCTTCTGTGCCCTCCATCTTCCTTCCCCTTCTCTTGTCTTGTGACAAGCTCTCCTCTAATATGCACAGTCCACTGGGTAGCTGGGTCACGTCTCTGTCTGTGCGCGCCACGCAAGGTTGATCTGGCGTGCACTCGCGAGCGAAGACGGGCACTCTGCAGCCAAGCGTTGCCACTCATCCCATGCGGTGACACGCAGGCAAATAAGCGGCCTGCGTTTGACGTCAACATTTCAAAACGTCAGTGTCTATCTCCCCAAATTGCACAAATATGTTTGAAAGGACGGATGGGTTAAAACAAATAAAGCTCTTGGTCTCAGTCCGACTGCTCGTGTTGCGGCGGTGCTCTCGAGCCAGGCTCAGCAGGCTTCTCCTGCGTTTGTCGAGATGAAAATCAATTATCTCCTCCACGACGGCTGATTTTCGACTGAGATGGATTACTCAACTCAAACAAGTCCAGTCGACAAATTGATTTTCATTGCTTTTCAAATAAATGCAGCTGATTTGCGTACCACAGTGGCAACTCTTAACAGAAAGCGTGCGGATTTGTGAAACTGCTGCGCAAAGTGTGGATTGTAGTTCATTTGCTTCCTACTAAGCAAATAGTGAGAATAACTGAGTATGTACAGTGCAGTGGAAAAGTGGCATGCACGGTCTGTCACAAAAGTTCAAAAACTGGTGTCCAATAGCTACAGGATGGTGGTCTGATGGTCTGGCCCATAATGAAGGGGGAAAAAAACTTTTAGTTTTACTGATGAAAAGGGCTAAATAATAAAGTATCCCTTTAAGGTATTTTAGATTATTTTGAGTTTTTTTTTTTTTTTTTTTTAATAAACAAACCCAACTTTTTCACACTGTACATAGTTTTAAGACCAACTTTGTATTGATTTTCACCTTTACACTAAATGCATAGTAGTGCAGGTTTTATGTTTGTATCCCACAATGTGCATCATCACATGAAATGTTCATCCTTAGTGCACTCTTGGATCTGACTTATGCTACCTTTTGGATTAAAAAACATACGTGGTTGACATACATGACAGGTGTAGGCTATATTACTTTATTTCTATAACTATTACTTTTCAATATGATTGGGCCTGAACATCATTTTGCTTATGTTTCATATAGGTGTGGACCAACTTTGGTCAAATCTATCAATCCTGTGAATGAGAGGGGATCGATCAATCCAGGGTGATCCCATGTGATGTAAATAAATGAATAGATTTTGAATGCTGATCTGAGTAGTTACTTTAATAAAGGTGGCAGTCTGTGAAGGATGCTTTGCTTGGGAGGGTGAGTAACAAAGCAGCCATCGAGCCAATGTGACTCACGTGAACAGGTGCAGTCAACACTTATAAGGGCATCTTTCAGCCCCATTCTCTACTTGTAGTTCATCACTTTGATGTATGCATATATGAGTTTGTCGAGTTTCTATGTGAGGACTGATGCTCTGATTTTGTCTTGTAGAAGTTGTGGAGACTCAAGAGTTCCATTTTAAGTCAGTCTTGAATATATTCCATAGTGCGAATGATTGGATCCCAGATTAGCTGTTTGTAGCTTTTATAAGATACAAAAGCAGTACTTTTGTTTCTATTTAACCCTAAAGGATGTAATATTTTGTATTAGAGTCCATTAATTAACATTAACAGGGAATTGTGGGCAACTCACCATATGTGAAGTTGTCCTTGTAAATGATAGTCCAAGTGTGTCCTGGTGATGTCAGTATTGTTTGTGGGTGGTTGTTTAAAAAAAAAAAAAAAAAGTGTCAACACTTTTGAGCATCCTTAGTGAGTGGCCTTAACAATAGTAAAATGAATTGTTTGAAATTGGCAAGCTAAATGTGCGAAGGGGGAAAAAATATTATTTCATTCAGTAGTAACATGTCGCTAAGCAAGCTATCTAAACATTTCTTAAAACGTACAGGCCAACCTACGAATAGCGAAAATCTGCATATAAAAATTACTGATTGAAATGCATTGATATTTCTATGTCTTCTTACTGGCAGCCTCTTCAGCGTCGTCTTGGAGATTCTGACCAAAGATGAGAAGGCAGACGGTGAAGGAGAAGAAAACCACCCGTCCATGCACGGGCACGGCGGTAAACCCGGCGGATTTGACGTGAAAGCCCTTCGAGCCTTCCGTGTGCTGCGTCCCCTGCGGCTGGTCTCAGGAGTACCCAGTAAGTAACGCGCCTCGTCGTTTGGATTTTCATCCTTTTGCCACATGGTCACAGCTCTTTGCCGTTAAACTGCAAAATGGCGAGTGATGGGTCCAGATGGTGTTAACATACTTTGTACCCTCAGGACTTCTTTTTTTTTTGCACATCATTAGAGTGCTCAGCTTCTCCGGGTACTCCGGTCTCCTCCCACATTCCAAAGACATGCATGGCAGGTTAATTGGGCGCTCGGAATTGTCCCTAGGTGTGCGTGTGAGTGTGGATGGTTGTTCGTCTCTGTGTGCCCTGCGATTGGTTGGCAACCAGTCCAGGGTGTCCCCCGCCTACTGCCCAGAGCCAGCTGAGATAGGCGCCAGCAGCCCCCGCGACCCTTGTGAGGAATAAGCGGTCAAGAAAATGGATGGGATGGATGGATAGAGTGCTCAGAGGAAAGAGCTGTTGGTGTATCGTGTTATTAAGGTTGCAATATTATTATTGAGAAAATCTGTACATCGAGCTGACGCAAACTACTCGTATAATCCCATTATTCAACATACAGTATTGGTAGATGAATACTTCCTTTGCCACCAGGGGGCAGTTTAATACAGTAATTAAGACACAAACAAAGAAGACTTTCACCGCTACTGTAAGTGAATCAGTAAACATTAGTCTTTTTTTTTTTTAATTATTATTATTTTGGTAGAGCATAATGAATATATGCCTGTGTCCATGTATGAGTCTTGTAAACGCAATTTGTCCCTCTTTGCTTAGGTTTACAAGTGGTGTTGAACTCCATCATTAAAGCCATGGTCCCTCTCCTTCATATTGCCCTCCTGGTCTTGTTTGTCATCATCATCTATGCTATTATTGGCCTGGAGCTTTTCATCGGTAAAATGCACGCAACCTGCTACCTTCCTGGCTCAGGTATGTAGCATGTAATTTGACGTACAGTACATACATAGATACTTCATTGAGTATATTAGCAAATAGGCGAATTTGTGCATCCCAAACCACACACGGTGGGCACCAAACCAATGTATGGTGTCTTTTTAATGGTTTCTCTGTATGTGGCTAACAGTATATGAAACAATGTGATTCTGATAAATAATCTGTGTGTTTAATAGCCAGACTCTGAAATGTAAATTTGATATGTAGGCTGTCGGAAAAAGAAATTCAATTACAATTTCAATCATTATTCTCCACAATTACAAAAATTAGCATATTCGTTAAAAAAAAAAAATATATATATATATATATATATATTACCCAGTAATACTAATTTTGGAGGTTTTTTTTTTTTTAAATTTATACATTTGCACCTTTTTTTTTTTTTTATTTAAAAATAACTAATTTAATACATTTTGTTTCATCCAAAAGTTATTTGCATAATTATAGTGTTCCAAATAATTTTATTTGTCTTAATGTTTTTTAATTCGTTTTTTATGTTTAAACATTTTCTTGTTTTGTGCAAAAAAATTGTCCAAGTTTTTGCCAACATAAATAAATACATATATATTATTATAAATATTTTGTTATAAATTCTGTTTGGTCCAAAAGGAACTTAGACAGTTAGAGTGTTTTTGTTGTTGTTGTTTTTTTTTGTTTTTTTTTATTGGTCATAATATTTTTAAATGCTTAAACATTTTCTTGTTTTGTAACAAAAAACAAATAATCATATGAATAATCGTGATTTGAATTATTGTCAAAATAATTGTGATTATCATTTTTTCCATAATCTAGCAGCCCTAACTGAATTTGATGAGCCATTTTTGCATATATACATGCAGTGATTTAAAGTATATGCACTACTAATCATGACAGTGTGATTCATTATTCATATTAGTCAGCAAATTCTGCTCACAAAAGTATGTCATAATAGCCTTATACAATCAAATTAATTTTTCAAACTTAATCGCAAGAGATCTGATTTTAACTATAAAATGATTATAAATAAGGCATCTTCATAAATTACTCCACTTTGCCACATCCAATATGCCGGCCTTGCACTGTACGATTCAACATCTATGAATATATGTGCATTTAACAACAAAATGTAATCACAAAGAACATGTGTTTTGTCTTTATTGCCATTTTATTTGTACTCTGTTGCGCAGACATTATAGCAGAGGAGGATGCTGCGCCATGTGCGATCTCAGGGCACGGGCGGCAATGCCCCATCAATGGCACCGAATGCAGAGAAGGCTGGCAAGGCCCCAACGGCGGCATCACCAACTTTGACAACTTCCTGTTCGCCATGCTGACGGTGTTCCAGTGCATCACTATGGAGGGCTGGACGGACGTGCTTTACTGGGTGAGCGCCTTCGCTGTCCTGCCGTGTCGACCGTCACGCGCATTCACCCCCAACGTCGGCTCGGATCACACGTATGACATCCTGATGATGAGGCCGCTGATAATTTCCTGAGGCAACTCGTATGATTGACTGGTTAAATATGACTGAGAATACTTGACAACTTGTCTTAGGATGTGATGCAATGTGTGGAAAGAACACTTCTAACTTGTGCTGTATCTTGTTTTCTGATTCCCTCTTTTTTTCACTCCTTTCTTCTCACCCCTCCTCTCCTTCCTCCTTTCTCGCACGCTCCTTCAGATGAACGATGCTATGGGCTTTGAGCTTCCATGGGTGTACTTTGTCAGTCTCGTGATCTTCGGCTCCTTTTTCGTTCTTAACCTGGTTTTGGGTGTGTTGAGCGGGTAAGCACTTTCTGTGTTTCTCACCTTTCTGTGTTTGTTTTCTGTTGACCGGCTACTTCTGGATCCCTCAGGTTAACGACGCCATAGGATGGGAAACCCCTTGGATTTATTTCGTTAGCCTGATCATACTCGGCTCCTTTTTTGTGCTGAACCTCGTGTTAGGTGTGCTTAGTGGGTAAGAGGCTAATTGTGTGCGGTGGTATTTGCTTTGCAGTGTGCAACTCTTGTTTGCTTGCTGTGTTTGGCCAAAGACAACAATTATCCTCTAAATGGGCATGAGAGATTGACAAGTACAAATCCTATTGTATAAACACGGAGCTAGTACATGGACAAAATTATTGAGACATAACCTAATCACAGTTTATTTACACAAATTCACCTATTTTTGTTTTTTGTTTTTTTCCCCTGCGGAACGTATCCTCAGCTGTGAAATGCTTTAAGATGCCTCAAGATAGCACTAAATCATATTTTGTGTCAAGGAGCCATGTTGAAGTGATGAATGACGAGTTTTCTAAGACCTTTGCAAGTTGGGGAAGAGCTAAATTTATGCTTTCATTTTTTGTGTATTTATTGTGTCAAGTATTAATACAGTGGTACATTGATATTAGTGGTGGGAACAATCTTTTTTTTTCACGAGTTGTTCGTCATATTAAAAATATTCTGAATGTTTCAGCGGTATTAAATATAATTTTTTTAAACGGTAATAAAGTTTAGATAAAAAAATTAAAAGCCACTGTTTCAAGTACTAAAATACAGTTCACGCTCAGAATTCAAATTGTTAAGTAGCCAAAGTGATGCATCGGAATCCAATCGAATCGTAGACCTCTGAATCGGAATTGAATCGAAGTGTGGCCTCTGAATCTGAATCCAATCGAATCGTGAGGTACCCTTAGATTCCCACCAACTTGAGATACACGTTAAATTTGTTCCGCGACCACATCCCTTACTCAAAACACTTGTATCTCAAATCTTCTTTCCCCTTTGAAATGAATGGAAATGCCATTAATCCGTTCCGGCCTCCCCTAAATGAAGGAATTACAATCTGTATTTTTTTTTTAATTACTATTATGAAGGAAAATAGAACTCTATACTATAGTACTTCATAAAAACAAAGTGACAGCTTCATTAATTTTAATATTTAATAAGTGTGGACATCGTAATTAACTCATTTGCTCCCAAAAACGTATAAATACGTTTATTTTAGATGTTTTAAGTCCCGAAAGACACATTTATGTTTTTTATGTTTTTTTTTTTAATTCTAGAGCATAAAGAAGGCTTTGATGCAGCCTCTGAATGGCAGAAAACTGTTGAAGCAATGGCAGTTATTACAAAAACGGCCAGCGGGTGGCAGCAGAGTATAAGAGATCAACCAGGGCCATGTTGCAAACAAGTTGATTTCCCCACAGTTCTAAACAGATTTGTGAATAATGATGAAACCTAGCTATATTCTCATGGAGGAAAGTATCACCAGTGAAAAGTGAGAGAGCACTGTACATGGAGACACAGCTCAATTCAGTTAGCGCTAACTTTAAAAATGCTGTCGTCAGTTTTCGTAGAGAATAAAGAGAATATGCGCCGAGTATTATTCATGTATTTTGTCCATTTTGAGGGTTTCCACTTTCCACACCACTTGACTATAACGTTCTAACCCTTGTCTTTGACAAGCAAAAAGCAATGGGATTATTTCCATTTTGTTCATATACGATTCACATGGAGCATTCAAACAATTTGTGTATGTTTAATAGGCTGGCGTCCCAATATTTGTGTCCACGTAATGTATTTCGACCCCTTGTTGGCATCACGTACTCGTGTCCTTTTTTCGGCAGCTGCAAAGTGAGCATTTCCTCCCCCTCCCACTCCAGTCAAAGCGCCCAACCCTCGAGAGAGCGAAATTAATCGTATTCCTCGCCTTTCGGTCCTCTCTGTGCTTCTAAGCTCGCTCAAACCCCAGTTTGCTTTCCTGGCAGCGTAGACGGGTGGTGTGTTATTACAGTAGAATTAACACAGCAGGGATGTCGACCAGCCGGCAAAACCGAGTTAACAGAATCGTAACCTTTGACACCGTTGCTGCTACCATCTCGGGAGTGCGTTTAAAGAATCATTCTTGTGTTTTCTCCTGTCTACATTTTAGAGCAGCATGAAGCAGCAGTTTTATACAATTTCTAAATTGAGATTCCACGCCAATGTTGCATGACTCTTGCAACCATCTGTCTGTCTAAATTTCCTACTCTTTATGACGAGGATGTTGGCATGCAGGATGCACTACGCCAGTGATGGATCTAAATATAGTGCCGCGCTCTCGTTCCAAGGTGTACATCTCCCTCCAGTGGCTAAGGATGAGGAAAACACATATCTTAGAAAGGTTATGATAGAGATTATGCAACAAAAAAAATATGCTTAGCTGTTAGACTAACAAATCCTCTTATTGTCGATGAGTCATTGGGGAAGAGTTGACTCATTTGTTTCCATTGTGGTGTGAAAAATTGTGTTTATTGTAGACTGGGGGTGTCCAAACTACGTCCCGGGGGCCATTTGCGGCCCGCCATACATTTTTTGGCGGCCCGCGGCAGATACTAATAATAATTTTTCAAAAAAAAAAAAAAAAAAAAAAAAAGAGGATGGATTAAACATTTCTAGCTATGCAAAGACACAAATTTGCAGCTAATAATTCAGTTCCAGAAATAAAAATAGTCTCATCCACGTCCAATTTGTGAAAACATCACATTAATTAATGGTTAATTATTAATGAAGAAAAAAAAAAAGTGAAAACATCACATTAATGGTTGTTAAGTGTAGTCAGTTGCCGACCGATTGTTCTTGTGGTTCAGAATGTCAAGTTGGGATCAGCTGCTGCTCAGTGGAGCGGCATTCCATTATAGTGGCACACCGGGGTCACTATTTGCCTTGTGTTAGCAGTTTTCAATAAGTAACTGTACATTATGTCAACAATTTATAATTGCTTCATTGATTTTTACCATGTTTAACTCATTCACTGCCATTGACGGAAAAAGACGTCAAATGATGCATTTTTTGCTGGTCTGGCAATGAATGTGTTAATAAATAACTAAAAAATCAAAAAAATCAAAGTGGCCCTTGCAACTTTCTATTTTTCTGTATGTGGCCCTCAGAGGAAAAAGTTTGGACACAAGATGTTGTAGACTGTGGAAGTAAGTATTCTCGCCACCTTACAATTTTGATAATTTTTGCGCTTCTGTGTTCTATGCACGTTTGCTTGGCCTCCTAACCCAGCGAGTTCTCCAAAGAGAGAGAAAAGGCCAAAGCTCGCGGAGACTTCCAGAAGCTGCGTGAGAAGCAGCAGCTGGAGGAGGACCTGAAGGGTTACCTGGACTGGATCACTCAGGCTGAAGATATTGACCCTGACAACGAGGATGAGGCAGACGAGGAGTGTAAACGCAACCGTAAGCACATTCTGTGACTCACCCCCGATTTTAGTTTGCACCCTCTAAAGCAGAAAACCCTTCAAAAAAGTCGTTTGTCATCTTCCCTTTCAATGTAAGTGGAACACGTTGCGACTACCACTGGAGTTCAGCTTAGAAAGGGAGAAAAAAAAAAGCACATTACTTGGGCAATATAAGAAAGTCTTAATCCAAATCCTCTTTATATAAGCAGCACACATGGAATGGAACACCAACGGAGTCACCTTGTAGTTTCTCTTCAATCATAAACTACACTTCCTGACATTGAACGCAACCACTATCTTGACCTTAAAGACCCTGTAAAGTGAATTCAAAGATGTGTTTCTAAATACAATACATATTTGAAGATAATTGCTAAAAACGAGCAAAAACTGACAACTATTTAGAACTGAATTGTTGCTATAAAACAAAAGATTTATTGGGGGATTGAGAGCATTCTCTCTCATCAGAGGTCATAATTGCGACACGTAGCTACAGTAACTTTCTATGCTTAGAGTGCCTCATTGTTTGCCAAGAGTGCATGCACATCACACACAGAAAGATGGAAGCTATTTATTTATTTATTTATTTTTTTCCCAGTAACCCCGACAGAGGCATTGTGCTGGCATGGCTGCTTTAGAGTGCCTCGTTGTTGTGGCATGGAAAAGCCCTGCAATGACCCGCTGCTGTAGAACAGCTTGAATTTTCATGATTTTGATGCCTAATTTGATATATTTGGTGGTTTTTAAATCACTTTTTTTATTTTTACTTTCAACTTTATTTTGAACATGCATAAAAATAAGTACAATACCTAGAAAAGTATAATATTGAAATGTGAAAATATCAGCAATTCCCCAAAAAAGATAATCAAAACAAGCAGATATTTGACCGTGGCGTACACATAAATGATTTTGTTTACATTTGAAAAGGAGTAGGAAGTAATATAAAATTATCTGTTCCTACCCCCTTATCTCTATTTCATTATTGATCAACAGGCAAGAGAGCTGTTGATAGCGACAAAGGGCCCAGTTCACTCACTTTTGTTCTTGTTATTTAGTTTTTGTTCACTTTTGACCCTCTTGTAGCAGAAACACTCAATTCTGATACACTTGCTCAACAAGGCACATCTGTACTTCTTATCTTGGCTTTTAGTGTTAATGAAACATGCCCCCAGCTAACATGTGCTTAAATGCATTCATTTGCAGTGTAGCATGTTAGTGCAGGGTCTCCTCTCCTGCAGGCGCTTCTCGTGACCAACACTGACCGAGCCCCCCCATCACCTCTACCACCACCTCCATGTTCTGCCCTGCTCAGCCCCCATGTGGCTCCCGCTGCTCTTTGTCACTGTTGGATTATTGATATTTGGAAAACATACGGTTGTTGTCCTGTGTTGCTTGTCTGCTCTGACCCCATTTTGATAGCGGCGCATTCTCCTCCCTGACCTCTGCCCCTCCCCACCCCATGTCCCTCTGCTCCATTGTGTCTGAATGCATGGCCTTGCATGCATTGCACATGAAGGGGTGACTCTGGCTGACCTTACTGAGAAGAAGAAAGGAAGGTTTGGGTGGTTCAGCCAGTCGTCCGACACTCATGGTAAATCCTGTGCTCTCCCTCCTTTTTGTGCTTATGTGTGAGAGTGTGGCTGTGTGTGTTTGTGAGACTAAAACTGTATAACAGAAGACAACTTTTCTTGTTTATTATTTCATTGGCCTATGAGCCACTTGTGGCTGAGCCCAATAAAGTAAACTCTGACTGGCAACAAGTGGTCACACTATTCTGCACCAGGGTTATTATAATAATAAAAACTTATGACAAGACTACAATTGAAAAAGAAAAAAAAATCTTATATTTATAAAGCTAATTAAAACTAATGTCAATTATAGCGAAATGTCCTTATTTTTTGTTTTTGTCCATTAATATCATACATGACTTTTGGAGTTTATTTTAAATGTATTTATTTTTGCATTGCTGTACAGTATATCTGTAGCTGCAGAAGAATCAAGATGAATTCTAGTTTCTTTTATTACACTCCTAGTTTTTTTTAAATTTTTTTAATTTTTATTTTTTTACTTGTACTTGATAAATACTGAATATATTTTAAAAAGCTAATGCTAAAACTAATAAGCTAAACTAAAACAAAGCATTTTCAAAAAATAATTACAAATAAAAAACAAAAAAGTTTCTGTAAGAACTAATTAAAACAAACTGAATTTAAAAAAACAAATTTAAATGAAATTAAAAGGTAACTATAAAAATAAATAAATAATAATAATAAATCCAAAACTATTATAACCACACTACATCTATGCCAGTGGGTCTTTACTTTGTGAGTGTAGGACCTGCATTCCCCTATTTTTCCTACTTTTTATTTTTTTATTTTTTTTTTATTTACCAAGTCGCAACCCACTTTTATGTACAGTATATGATACTATCTGACATAAATACACAAAGCTTGCATGTTCGAAGGGCAATTCAGAGTACATTTATAAAGTGAGTGAATGTATAGCACTAAATAAAATTAAATTAAAATTTGATTATTTTCTAGAATTGATATTTTCTTGTTTAGGAAAATGCAACAACTGTACTACGCCTTCTTTTTAGCTTTGGACCATTTTGATCACAAACACTAAAATTGTCACTGTTGTTGTTTTTGGCTCCATGTAGCAAGCATTAAAAAAACCACTAGTGAGAACGATGGTGAATCACCGTTTTAATGACGAAGGGGCAGCATATAATTAATCTGCAGAAAAATCATTATTTAGTGTTTAGTAAATGTATACTTTCTTATTAGTGCTTTCTAAACCACAGCTGAGTGCATCTGCTTGTGTGTTGTGTGCAGCCTAATGTAATGCCTGCTCACTTCTTTATGCATCGTTAATGTGTTAAACCCCTCGTGTGTGAGCATTGCACCACAGTTTTTGTTTACCTCTTGAATGCAAGCGTTATCATTTTCACATGAAAGGGTTTTAATACAAAGTAAATAAAAATACAAGAGTTGATAGCGGCACCGCCCGTTTTTTTCCTCAAGGCTCTCGGTGTGAATGTAGGAAACAAGGCTAAACCCAGATCACTACTCCCAGCAATCAGCATTATTTCCAGAGCTGGGAGCTTTGCGACCACTCAGGAATCAAAGGCAGCACGTCTGCATAAGCCGAGCGGCGACGCACGCATGCACGCGCACACACACCTCAATGCTTTTTAGAAGATGCCTCACACAACTAATCAACACTGTGCACTGCTGGGAGTGGAGCGTTTCTTCTTCATGGGCATCTATACTCGCTTTTCCCATAATTGAATAGTACGTCACGTAAATAATAATATGGTATTTTGTCTTGCACATTTATGTTCTCACTTAACATTTGGCTTTTTTTTTCACAATCAATATTTACTAGGGGTGTTAAAAAAAATCGATTCGGCGATATATCGCGATACTACATCGCGCGATTCTCGAATCGATTCAATAAAAAAAAAAACGATTTTTTTTAATTTTTTTTTATTTTTATTTTTTTTTAAGAGCTCAGAATTGTTCATTCGGTAGTCTTACCGATTCAACGTCTTATCATCATTACCTTTTTTGTGTGTGTGTGTTTGTGTGTGTGAATCGATTTTTAAACTTCCATTTTTAATGGAAAAATATTCAACAAAACGTCTGACTTCGGGTTAGGATTCACACCTTGAGCATGGAAGAATGTTATATGAACGGAACATTAAGCCTTAATATTTTATTTTAATGCTGTTCAAACATGAAACAGATTACAACCTCTATAAGACTGAAATTTCAGATAAATAAATAATACATTTTCATATAAATCTTACACTCTACAAGCTTACTGATTAGTATTTTCTAAATTTGAATGAAAAAAAATCTCAACAATCGACTTATAAATTCGTATCGGGATTAATCAGTATCGAATCGAATCGTGACCTGTGAATCGTGATACGAATCGAATCGTCAGGTACGAGGCAATTCACACCCCTAATATTTACACCTGCTCGTAGATCTTTTGGTATAGTTATTATATTTTATAGCACATGTACAGTAAATAAGCAACTATGCTACATATCTTTACAGCATCAAATATCAAGATGCAACACTTTCATGTTTTTTAAACTTCTTAATAATGCTTTTTTTGTTTCTTGCTGTAGTAATATGAAAGTATATGTGTTAAAATTGCTGCTTTGACATCTTAATTTCCATTTTTCCCATTTTGACTTAAATGTCTCCCTTGTTTGTATTTGCAGCGAGCGTTCCAGCCAGCGAAACCGAATCTGTGAACACAGAGAACCAAAATGGGGAGGATGAAAAGACGCCATGCTGCGGACCTCTATGGTGAGTGTGTGTAGAAAAAAAGATTAATTCCTCTTGGATTTCAGTCCCACCTCAGTTGTGCATATTTTTCTATTTAAAGTAAACTGTCTGGTTCAATCAACTCCTTCCTACCTTTTAATATTTCTTATTTTTGACTTTTTTCTCTCTTTATAATAATCTTTCACATCTGCGCACCTTTCATATGCAAACTTTGACAAATTCTTCTTTCTTTCAGTCAAAAAATTTCAAAGTCAAAGTTCAGGTCAGTATCTTTCTTTGCATGATATTGCTGTTATTATAAATAAAATAAGTATTTACCAGTAGGTCCTGTATTTTAGACCCAATTTCAACTGTCCAATTCTTGTACTCAACAGTATACCTTGCTATAGTGCAGTGGTGTCCAAACCACGGCCCGGGGGCCATTTGCGGCCCGCCATACATTTTTTGGTGGCCCGCAGCAAATATTAAAAATAATTTTTCAATGCCGTTTAAAAAAAGAAAAAAAGAAAAAGAGGGTGGATTGAACATTTCTAGCTACGCAAAGACACAAATTTGCAGCTAATAATTCAGTTCCAGAAATAAAAATAGTTTCATCCACTTGTTTCTTAGTGTCAACGTTCAATTTTTGAAAACATCACATTAATTAATGGTTAATTATTAAGGAAAAAAATTGAAAACATCACATTAATGGTTGTTAAGTGTGGTCAGTTGACGACCGATTGTTCTTGTGGTTCAGAATGTCAATTTGGGATCAGCTGCTGCTCAGTGGAGAGGCATATCTATTATAGTGGCACACAGGGGTCACTATTTGCAGTTTTCAATAAGTAACTGTACATTATATCAACAATTTATAATTGCTTCATTGATTTTTACCATGTTTAACTCATTCACTGCCATTGACGGAAAAAGACGTCAAATGATGCATTTTTTGCTGATCTGGCAATGAATGTGTTAATAAATAACTTTAAAAAAAAAAAAAATCTAAGTGGCCCTTGCAGCTTTCCATTTTTCTGTCTGTGGCCCTCAGAGGAAAAAGTTTGGACACCCCTGCTGTAGTGTATTCATGTGACTCATTAGACCGTAGCCGTCCACCAAGGCCAAACTGGATCAATACATATAGATCATGTAGATACAATTTAAACTATCACCATGCGCCAGAATAGATACTCACCTTCTTTAAATATATGACAGAATTTAGTTATATTTACTGTGAAAAGCACCCAATTAATATTTGCTGTATTGTCCTGCAGTCGGCGCTGGCGCCGCTGGAACAGGTTCTGCCGCAGAAAGTGCCGGTTGGCTGTCAAATCGGTGCCTTTCTATTGGCTGGTCATCATCCTGGTTTTCCTCAACACCCTCACCATATCATCAGAGCACTATAACCAACCTTTGTGGCTGACACAAGTGCAGGGTACGCACAACACTGCGCTTCATGGCAAACTTACAGCAGAATTGAACCACTAATTTGTGTTTGGTTTGTTTGTGGCTTCCAGATGTGGCCAACAAAGTGCTACTGGCCCTGTTCACGTGTGAGATGTTGGTGAAGATGTACAGTCTGGGCCTGCAGGCCTACTTTGTTTCGCTCTTCAACCGCTTCGACTGCTTTGTGGTGTGTGGAGGGATCACCGAGACCATTCTGGTGGAGCTGGAGATCATGTCGCCCCTCGGGATCTCCGTGTTCCGTTGCGTGCGTCTGCTGAGGATTTTCAAGGTCACACGGTAAGACCACGACATCCATACATGCAATTTCCAAGTTTTTTCAAACAGGTTCATATACTACCAAATACTGTCACTATTTATATTTACTCTTTTTTTTTTTTAATCAGGGTGGGCAACCATTTTGTCAATTGCTGTCTAAAATGACATCAAGTTGCTTAGGGCTCAAGTATCAACCAATCATGATTGACCTGTTTTCTGAGTTTGGTCATGTGACATTCACAAGCTCAGCCATAATTGGGCGTTACTTGAATGTTGAGCAACTGTGATGTCATTTTCAAAATGGCCGCCCTCGAAATGGATAAAAACAGGTGGATTTTGCTGCTTAACTCATATTCCAAAAACACAATATTAATCAAAATGCTGTGTTTGGCCTAGTGGGGGCACATAGAACATATTTTTGGAAAGAAACTTGACCTTAAAAAAATTAATTAAATAATTAAAAATCAGGGTATTTGTACAATTATCAATTTAATGAAATACTGATGGCTGATGAACTGTTGCTGCATGACACATTACTCCAGTGTTTGTCCAATGTCACAAAATGTTTATACAGTATACTAACATATCCTAATGATATCCAAACATCACAACACGATATTATTACGATATGAAGGTCACGATACGATAATTATCACGATATTGTGGGGAGGTTGGCAATACAAAAAGGGTCACAATATTGAAAAAAAGAGCTCATACTAAAAAAAAAAATACACACTATTGTGCTTTTGTACATTGCAGCAATGAAAAATATAAAAATATTCTAAATATTATATGTAAAAATATATATAGAAAAAATATTGACTCACTCACTTGCTAATGCAAGCACACATTGAGTTCCTCCACAAACTGACTCGGACCATGAGCGTGGATTTTAAACATTGAAGGGCCAAAACATGCCTTGTGAAAATTAAACTGCACTAAAAAAAAAAAAACTAGCCACCAGAGGGTGCTAGAACTGCACAAATGGAAATCAACCCGACTTTTTTTTAACAGATGTGCTTATTTTCCAATCTAATGAGTGTAATTAGATTATTCTCATGTCACACCTGATGATCTCTCATGGCAACTGAATGTGCCACAGCATAATGGCTTGGAATCACTGAATTCACCACTGACCTTCATAGACTACAAATGTGCACTCTTGTTTGGTTTTCACGTCATTGTTTATCTCTTCTTCCGTTTTTTTTTTTTTTTTTCCCAGCCACTGGCAGTCACTCAGCAACCTGGTGGCTTCTCTCCTCAACTCGATGAAGTCCATCGCTTCGCTGTTGCTGCTGCTCTTCCTCTTCATCATCATCTTCTCCCTGCTGGGCATGCAGGTGTTTGGAGGAAAGTTCAACTTTGACGAGACCCAGACCAAGAGGAGCACCTTTGACAACTTTCCACAAGCGCTACTTACCGTCTTTCAGGTATTTAGGGGTCTTTTGATTTTTCTTTTCGGAAATAGTAGAAGTGGACTTAACACCTGTGGATACAATTCTCTCCCTCAGATCTTGACCGGAGAAGACTGGAACGCTGTCATGTACGATGGCATCATGGCGTACGGAGGCCCATCCTCTTCCGGGATGATTTTATGCTTTTACTTCATCATCCTCTTCATTTGCGGAAACTGTATCCTTGTTCATGATCAATCCGCTCATATTAATCGACTGAACCTGACCAAAGCACTGGCCGTTTACGTTTCCTTTACTGAAGACTTCATCAGACATACTCCTGAATGTCTTCTTGGCCATTGCTGTGGACAACTTGGCAGATGCGGAGTCTCTCAACACGGAGGAAGGAGATAAGAAAGGGTAAAAGCTGGACTATTTGCATTTTGAGATAAATAAATGATGGCAACGTAGTATCTTAAGGAACAGGAAGCTTTGGAATTTCCTAATCAGAATCAAGGAACAGTTGTTTGTGTTTCTCATTACAGGGCTCCACCCGCTGTTGAAAGTGGGAAATTCCATACTTAAATTCAATTATTTTTAACAGACAAAGATATATAATGGATCTGTGAATTAACTAACAAGTTTTGTCTAAAATAAACACAATGTAATCATTGACATCACACTGACATTTTTACAACTTTTTTAAAAGGTTTTTAAAGGGTACTATTTTTCTTAGTGAATTATATTATTATTATTATTATTTATTTATTTATTTATTTAGTTAGTTATTTTGCGGGAACCTGGTATGGAGGACCAAAACTGCCAACATTTAAAATAAATAAATGACTAAATAAATAAATAAATGACTTAAAATAAAAAGAAAAATGGATATAAAAAAATATTACATTAAAAAATTATATCCAAAAAAAGAAATATAAATGGAAATAAAAAGAGCAAAAATATATATGTAAATATGTAAATAAATACATTTGTATTTAATTTTTGAATTTTATTTTTTTATATTCGTTTTTATTTTCACTTTCAGTCATTTGTTTATTTATTTATTTAGTCATTTATTTTTTATTAATTTTAGCAGTTTTGAGCCGTACTGCCAAGTCAATTTTATTCAAATGAGGGGGCAGCTGAATCCAACCCAAGACACGCTTAGGACCGCCCCCTCACTTGAATAACATTTCAACTTGGCAGTATGGCCCAAAACTGCCAAAAAAAAAAAAATATTATCTAATTTTCAAATTATATTTTTTATATCCATTTTTATTTTCACTTTTAGTCATTTATTTATTTGGAATTTTGGCAGTTCTGGTCCTCTATACCCTGGAGCGGATTCATTTAAATAGGGGAAGATGATTTGATACGTTTTGAGTATCAAGCAAAGTCACGGAATGAATTAAAGTCCTATTTTAAGGGACAACTGTACAAAAATAAATGTATGTAATTTGTGTCTGTTCCAGGGACAAAAAGGATGAGAAAGATGAGAAGGTTTGTGACATTCACACAATACAGCTTTAAAATCATAAAGCACAAGCTGCTATCTGAAGATTTCGCACATACGGTTAGGATGAAGAAGAGGACAATGACGACACCGCGGCAGAGGAGGAAGACCCAGAAGTCCCAGCAGGACCTCGGCCGGCCATCTCCGACTTGGTCAAGAAGGAGAAGATTACGCCGATCCCAGAAGGAAGTGCCTTTTTTATCTTTAGCAACACCAACCCGTAAGTGACACTTGTACACAAAGACATCGCTTTACTTTTGACTATAACACACACACATGGTGCATTGGCCGTGTGTTGCAGAGTTCGTGTGTTTTGCCACAAGCTCATCAATCACCACATCTTCACCAACCTCATCTTGGTGTTCATCATGCTCAGCTCCGTCTCGCTCGCCGCAGAGGATCCCATCCGAAACTTCTCCGCTCGCAATATTGTAAGTCTGCTCACTCTTGCCACATACAATCGATCATTCAACCACAAATAGGGCCGGGCAATTTTGGAAAAATTAATGATCAAAATTATTTTGATTGATATTGAAATCACGATTAGTAAACACTATTATTCAGTCATTTCAGAATTTAGCATATAACTACCAAAATTCAACATAAAATATAACTTAAAAGAACAACTAGAAAATTCATTAGAGCTGTTAAAATAATACTACATTGAAATAAAAGTATAAAAAACAATGTCTAGAAAGAAAGTCGTGCTGTACACGCTTTGGCCTCTTAGAGGCAGTGGAGATACACTTTCTGTACATGAAGATAAAAAGAGTAGAAGAAGAAAGTGGCGAACTTTATTAATATTACTACTTTTTCACAGATTAGGAAAGATACCTATATGCCCGTGAGTATTGTTACAGTACCTGTTTGTATGAGTTACAACATCGTTTGTGTATTATTTGTTTTTGAAGGTAAATCCTTCCTGTGATGTCTAATGCTAATTTTTGCTAGCTCGTCATCAATGGGGTTTTCCAGCTGACTGCTAGCAATAAGATGACAATGTTTCCAAAATGAAGTACATGTTGAATTTAAATATACATGATGTATAATTATTTTTGTTGTGTGTTTACTTTTAAAGTAAACTCCAACTGAGGTCTCACTAAATCATATAAATGTCTTAAAGCGAACTCAGGGAAGACAGAATAACATCTGTATATCAAAACGTTGCTACAAATAATCGGGTGCATTCATGGTGCATTCACAGCGTAGGAACTTGCATAGGCATATTATTTTGATTCGACTATAATGTTTTTTTATGATCGTGAGAAGCCAAAATCGAAATCATGATTACATTTCGATTAATTGCCCAGCCCTAAACACACCTTGGTGTAGCCCAATGAGAGGTGGTGTAGGACTCCATGCCTCTGAAAAGCCACTGGTTCTTCATGTTTGAGTGTAGTTTAGTTAACGATGCATTAAAATCATCAGATTTCATATAATGCATAAATATGAGCAAATAATTTTAGGACAGTATTTTAAATAAATATGTAGTATGCATTACTTAGAACAGGGAATTCAGATAAAATAATTTGTGGAGCCTCTTCATGCAATTGGCGGTAAACCTGCTTCATATATAAAATACTAAAAAATGATTACCACATATAAATACATCTGAACTTACATATATAAATATTTATGTAAATGTTTACATTACATTACAAAACAGTGTGTAATTCAATTATTAGAAAATACTTTATGTAGCTTTCTCGGTTTAATATTCAGATATCAAAATGTTTTTTTTCCTAGTTTTTTATTTTTTTACTTTAAGTATGTTTTGTACATTTATTTTCATACTCTGACATGAACATCCCATTTCATAAGGTAAGATTATTTTTCCAGGTAAAACAACAAAACACTGGTACGTCTTTGTGTTCTATTCAAAGTACTGTGAAAGTTTGATGACGCTATATGGACAAAAGTATTGGGACACTTTGCCCACTTATTGGAAGTGAACGCGACCACAGCAAATATGCCTTTATGGACCTTCACGTGCTAACAGGAAAGGGCCTTCCCTTGGAAGGGATATTACAGCTATTTAATTACTTGTATCCCACCAGGGTACATCTGATGTTTACATACAGAACACAAGATAACAGTACTAGTACTTCCTGTGTCAATTTTTGACAAATTTGGCTTCTTTCTTTTTTTCCAGTGGCTGAAGGGTTAATCACTTACCAACTGAAAACTTTGCTCTTAATAGTTTATTAGAATACATGGCCAAAATCCACAAAATGTCTGTAGTTGTCTAGAATTATGTATGCATTTCAAGTTAATTTAGGGGTCTGTCTCAATATTATTGTCCATACAGTGTATGTTTTCACCGCAGTAGTCATTAAATCTACAGTGGAACCTCTTAAGTTCAAACCCATTTGGGTTTGGGTACAACACTAAAAGTGTTTTTAGGAATACAACCCGGTGGTTCTTGTTGTATAAAGTTTGTCAACAACTGTTTTAAAATACCCTAAGTCACACTTTTATCCTAGTCTGGCTTCTCCTGAAACTTGTACTCAGGTGTGGCACCCAGAGTTTTTCTTTTTAGTTTACAATTACTTACAATAGCTAGAATCCCAAGTTACATTGTGGCCAAAGGTAGAATCCTGGTTAGTTATTGCGCCTTATGGTGCTGTAAACAGTAAATCCTTGATGTGGTGGAAACCGCATGCTACATTAGCGGTACGTCATACATATGTTGCCATGACTACTTATTCTCCTCCTCCTCCTTCCATTTCTTCTTCTATTGTCTTTTGGCGGTTGGCAAATACTTTTGGTGCATTGCTGCCACCTTCTTTAGCATGTAGATGCCACAACCCATAAAAAAAAATACTTATTATAATCTAGAGCTTCATGGTGCATTTTTGACTGGTGCGTCTAATACTCTGCAATCTGAAAAACATGGTAAGTGTTGCCAAACAAAAATAAAAAAATCAGATTTAAAGGCACAGTCTTCCATTTTCACTCAGGAAAATGCACTATATAAATACAGGATGTATACACATGAACTCCTTCTCAGTCTACACCTCTGGTCTTCTGTTAATGTGTGGTGGTGATTTTTTTCCTACCCCCCCACGCCACCAGCAAGTTTATTTATATAACCCTTAATCACACAAAAGTCTCAAAGGGTTTCACATGCCCACAATTGACAAAAAAATCCATGTGTGCTGTCAAGTTGCCGCGGGAGTGACGTCATGCAGCCGACAAATTCATGCACGCACCCCTGCCACCTCCCCGCTCTGCGATTGGCTGGAGGGTTAAACAACTGTCTGTCCACAGAAACGCCCCACTGTTGACAAAACAAACACAAAATGGCAAAATACAGGCTGAGGGGGCGGTGGGGGTTTAGGAAAAAAAAATCACCACCATACACTAACAGAAACGCAGATGTGTAGACTGAGAAGGAGTTCATGTGTGTACATCCTGTATTTATATAGTGCATTTTCCTGAGTGAAAACGGAAGATCGTGCCTTTATTCATTTGGCGCTCATTAAACCTAAACAACAGGAGTTTTGATTCCAAAGTTTTGCGGACCCCAGATGTGTATTTTACTTGAGAATTTTGGTCAAATTCCAAATTGTACTTTCGAGGTTCCACTGTAATCATTCGAACTACTGCGGTTATGCTGTTATAACTATGCATACAAGAAGCCGTCTAGTCTCAAGTCTTAACGAAAAAAATATTCTTCCAAATTTACAAGTAAAAAATAAACTAATTCATTTTGTTTTCTAATGATGTAATATGTAATCTGCTCAATGAATTGTCTTTGTTAAACATCTACGTTGCTTTTTGCAGATACTTGGTTACTTTGACTATGCTTTCACGGCTATCTTTACTGTTGAGATCGTTTTGAAGGTAAATGTCCTGTGTCCCCTGTCCGTGCTGTACTAACCACCCACCCAATAACCCTGCACACATGTGGTTGCCTTCCAGGTCCTAGGCTATGCAGATTATGTCTTCACTAGTATGTTTACATTTGAGATCATATTGAAGGTAACCCGTTAAGTGACAACGAGAGCCTTGCTGCATTCTCTCCTTGTGTGTCACCCGCCACTCAGTACAAACCTGGCTTGTTTGTTTCCTTTCTCTTATTTGCTTTTTTGCTTCATGGCACCTCTTTTAAAGATAGAACTTAATCGCAGAGATCTTTATTGGACTGGTTACTCCGTAACACAAACGCAAGAGAGAGCTTGGGGGAAGGAAACATAACATCAAACATTACATTCTACTATCATGGGTGTCACATCATGGCTGGAAAAAAAAAAGATGCGTAAAAAGGATGCGGGTTATGTCAAATCTTTGTGAAATGAACTCAGCTACTAAGATATTATTGAAGCATTGGCTGAAGTTGAGTAAGAGGTGATTTTGTTTTCGTGGATGGGTGCTCAAATGCAAAGTCAACTCCAGTCAAAGCTAACTCCATGCCTCCTGTACAGACTAGGGGTTGAACCGCTGCTCATTGACTATTATAACGTTCAATCACGTTTTATTTGGCACGGAATTCTCGCTGAAATCAGCAGGTGGTCGGTTGCCGCAGCAAAACAAAATTTATGTGGAAATATTTCACCAAAAAATGAGACCATTTGCAACACGCATGACAAAACCAGTTGTTTGTAATTGTCTGCCACGCTGGAGGTCCAGAGCTGGAGGATAAACCAGTCTGGAATTGGAACGATTAGTAAGATGACTCATGTCCGTTTTTTTTACAGTATTACTCTCATCAGTCATATTCCAAGTTGTCCAATCTCCATCGATGTGCTCAGATGAGAGCTAAAAAGTTTCAGTGGAGAAGACATAACACGATGACAAAGTAGCCATCATAAATAACTACAATAGTTACACAATTCAAGCATCTCTCACTGCTTAATAGCGTTTAAGCTAAAATGCTAAAAGCTAACTTATTCGGTCTTCTCACCCTGATTCTTGACAAACATATCAATGAGACTTTAACCATCTCACTTGAATTGTTGTAACCCAACATTGCATCAAATTTATCTATTCAAACACTCAATAAGCACTGGGGAAAAAAAACAATGTGTTGACCTCCAGCATGGCGGCCATGTCCACAGGTATGTGACGTTTAAGGAAAACTTTCTATTAGGATTTTGCTCAAGACTTTATCCCAAAGACACACGTCAAACTCTTCTTCCTCTGCCAGCGACTAAACCATCTAATTGCAAATCACACTCTTGTTACCTTCATGGTCTCAAAGACAGTTGGATCTTTCAATAGTCCGTAACACAACTGCAGGTTAGCGTCAATTCATTCTTGCAAAACATTCACTCCTCCTTCAATTTTTAAAAAATTCCATACAATATTTCGTGTAGTGACCCTGCAGTTTATTCATCAACTGATGCTTTCAGTTTTACAAGTTCCGACTTTTTGTGAGGTCATGAAGGCATCTCAATGTGATTGGATGAGCAAGTCGAGGGTGAGGCTCGTGCAACCGAGGATTGTGGGGAAACTGAAAATTGTATCGTGACATTATTGAGCTTCACCTTAGCGTTGACTACAAACAATCTAAAGGGGTCATTGACGGATTAAAGATTTTACCAGAAACAGCACGGTTAATTTATTTTATTTACTATTACCTACAATTTAGGATATACATACATCTATCATGGAAAGCTTTCTACAATGTTTGCACCAGAAGATGGTCCACATGTTTTAAGTTATAAGGCTAACAATTAGCCAACTAAACAAAATAAGCTAGCTAGCCAAACAAGTAAAATTATAATGAAAATATATATTTGTTGGACAATTTTTTTTTGTCAGGTCATCCCACATGATGTCCAAATATGACCACTACATACCAGTACTAAAAGGCTTAACTTTTTTTATATAGAGTAGTTGTGAGTCCTCCCATGGGTTCTTGTGAATGGTACAAACTCCTCTCTTTAAATGTATTTCAAAATAAAAATCCCAAATTGGTTATTTCTTTTTGGTCACACCACATGATAATTCATAACACGGGCATTATCGGACAAACTTATCCGTCACTGACCCAAAGTCGTTCAACCCCTAGTACAGACTGCTTTTCAGACGCATAAAAGAGGGGGCAAAATCAGCCATGTTCCAGCATGGTTCAGTCCGCTTACCCGGACTGAGCGCATTGAAAGGTGGACTCGTCTCTGCAGTCATCTGGACACAAAACAGGCCACCTGCTGTTTGACCCTCCAATTCCCCAACGCTCTCAGTTAGCGGTTGGTGTCTCTGTTGGCTGCGTGGGGACTCCACCGTTTACATGCACTCTCAGAATTAATCCTTCACTTTTATGATTTGAAGATCGAGTCATTTTGGCTGCTTTTTCTTCTCTGCCTGTTTTCTAATTGGGAGCCGCCTACACTATATTGGGCGCTATTAAAGAACATGGTAGAATGGGCTTTAAGAGAACGGTCCGCATGAATGTGACAGTAAGTTCAATTTCACTTTCCAATCTCTACCACGGGAGCTTTTGCAGGGAGTAACTATAATGCTGACGCCATGGCAACAAAATGCATGTTTTCTTGCCAGAGTAGATTGAGAAATGAATGACTTACTACTACATTCATGTCGTTAAGGGCCGTGGGGGTGGCGACGGTAGATTTTAGCCCCCTTTTTTCACCGCTTTCAGCTCGCCACCCTCAATCAGAGTGAACTACAAGAGTGTGGAAAAGTGTGTATGTGTTTTGCAAAATGGGGAGGGTAATATAATAGACTGTATATTGTTCCTATTTAACATGTTTGTATTCTGTGTACTATATGTCTGAGTGAGAGATAATATGTGTGGTAGTGTATTTGAAAGAGAAAGAGTGGGTGATAGTGTGTAATAAGGTGTGTATGTTGAATTCTGTTTGTTTTTGTGGTGTGCTTTCTTTTGTCACTTGCTCCGCTGATATCATGTGCCTTCCCCTCAGATGACCACATACGGAGCGTTTCTCCATAAAGGAGCTTTCTGCAGGAATTACTTCAACCTTCTCGACTTGTTAGTTGTGGGAGTGTCATTAGTCTCCTTTGGCATACAGTGAGTATGAATAAATCGATATCTTATCTATCAATCTATTCGCCTACCTTCCTACCAATCTATAAATCGCTGGAAAAAAAATATTGCCACACATCAAAAGTGATGCCTCCTTTTTTAATATAATGCATGATTGTTTTTTTAAAGGTGTATTTGTGTGTTAGAATAGGATTTTGAAAATGTATAAAAATGTATTTGTACAAAAATATAATAATAATAATGAGAAGAAGAAGAAGATGAATGATAATAATAAAAACACCTGTTACCTTTTGCAGTGAATCAATAAAATAAATAATAATAATAATAATAATAATAATAATAATAATAATAATTTTTAATAAAAAAATTCACGTTTTTGATTATTTTTATTTGAAACTTATCCCTTATCCCCCTTTTTTAATATCATACATGACTTTTTTATTAAAGGTATTTTTGTGTGTTAAAATGTGATTTTGAAAATGTATAAAAATGTATTTGTATGAACATATAATAATAATAATGATAATGATAATAATAATAAAAACACATTACCTTTTTCAGTGAATCAATAAAACAAAACAAAAAACAAAAATAATTTTTAATAAAACAATTCACATTTTTGATGATTTTTATTTGGAACTTCTCCCTTAGCGTTCTTTTTTAATATCATACATGATTTTTTAAAGGTATTTTTGCGTTAAAATGTGATTTTGAAAATGTATAAAAATGTATTTGTACGAAAATATAATAATAATAATGATAATGATAATAATAAAAACACCTGTTACGTTTTGCAGTGAATCAATAAAATAATAATAATAATAATAACTTTTAATAAAATAATTCAGATTTTTGATGATTTTTATTTGGAACTTATCCCTCGTTATCCCCAGAACCCCCTGTTTATTCGTTGTTGTTTGTTTGTTTTGTTTTGTTTTGTTTTGGGGGTTTTCACCCGATCTCCCGCTTATTTGCATTTTTTCCCATGGCAATTGTAATTTTTAATATTCTCAGTTGGACTTGGTCGTGACCTCACTGTAATACATATTATGTTATTTTATGTATAATTTTATTAAGTTTCATCATTTATTAATGATGAAGTGATTCAAAATGTATATCATCATCAAGTTGTAACAATTAAATGACTTACCTACCGAGCTAGCTACCTGACAATCTAAAGTAATGTTTCCCAACATTTATTAAGCCTTGGAAATATTTTACTTGAGAATTTAAAAAAAATTCACAGTGAACCATGAAGCAAAAATGTCACAAAAATAATCATATCCACTGAAATGATGATCTCAGGGCTAATTTTCAAGACACATGAATATGCCACGGCACATAGGATGGTGGTTGGGAATCACTCGTCGAGATCGCTCTCTAACAATGGACTTTTTTTAAAATCTACATCACGATGTGTGTTTTCATCATACAGGTCGTCTGCCATCTCAGTAGTGAAGATTCTCAGGGTCCTTCGTGTCCTGAGACCCTTGAGAGCCATCAATCGAGCCAAAGGCCTGAAAGTACGCAATGGCTGCTCGTGCTCGTCTGTCATGCGATCACTCTGGAGAGTGTCTAAATATGTGCATCTCTTATTTCAGCACGTGGTGCAGTGTGTGTTTGTGGCCATCAGAACCATCGGCAACATCATGATTGTCACCACCCTTCTCCAGTTCATGTTCGCCTGCATAGGGGTGCAGCTCTTCAAGGTCAGCACTGGGATTACAAAATGAAATTCAAGCAGAGGTTTAATGGTGCAAATATGTCGCGTTCCTCTATAGGGAAAGTTCTATCGCTGCACGGATGAAGCCAAGTCGAGCCCAGAGGAGTGCAAGTTGGTTTTCATCGTCTTGTAATCAGCTCAGCCTCTAACCGTCCTAGTTCATGACTTGTTTGCATTTTCAGAGGCACGTACATCCTGTATAAGGACGGCGATGTGAACCAGCCCACCATCCACAAACGAGTGTGGCTCAACAGCGACTTCAACTTTGACAACGTGCTTATGGCCATGATGGCTCTGTTCACTGTGTCTACCTTTGAAGGCTGGCCAGCGTGAGACTCTTTTCACATCTACCCCATTACGTTCGATTAGATTCTGGTTCGAGTCAGAACAGTTCATAGCGTATTGTCGCGCGTGTTGTTACAGAGGAATGTAATGAATGTAATGATTGAAAAACACTGCTCTAGTAGACAGACAGTGACGTCACAACAACCAATCAGTGGTGTTGAGGATAATGATTGACATGTAAACCCTCCAATGGCCATATGAACACTGCTTAAAAACTCTACCAGGTACAACCAATCAAGGCAAGAAGTTCTATTTTATTTGACTGGACTATGGGGTATATGCCACAGAAGAGGCGGGACTTCCGACTTCCGTGATTTTGCACATGAGCTTTGATTCTGGTCCGGGTTGCAAACACGCAACCGATGGACACAAAGTCGGAAGCACAAGTATTGGGACGCAGCCCACACGTCGTAAAATGAACCGGAACCAAAGCTCATGTGCAAAATCAGTGCCGCCTCTTCCGTGGCATTTACCCCATAGCCTGTCATGTCAACATAGTTTGGCATAATTGGCACCACCATACCATCAAAGTGGTAAATTTATATTAGACAGGACTATGCAGGAAACGTCACATTAGTGTGAATGTTCATCTCTTAGCAATGATGAATTAGCAACTCTGAATTGAAATGTTTACTGCTACTATTTCTGATGATTATGATAATAAAAACCCTGATGAAGCATTTCCCCATCTTCTCTCAGGTTACTCTACAAGGCAATCGACTCCAACAGGGAGAACCTCGGGCCCATTTACAACTACCGCGTGGAGATTTCCATCTTCTTCATCATCTACATCATCATCATCGCCTTCTTCATGATGAACATCTTTGTAGGTTTTGTGATCGTCACGTTTCAAGAGCAAGGAGAGAAGGAGTACAAAAACTGTGAACTTGACAAGAACCAGGTCAGAGACAGCGGAGTTTCGTGAACCAAGATTAGAAGAAAGTGTTCGTTTAGTATGAGCGAAACTGAAATTGTTCCTGCTACGTTTCTGTGCAGCGTCAGTGTGTGGAGTACGCCCTGAAGGCCCGTCCTCTGAGAAGGTACATCCCCAAGAACCCATACCAGTACAAGTTCTGGTATGTGGTCAACTCCACGGGCTTTGAGTACATCATGTTTGTACTCATCATGCTCAACACACTCTGCTTGGCTGTGCAGGTAAGACAAGTCAAAGTAATATCATTTACTAAATAACTCAGTCAAATTATAAGAATAATGGCCAGCCCAATAATATTTCGGGCACATACTAGACTTTGACTGCCAATTCTAAACACAAAATAACCATGTAAATAAAACGAGCTGTAACTGAATACAATTTGTCAGGCCTTCCACTAGAATGTCTTCACTGTGCTTCTTGCAGCACTACGGCCAGTCGGCGCTCTTCAACTATGTCATGGACATCCTCAACATGGTCTTCACTGCTGTTTTCACTGTGGAAATGGTTCTCAAGCTCATTGCTTTTAAACCCAGGGTGAGTCGGCCCATAAATGCCACACTGTCCGCATCACATATTCACTCACAAATGTAATGCGGACATAAACAATCAAGACATAAGCATATATTTACCGTATTTTTCGGATTATATGTCGCTCCGGATTATAAATCGAACCAGCCAAAAAATGCATAATTAAAAAGGAAAAAACATATAGAAGTCGCACTGGAGTATAAATCGCATTTTTGGGGGAATATTATTTGGTAAAATCCAACACCAAAAACATACATGTCATCTTGAAAGGCAATTTAAAATAAAAATAAAAGAGAGAACAACAGGCTGAATAAGTGTATGGTATACTAACGTTACATGACTGACATGCCTGGTAATGTCAGTAACGACGTAAAATATTAAGAGTGAGTCGGTGACGGGAGTCGGAGGCGGAGTGTTGAAGCACGGAGCCAAAGGCTGGCGTTTTATTGACATCAGCTTCTGTACAACTTCTGAACAGCAACTCCCCACTCAGCAAGAAGCTAGCAGGCTAACTCCCCTTTTCCACATAACAAAACCTTCCCACCCGGAACTCTCCCTTCGTCCCAACGTTTCGTGGGTGAATTATGTTCCCATCACAACAAGTTATTCATATAACTCTAGCATAAAGAACATGCTAACAAGTTTACCAAACTATCAGTTTCATTCCAAATCACTAAAGCCAATGAAATCTTCATCCTCGGTGTCACTTTTAAACAACTCCCCCAACTCGGAAGGTAGACGATGCTCTTCTACCGGCAATGTTGAACTTATCAACACAGGCCTAGAGCGCCCTCTTGCAGTTTAGTGTGAAAATAACATGTGAAATGATATAATAATGTGTTAATTTCACACATAAGTTGCACCAGACCAGAGTATAAATCGCACCCCTGGCCAAACTATCAAAAAAACTGCGACTTATAATCCGAAAAATACGGTACTCATTTACTTTGGCAAATGAGTCTGAGTATTATGTTTTTTTTTTTAACACTGCCCTTGACTGACTGACCATCAGCTCTTTGTTGCCAAAAAGGACAGGATGCTAGTAAGAGAGTGTGTGTGGAGTGCAGTGTTTGCATGCATTCAATATTAATATTAGTTTGTCTAAACAACAACTCGCTCTATACTAGGGGTTGACTGACTAAAAAAAATTTGTAGTCGACAACAGTATACTGTGATTAAAGTTTAGTTGACGTCGATTAATCAGATGTGTCATTATTTTTCAGCACAGTACCCCACATGCCAGTTTCAAGATTAGCTGAAGCTAATGATGCTAAACACTATTCTCATCCACAACCATCTTATCTGACACAGTCACCTTGTTAACTGTACAGTTTGAGGATTGTAGTCCGACGATGGCAGCAAAAGCCAAAAATGTGATTAGCAGTTAGTTGATTTTAAGAACAATTTGGGATTATTGTTTTTATTATTATTATTGTTAGTTTTTATGGGTTATAATAATTTGGGATTTCTTTTTAAAATATATTTTTGTTAGTTTTATGTTTCGTTTTTATTAGTTGTTCTTTTTTTAATTAGTTTTACTAAGTTTTAGCTTTTTGAACCCAGAATGTTCAATTGGCAAAAAACTATACAAAGGACATTTTCCCTGTAATTATAGTTCGTTTTAGTTAATTTTATGAACGTAAGATGTAATAAAGCATTTTTGTTTTTATTTTACTTCATTTACAAAACTGTTCATTTAATTTTAGTTTTATTTCTTTTCATTTGTTTTTGTAATCACCTTGATATGGAGTAGTCAGTTCGACTAGTCGACTAATCGGTTCAACCCCTACTGTATACATCAGTTGCAATCATGACCAGTTCGGCTCAAGTGGACTTCACAAGTGCATGCTGTACATCTCACCTAAACCATTTAGGATACAATTGTTTGTCACTGGGGTGCTAACGACGTTTACAGCTTGTGAACAATTGAGGAGCCGGTATTTAGACATATTGGATAAAAAAAATAAATAAATAAAAAGACCTTAGATGTGTGACTGTGAGAACAAATAAAAACGTATTGTTTTTGGTCTGACACCCAACTCGGCGACTCCTCGCTCAAACTCGCTCAGGGATATTTCGGAGACGCCTGGAATGTGTTCGACGCCCTGGTTGTGATTGGCAGCATAGTAGACATTGTTCTCAGTGAGATCGACGTAAGTAAAGTCCAAGATTTGTACTGACTCCCGTCGCTCTTTGAACTCGTCTGATGTCTTCCTGCCGGTGCTGCTCACCCCGTTCGGACTTTCCACCTTTGCCTTGTTTCGAATTCTGCCTAATACGTCTTTTTTTTTTTCTCTCTTCAACTCATCCTTTCACGTCATCCAATCATTTGACTCGTTCCCCGCCGCCATTCATTTCTCCCTCCCTCCTTCCCTCCCATCTTCATGTTGTGCTTTGACTACAGCACTATTTCGCTGATGCTTGGAACACATTTGATGCCTTAATTGTCGTCGGTAGCGTGGTCGATATTGCTATCACTGAAGTGAATGTAAGTACAACTTTATTCTGACTCTCAGGTCGAACTGAAGCTTTACGAGAAGTGTATCAGCCTTTCCTTTAGATTGGCTGTAGATTTACTGAGGCATTTAAAAAAAAATCATTACATTAAATAAAAAATATCAACACAAATTCATAATCTTGTTTTTAGTTTGAATTGGTTGTTTCACTAAGTCCAGCCGTGCAAATGCCACTTAATTTCAAAAGGGCATTTTATGTAAAGCTTCACTTTGACTTTGTATTTTTCTTTTTCAAGTTATTATTTTTTTCTTTTTTACTGCCTTACTCCTGATTCTCCAGATGTGTTGGCTGAATGATGACACAATGTGATGTTAACATCGTTTTCTACGAACTGAGGGTTCATGTTTTCCTTGTGCACATGTCTAATTCTTGCTCTTGTTCATTTTGTTTCCATAGAAACTTGTAGAGGCAAGTATAACAATGAAAGAATATTGTTTGTGTGTACCCTTTTGTTAAGAACAACTTTATCGTCGGGACCCCCCCCTCACAGGATTTATTAACAGCAAGTTTTTCGTTGAGGAATTGGTTACTTTTAATTCTTACCAAGTCAGTGAGTTATTTAAAAATTCAAATAGTTCTTAGCTCTTCAACATGGAAATTAGTATTAAGGCCACATGTAATGAAAAGGAAAAAGGCATAAAATATGAGTATTAAGTATTAATATTATCATGAAAAATAAGTCACAATGTTATACAATAAATTTGAATTTTTATATCAAAAGTTGTATTTTTAGGAAAAAGCATAGTATCATAATTATAGTAAAATCTAATTTACATGGGACTTACAAAAAAATGGCAATAATTCTAATATATCTAAATATTTCTTTAAAAAAAATTGTTTCTAATGTCAAACTGTTTATGTCTGGAAAAAAAAGGTCATGTTTTTCTAATTTTTCTACAAATTTTCACAGTATCTCAACTTCATTCTCATATTTTACTTTGTACTCAATATATCCTCCTGACTACCAGGAAAAACAAATATTGTCCAATCATGTTTATTTTCATATTCCCCAATCTTTGTGAAGTAACTGGAATACTGCAAAAGAAATTTTTGAAAAAAAAACAAAAACGTTTTTATTCTTAAGCTATGACGTGTCCACTACAGAGGACTTTTTTTTTTTTTTTTTTAAATGCTAGGCTCAAATACAGTTAAAATAATTCAAACATGCCAACAATATTTAAAGCCTAAATTTGTTCAATAAAAAGTGTTACACACTTACTTTTACTCTTCCCTAAAAATTGCCTGCACTGAGGGAAGCCATTTTCTTTTATGATGCAAGCAAAGGTAGCAAAGCCCCACCCCTACACACAAAGCTCCGAATGTCCTCTATAGAACACAAAAGGAGTTAATTCAATCGTATGCACTGGGTGGGAGATATTCAGGTTTACTAAGGTCCACTACAGAGGACAAATTTGAATTGCTGGTAGTCAGGAGGATATTTTTTCCTTGCATGGGGCCTTAATACTCCTTTGTTCATATTAACTTTAATATACATGTGTGTATATATATAGCAGAAGAGGTCCCAATTTGTAGGCCACAATAGTCAATTTAGGTGTGGAAGGTGCACCCCCAACCCCCACCCACCAACCCGCTACCCCTCTCTCCCTCTTGAGTGCTCTTTTCTGAGTTGCAGTGCTGTTTTTTGGAGACATATTTTCATGTCATGTTCTGTCATTTAGTGTCTGCTCCAGTATACAACATATTAATTCAAGTTTTGGTGACTTATTGTTATGCATGTATCGTATGTGAATTTAATGTGTACGTCAGTGTTTTGTGTTTCTCAAGTGCTGGAACATGACGCTAGTTTCACAAGAGCTTTTGTAATGGTTCCTGTGAGATATTCTCCATCGAATATTCTTTTACGTGGCCCGCATTGCATGTGGTGGTTGTTCTGTGTGTGTGTCGGATCGTACCGCATCATGTAGTCATGTCTCATGGCTAATTTCAAGGGTAATGAGGTTTCAAAATGGACGGTATACAGTGGACCCTTGGGAGTCAAACATAGCAATCATCAAAAATTTCAGTTTCAAATGGCTGGTTGATTATGAATTTGTTGAGGTTTGGACCTCATTTTGTTCACAAGAAATAACAGAAAAGGGTTGAAAACTTGAATGCTGGCTAGTTAGGTAGGTACAATAAAAGTTGCGCAATTTTTGAATCAGCATGCCAATTTTAGTTTTAATCAGTATATAAAAAAAAAAAATTCCCCAAATTATTCACCAGTGTATTTTGATCCTTTGAGAAAATTTACTAATAGTACAGTAGGTTATTGAGTTGTGAGACACTTCTTCATGTATGTTACTGTTATATTACACTGCCCCCTTGTGGTTAGGGCGCACACACCAAATTGAGCAGTACAAAGTCCCATGAAAAAAGTCGTAAAATCAGTTTAATTCTTTACATTCTATTCAATTATGTTATGGTATATGTTTTTGAATTCCAACATTATAGAGTTTAGTTTTTGGGGCAGGCTGGAACGGATTAATGGCATTTCCATTCTTTTTAATGGGGAAAGATGATCTGGTGAAAAATTATTACCTCAAGGCACCGCTGTTAGAAAAAGTAAAATTGGAAAGCCATCAGTTACTTTACATTTAACGAGTAGTGCTTTCTCGTCTTGCATTTTAGTTTCAATAATACAGTAGTGCAATATTTATTGTAATTTTTTTTAATGTGGTTGAATCACGATTTCCTTGTGCCCACTGTATTTATTCACTAGTTGCTTGTCGCAGTGCATTCTAGTCATGACTTGTTGATGTTTGCGACTTCTCCAAATGCATGCTGGGAAGTGTCAGCTAACATCATTAGCTAACATCTTTTCCATGTCCCGCCCCTCCCAGATGGCCCTTGGCCACCCACTCCATTCCCCTCCGGTCAGTTTTTTTTTTATTTTTGTGCCGTTTGTCCTTCCTTTCTCCTTCCTTCCCTCTCCTCGCCGCATCCTTCAAATACGACCTCCAGACAGAATGGCCCTGAGCAGAATGTTTATCACAATGGAATCCAATTTAAAGTGGAAGTCAACATTAAACATTTCTTGACAATAATGTTATATGTGAGCTCACTAGTCTAAACATGACATTCTGATTAATATTACATTTGTGGAATAAGAGTTATGAAGCAAAATCCAGCCATTTTTATCCATCTCAGGGGGCGGCCATTTTGCCACTCGCTGTCGACTGAAGATGACATCACATAATAACCAATCACAGCTCAGCTTCAGAAAACAGGGGAGCTGTGATTGGTCGTTGCCTGAGCCCTGAGCAACTGTGATGTCATTTTCAGTCGACAGCAAGTGACAAAATGGCCGCCCCTTGAGATGGATAAAAACGGCTGGATTTTGCTGCTTAACTCATATTCCACTAACACAATATTAACCAGAATACCATATTTAGATCAGTGGGGCTGCATATAACATATTATTGTAAAAAAAAATATTGGGTTGACTTCCTCTTTAAATGTTCTATCAAAAAAATCTGTATGTATATTTTGTAGATAGTCTAACCTTAGATCTCTATAAGGTTGTGCATAATATAGTGGTTGGTGAGGTAATTTTTTGGTAGTATAATAATAATAATAATAATAATAAACTAGTCAAGCTACAGGTGAATGTACCAACAGTCGTAAGCATTTCTTCACAGGTAAGACTTGTGTCCTTTGAGCAAAAAAAGAGCTGAGTTTGAGGTTCTTTGCTGATCTTGTGTTTGTGCCTCTGTGAGTGATTGTCTGTGTTTTGTTCTGTCTTCCTGTAGTGAGCTCTTAAAGCTCACAATGGAACTCATGTGTAGCGCAGGTGTGTAGACCCCAGTCAGGTGCATGAATACATCTTCTGCCCCCCCCACCCCCCCACCTTTTCACAAGTTCCAGCCCAGTTTCTCCTCTCTGTCCCAAGATCTCTTCCCATTCTTCCTCCCGTCTCTCTCCCCCTGCCGTGTGACGACGCCCCCGTGCATGAGTTTGTTGCATTGCTATGAGTTGGACGGTCGCTCCTCTTTGCGTGTAGTACATTAGAGCTGAACAATTCATTGAATTCAAATTGACATCGCGTTGTAGTAATTTGTTGGGGATAAATGCTTCATTTTGCTCGGGAGGTAGGCTTTATTTTTATATGTATACTGTATTTTATTTATTTGTTTAGTGTCTATGTAAGTTCAGATCTGACATAACTTATTCAGTTATGTCTATGTTTATCGTAAATATAATCTTTCTTATTTGCCTTTATTTTTGCATAAGACCAAAGCATTTAAAATAAATGTGATGTTGTCTATTGTGTTTCAGATTTGAAATAAATAGGAAGAGTATGGAAGCGTTGAGTTGCCAATGTGAAGTAAACATTTTGGGCTGGTGAGTATGTTCGAACATTCTCGCAAATACGTTCGAACATACTCGAACATACTCGCAAATACGTTTGAACATACTTTCAAATATGTTCAAACATACTCGCAAATATGTTCAAACGTACTTGTAGGCTACATGCTTCAAAGTTAACATACCTTCCCATAATGCCATGGGATATTATTTGTGCATGTGTGAGTGAAAACAAAACCCCATTTTTTTAGGCATTTGGGCCACATTACCAATTCATTAGAAAATTAAGTAGACAAAAAACAGCGTTCATTCGGAACTTTTATGAAATTATTATGTCTGCCGTGCATGATTTAGGTGCGTCATTTGCCCCAAATGCCTAAAAAATTGGGTTTTGTTTTCACTCGTGAATGCGCAAATAATACCCTGTAGCATTATGGGAAGGTATGCTAACTTTGTAGCATGTAGCCTACAAGTACATTCGAACGTATTTGCGAGTATGTTCGAACGTACTTGAGAGTATGTTCGAACGTACTTGCGAGTATGTTCGAACGTATTTGCGAGTATGTTTGAACATATTTGCAAACATATTTCCGAGTACGCTCAAAGATATTTGCGAGTATGTTCAAACATACACGCCAGGCAAAAATGTTTACTCCATATTGTCAACTCTATGCTTCCGTAGAAGAGAACCTTGAACAACTGATCACATATTTAATTGCCCCCCCCAAAATAAATCTCAATTAGATAATTGTTCTGAATTGTTCAGCACTAGTGTGCGTGCTGAATGCATGCTCCGTGGATGCCATGGCCAGGATTACCGAAAGAACCTCCTCAAGCTAAACTCTTAAAATTGTCTGCTCCTCACACAGACAGGTTTGAGTCAAGGATTTGAATGAAGCCACGTCTGTCTGGAGGGTGATTTTGCCGTTCATTTCTTGATTTTTTTTTTTTTTTTTTTTGGCTTTGTTTGATCCGAGGCTGACGTCAGGTTCAAGCATACAACTGTTGTTGATGTTTTGATTTTGCACCCAGACAGTGTGAACAAGTGCTCGCCGGATACTTTCTTTTTATGGCATGAATTGCATATTTATTGACTGCGTATGTGTGTGGATCCTGCGTGAGTGTTGCTGTATGTAAAAATTATCCAATTGCATTTAGACTTTGTTGGACTCTGCAAATATTATTTACATCACAACAGCAAATACCATTTCTAAATGTGTCGAGATTATTTGTATACAGTATGTTCAATGGACAAAAAAAAATGACAACCAATAAGCTGCTATTTGCCTTTACAAAGATGACATTGTTCAATTTCAGACCTCTTTCACACAGAGAACCCTCAAAATGTGTTCATTTATTCCCCTGTGCCTTTTATACAGAACCCTGTCAAGCTAAAAAAAAATGACTGTGTGAGCTTTCACATAGTTACACAGCATCACACATTATTTAGCTGAAGAAGATTTACAATGTTCTCTTCAATTTGAACAGAGAAAATCATGGAGTCATTGAAACCCACCTCAAAAAGTTTAAGAATTTCCTACAAATGCCACAAGGTGGTGACAAAGCACTACTTTTGTCGAAACAAAGTGCCTCACTGCAAAAAGGGCAGTAGAAAATGTAAGGAAAAAAAAAATAGTAAAATAAGAAAATTATTACTTCAAATAAGCAAAATTATCTGCCAACAGAACAAGAAAAATGTACTTAAATTTACCTGTAAGATTTAGAAAAATAAGAAAATAATACTATTCCCATATCAACCACAGCAGTCTTGAAAATAGTATTTTTATACAAAAAACAAGTTATATTGACTTTTTCCAAGCTGTAATAAATATAACCATTTTCTTAAAATACATATGTATTTTTTTTTTACTCTTGGATAACTTTGCCTGGGTCTCAAACAGGGAAGTAACAGGTCACATTTTTAATTGTCTTTGGTATGACCCAGAACGGGATAGAACCCACAACCTCCAAGTCTGAGGGTGGGCACTCTGTAGCCACGGAATTTGGATAACAGAATATTGGAGAGATGACAAATGAGCTTAGTAAATATAACGAAGCCACAAACTTGCACTTTTGTCTGATTGTTTTCATACTTATTTCTAAATTATGAAAAATCTTAAGATAAGAAAATTCATCTTATGAAACCCCAGTTCAGGGCCTTTGATGTTGATTAGTTGTAATCTTAAAATGTGGAAAATACTTGTTCTAAGCCTTACAGTACTTAAAACTGTCTGTTAAAGGTGGATTCAATGGTGTTCTCGAAAAGCGGAAGTTTAAAAAACTGCGCATGCGGAAGACCATCCTACCAGCTCTCCTGCTCGTCTGGGGGAAACGCCTCTCAAATGTCGCTAACGTGCGAGCTCATCTTCATCATCATCTTCATCAGTCTCTGCAGCCGGCCTCGCTTCATACGGATGTCCTCTTGTGGCTCTCAGTTATTTTCAAAGTACGCGGTCAGCTCGGTGGAGCTACAACGATGAATGGCCGAATCCGAAGCTAGCTACATGTTACAAAGACTCGAAGTGCGCATGCGCAGCTAGGAACGAGCACGCGCGATGTTGTTACGCAGATTGATTGACAGGATTGAGATATAATCCTGAAAATGATCCACCCGGAAGACGCAGCCACAAAAATATCCTTGAACCCACCTTTAACACTCAAGGCTAAGACTGCTTGATCAAGTAAGATAATTACGTAAAAAGTATCTAAAAATAAGCACAATGATCTTGTCTGACAATTTCATTTTAAGTAAAAAATAACTTGTCAAGGCAAATTAAGCAAATTTAGGTTAAATTATACCTTAGTTAAGATTTAGTTTTTTGCAGTGTTGACATAGTTACTTGGCAACAGGATGACACAAGATGGCCACAAAGCAATAGGTGATTTATTTTTATTTATTTTTTTATTTATTTATTTATTTATTTTTACAAATAACAGAGGCAAGGGGAACAATGTATTTGAAAGAAGTACTTCTCAGAAACTCTCAATCAAAACTGAGCACTGTTTTCTTTGTAAAGGCAGAATTATTGATACAGCTCTTGTATTGAATCCAACTGGATTGCAAGACGTTGATGAATGCTTCTTCAAGAATCAATTAAAAGTCACAGTTTAGTTAATAATATCACTGGACCTTGACATGAATGCATCACCTCGCATCTCATGGAGTCCTACTGCAGTACTCGGCCATTCCCGCGGGGTGATAAAGTTGTGTGCCGGTGATTCCCATGTTGTTTGTCATTGTGACTTGCTCTGGTTCAGTCCCACATAGAATATTAACCTGTGGTGTGCCAGTCTTCCATAGTGCATACACAATGTTGTTGTGTCAGTTTACACGCCACGTGCGAGGTCAGTGGTGACTCTGTTCTGTCTCTGTCATGACAAACATGTAGTAGACTATTTAATCATTGTGCACATGTGCAAGTGTTTATTAGGTCAATGTGTGTGGGACGTTCGGGCTCTGAATAAGTCATTAATGCAGGTCTTTGATTTTAAAGCCAACAGAGACTCCTCAGGTGGATGAACTGGGGGTAAGATGCCACACCTCCAACCCCCTCTTCTTAGGATCTTTGCATACATTTTGTTTCTTTTTTTGTTCTTATCTTAATTCAGGTTTCTGTTCTCATACTAAGGTTTTCATCTCCTGTATTTTGATTAGGGCTGGACTATTGGTCAAAATTTAATCGTGAGTTTGATTTTGGTTTCTGTCGATCTTGAAAACGAATAATGAGCTGAACGACGTGGTACGATTCAAATCTCCCAACATTGTGAGAGTACCTTGAATGCACCATGTTGCTTGCTAGCAAGCATGTATCATCTGTGCTTCTGGCGTCCCTTATCATTGTTCTTGGTGTTGTTTAATTAATGACACCCAGTTGGAGTTCACTGTAAAACTAAAAACACATCAAGATGATTTACACACGTTGTATGTTTAAATACAAAACAAGCTTAGTTTTTAAAACATCGCTGGCGCTACTGCTAAATTCAATGGAGGATACCATTGACATGCTAACAGAAAATTAACATTGACTTCGAGTGTGATATTCCTTCAAATAACAAATATTCACACATAAAATCTGTGGAAACACAAACACACAGGTAAGATAACACTACTAAAAGGCAGGAAAATTTCCCAGTCTGTGAAAAATTTGTTAGAGTAGAGCTCCATTGCAACCTTCTTCTATCTCAAGTGTATACGTACTATCTGCATGTATGGCACCCCATTGCCCCCTAGAGGCCAACACGCACAGGAACAGCCGGTATAGACCCTCTCCAGCTGACGTCACTGCTTCGTTTCCGTTGTGCCTCACAGAGGGCAAACATCCCATAACAAATGAATGTACAGAGCTTGATTTTCGGCAAGCGTTTTCGTTAAAACGTGGGAAATATGTCGAGTCTAAAAAAAAAACATCCTACTCGGGACTCATTGAAACCAGCCATTTGGAGGCGCTAGCTACAAAAAGGGAGTTTGTTGGAAGGCAAAGTAGAAGCGGAAGCTTAAGGTATGTTGTTTTTGCTTGAAACAGTACGTCGATCACTACTTTCATGGTGTGAATTGTCATTCATTAAATTGTTTGTGTCTGGATATACTTGTCTTGCTGTATATTGAAGTTTTCAAGCTATCTTAGCTTGCTAGTTGCTAACAAACAAATTGACGCCCTGCCCTCCACGTGACGTCACACTGGAAGGGTTTATTTGTTTTTACAGTTTTTTAAAAGTTGCTGTTATTTTTAGTACAGTGTATTTTTATTCTACTTTCTTACTCATTTGTTTTATGATTGTTCTTAAAGTTGGATTTCAAAGATTCAAGGAATGTACCTTTTCTCAAAATTCAAGGAAAATATGATACTTTTGAGTAGTTGAATTTTAGTAGCTGAATAAATACTAAGTTTTGAAATCGGTTATTTCAATCACAATCAAAATAATCGGGATTTTTTTTTTTTCCCCATAATTGTCCAGCCCTAATTTTGATTTCCTCTCTTCTTGTTTGTTTTGCTCATCTGTCCTCTAGAATTTTGTTGTAAATAGTTATTTCTATAAGGAGCGTGTGTCACTCAAACGTGGCGGCGCGTGTCTCCCCCTGTGAGATGACAGCTGGTTTTCTGTACCAGCTTCTCACGTTTGTAGTGTTGACACTTCTTACATGGTCTCTGCCTCGCACTTATGTGGGGTAGTTACTCATGGATAACTCCCCCCCCCCCCCCCCCCCCCCGCCCTTCCCGGGATTAAGGTCACCCAGTTGTGTGACCTGGCAACCTCCTGGCCGACCCGTTTTCGGGTTGGTCCCACTGTGACTCTGCATGCAGTGACTCTGGAGTGAGGGTGCCATGCTTGTGCAGACGTGTCCTGTCAAGTATGGCAAGGTTTTCTCCAGCATGCCTGCCTCCTTGCTTCCTCTCCTCATAGGTCAATGCAGTGACACCACTGCTGACAGTGCTTTGGACCGGGGCTGAAAGAAATTTATGAGCTGGAGTTCCACTGCTTTTCACCAAATGCAGAACATATATATAGCCACATTTTCATTATGTAAAAGGCATAAAGGAAGAGAAAGTCAAAATAATTTGTGCTTGATATTTTTTTTTAAACTCTAGTCTAAACGGACATTTTTTTAGATTAGAGTTTTCGTTTGATTTTTTAAAATATTTATGAGCCACATAAAATCTCTTTCAAATTCTCTTTTCAACACGCAGTGCTGCTCTCCCAGCTCATATGTTTCTGCTCCTGAGTTCACAACTTTTCATCCCGCCCTGCACAGCCAGGGCTCCCGCGTCCCGTTCTGCGGCCACTTCTGCCTCTGACTTTTTTTTTTTCTCCCCAGAATACGGAGGACAGCGCCCGTATATCCATCACCTTCTTCCGTCTCTTCCGGGTCATGCGACTCGTCAAGCTGCTCAGCAGAGGGGAGGGCATCCGCACTCTTCTTTGGACCTTTATCAAATCCTTCCAGGTGAGCTCTTGGATAAGTTTACAACTGGTGGCAAAATATGATCTGTATTATCTTGATTTTTTTTCCCAGTTGTGCTTATATTGTATGTTTGTATTTAATGGATTATTTTTATTTGTATAGTTTTATATATGTATGTGTCAGATGATTAAAATTTGTAATTAATCACATGACTTCAGTAGTTAACTCGCAATTAATCATAAATTTTATATCTGTTCTAAATGTACAATAAAATGTATAATAAAATATTTTCTAGTTTTCATACTGTTAACATAAGTGGTAAGAAATGTTAAACTAATAGAAAAAACTGTACTGTACTGTAAAAAAAAAAAACAAGTGTGTTGTTGATTTTCGTTGGGGTCATTTTTCTGCCACTAGATGGCATAATTGCATTTGTAAGACATTGGTGACAGCTCAGTGCATTTTCTTTTCATATTAACAGGGGAGCGAACGGGATTGCTTCTGTCTAAATGGCTGGAGGCGAATGTGTTAATTGTGCATTAAGAAAAATTAGTAGAGTTAAAGGAACTTTAAATTAACTCAAAATTAATGCACTAATTTTGACACCCCTAATTAGAAATACTATAAATGCCAGACCTGCAGGACAAATTCCTTTTCATACTTAGCCAATAAATTTGATTCTGATTCTGAATATGTTTATATATGTTATTTTTCTGTTATTCTTACTCTCCTTTAATTTCTTGTAGGCTCTGCCATACGTCGCTCTTCTGATAGCGATGCTGTTCTTCATCTATGCTGTCATTGGGATGCAGGTTGGTACCACAACATGATACCACCAACATATTTTCCCCTATTACATTTATGGACCAAATAAATCTCTATTAGGTCTTTGGAAAAATTGCGATGGTGGATGGCACGCACATCAACAGAAACAATAACTTCCAGACATTCCCTCAGGCTGTGCTCCTGCTCTTCAGGTCTGAAAGATTTCATCTTTTAAAAAAATGTTTTCAAATCTTGATTGCATGTCGTTGATGTTGGTTTTCCAGGTGTGCCACTGGAGAGGCTTGGCAAGAGATCATGTTGGCCTGCATGCCGGGAAAGCTGTGTGACCCCGAGTCCGACTACAACCCGGGGGAGGAGATGACGTGTGGCAGTGGATTTGCAATCATTTACTTCATCACCTTCTACATGCTCTGCGCCTTTTTGGTATATCACATACATCTAAAACTTGAAAGTGTTAGTTCTACATTCAAATGACTAAAAAAAAAAACCTTCTCTGTGTATCATATTGCACACCTTTTTGTGGTCGTCCAGATTATCAATTTGTTTGTGGCCGTCATCATGGACAACTTTGACTATTTGACACGGGATTGGTCCATTCTTGGTCCACACCACCTGGATGAATTCAAGAGAATTTGGTCAGAGTATGACCCGGAGGCCAAGTATGACTTTAGTTAATATTTTCTTTATGTTTGTTTCCAGCTATTTTTCTCCATGATGTGTTTAATATTTACTGTTCATCCAGGGGAAGAATTAAACATCTAGACGTGGTAACACTTCTTCGACGAATCCAGCCGCCTCTTGGCTTTGGTAAACTGTGTCCTCATCGAGTGGCTTGCAAGGTCTCCTTTCACTTCTCTTGTTGTTTTCTCTCTTAAAAAAATGCCACAACATTAGGTATTTGCACATAATACAAATCAGTCAATCCATCCATTGTCTATGCCTTCTATGCTAATTACGAGTTAGAGTTAAATACTAGTTACAAGTGAACTGGAATATATCCCAGATGACTTTCAGCAAGAGATGGGGTTGACCTTGGACTGGCTGCCAACCAATTGCAGGGCAGTTACAAAAAAAACAAAAAAAAACATTAATATTCACACCTACAGACAGATTAGAGTCTCCAATTGACCTGTTGTGCGTGTTTTTGGAATGTCCGAGGAAAAAGTACCCAGAAAAACACATGCAAGAGAGTAAGTCACACAGGTGTCAAGACTGGGTCATGCAAGGGTTATGTTTGGGTCATGACTGTGTGGTCAAGGACTGGGCCATGCAAGGGTTATGTTTGGGTCATAATCGTGTGGTCAAGTGTCTGTTTTGAACTGAGGTCACCAGCATCTAGTTTTAACTGGTAAGCTATGTGATGTCAGAATCTATGTGATGACAGGAATCTTTAATCTCTTTATCTGGTCACCAACCAATCAGATAATTCCATGTCAGTCCTGTTACCCACATATGTCTAGCGACAGCCAATCAGATCAATTCGCTGTCTATATAAGCCTGACTGAGAAGTGTGTGTTTTTGTCTGATTATTTCTTCTGTTTCCCTGAGCACCTCCACAGCCCAAGTTAGCTTAGCGTCTCGTGATTCTTGATATATTCTCGTTGTTTCTCGTCTAGTCAAGTTTGTTCTAAGCCTCTCGATGTTATGCGAATAAAGAGTTAAATCTTATTTGTGTCTGCGTTTTTGGGATCCAACCCCAGAACATAATAACAGGACTGTAAGTCGCATTTTTGGGGAAAATAAGAAAATCGAGACAAAGAGAAGTAGCATGCCAAAGAAGGTGGTGGTAATGGACCAAAAGTATTTACCGTCAGTCGTGGCAATTAATGTGTCATTAGTTTGCTGCTGCTCTTATGGCACCAAACGAAGGGGCCATCTCTCTAGCTAGTTCGCTAATTTAGCATGTGGCATCCACCACAACAATTTCTACCTTTGTCCACAATGTGACATGCAATTCTAGTTAAAGCGATAGTTGACTCATTGAGATATTTCCAACAGTAAAAAGTTAAAAATAAATTTGTGACCATTTAATATACAGCCTGAATGTTTACTCTCTTGTCTTCTCTCCCATTTCAGAGACTGGTGGCCATGAATATGCCTCTCAACAGTGACGGCACGGTCATGTTTAATGCTACTCTTTTTGCACTGGTGCGAACAGCCCTCAAGATAAAAACTGAAGGTGAATATCACCACTTGATGAATACGAAGGAATAGGTTACTTTTTAATTGCGACCAGAGCTCATATCTCAAGAAATGGATTGCGGTTGTGTTTCAGGTAATCTGGAGCAAGCAAATGAGGAGCTTCGAGCTGTTATTAAGAAAATCTGGAAGAGAACTAGCATGAAGCTGCTGGATCAAGTAGTGCCCCCTGCTGGTGGTCAGTCGCACTCACCTTGCATGTTTCTGGCAGGAGAATTGTCCAAAATTCTTCTAACTACTCACACGCACATGCACGGATATTTTTGGCGGCAGCTGCCCAAATTATTCATACAATTAATAAACAGAACAGTTGAATATATTTAACTCATTCGCTCTCAGCTATTTTCACAGAAGCAATCCCCTTCACTGTTTTACTGGAATTTGACTGATTTTGCAAGGCCCCCAGAATATTGTGTTCTATTGCTATAAATAGATGGAACTTACCAAAAGAAAGATTAGAGTCTCTTCTTTCATCAGGAAAAAAAAAGTATATTTCTATCTGTTTCCGTTTTTCAGCAATTTGCATTGGAATATAGCTAAGTTTCAGCATTATTCACAAATCTATTTAGAATTGTGAGTAAATTAGCTTTTTTTTTCAACATGGCCCTGGTTGATCTCTTTTGCTCTGCTTCCACCTGCTGGCCGCATTTGTAATTACTACCATTTCTTCAACCGTTCTTTGCGTTTCAGAGGCTGCATCAAAGCCTTCTGTATGCTCTAGCATTAAAGAAAAGAAGAAAAAAAAACGTCTTTGGGACACTTAAACCATTTAAAATAGAACGTATTTATACGTTTTTGGGAGCGAATGAGTTAACTTACGAATTTATTTCTGTGCACGTTCCTGCACACACAGATTCTCACACACGGTGTTGCTACTCATCTTCTCCTGGTTTCAGTTTGTTTGCTGTCCGTGTGTTTTCAACTCACTCGTCTCCTGTCGCGGATCCTGACGGAGGCTGCTGATGTCGGGCTTGCATGGCCTTGTAGACAACCAAGCGTTCTTACTTTTTTGTGTCTCCCTCTGTCTCTCTCATCTGTTCCTCCTCATTCACTTACTGTATATCTCTGTGTGTGTCCAAATCTCTGAAGCACTTCAGAATATTCTGAAGCAGTTCTGTTTTAGGGTGGTGGCATGGAACTAGAGTTGCCTCTCTCTCTCACTCTCTCTCTGATGTCTGTCCCCAGCGTGCTTGCTAAAAGTGATCCAGACCCCTGCTTCACAATGATTCTTACATACTCGTGCACATCAATATCCACTAAAACACTCTTTCATGTGTGCATGGATTTTCTCGAGCATTACTGATCAAATCCAAAATAAGACAAAATAAAAAAAAAAAACTATTGGTAACACTTTCACAAACAAATGAAATGTTTGCAATAGCCATGTCATTTATTTCCCCCTGATACTGAGTTATGACGATCACTTTAAGCTAAATTAATCTAAATTGTAGTTTGCCCCATCAATATAATTACCATCAATACAAAAATGCAATACAACAGCAGCTAACTACTCTGGAGCAGTTCCGAATCAATATTTATTAAATAAGATGACAAAAACATTTAAATCAAATGCATCAAACTCACCAGAGTATTAAATGACATTATACAGTGATGTTTTGGTAGTCCAAACTTGACGTGCTCTGACCAACCAATCACAAGACAGGAAAATGCTGACATTATTGAGGGCCAGCATTCTGTCCCTGTGAGGATGAATTTGAAATTTGATTGGTTAAAGAAAAAGTCCTTTTATTAAGATAGTTCGGCCTGTCAAGACAAAACATAGCTTTATTTCAATGTATTGGTACAATGTCGCCCTCTTGTGGTCATATGAAGATCAGAAACTAGAAATAAGATAATTTGAGAAAATTTGCCTCTAATTTCATACAAATATAAGGGAAAATGCTATATTGGGACAAAAAGGCCTTTCTTTAAAATTATTTGTCATTGTTTTTGGAAATTTAGCAGTATAGGTACTCAAGAGATGAGTACTCATACTGTGTATGGGTCTGAAAAAAAAGTGCTATTGAATATATCTACATGCTAGCTTCCCTCTATTTTTCTCAATTTTAACCATAAAATTTCCAGTGAATTTTGTACAGAAGAAGAGACTACTTGGATCATTAACAGTTCTTTAGCAGCACAAATCAAAAGATAAACCCATCCGCATGTGGTTTTGTGTGTGCCGACCAGCTGACACAAGAAGCATTTGTGTGGTCTGTTCACTCAGATGATGAGGTAACCGTGGGGAAGTTCTATGCCACCTTCCTGATACAGGACTACTTTAGGAAATTCAAGAAACGTAAAGAGGAAGGCCTGGTGGGTGCACACCCCTCCCAGAACAGCACAGCCATCGCACTGCAGGTGAGTCTCTTCCAGGTCCAGTTGTGAGCAAAGCCAGACACGTCTTGGTGTGAAAACATTTTTCAAAGCGCTCCAAAGTCGTGTGTGTGCATTCCATTCAATTATCATCGAGTGTGCTAATTGTTATGGTTTGTGATCCAGCAGGATGTTCATCTCGCTGTACAGTATGGATATGTTCTGTTACTTCCGTGGCGTGGAGCTCTAATTTGTGTCCCTGTTTCTTTTAATGTCACACATGTTGATGTTAAGCGTGTGCCATCGTCTCACGGGATTCCCGTGCAACACAATTCACCCATCAGCTCATCAAATTCACCTCCAGTCCAAAGTTTGTTTTCTGTTACGCACAATATACACTCCATGGCCACAACTTTAGGTACACTTGCACAATACAATCTAACATTTTTTATTATTGATTGTAGTTTTGTAGCACTTCATCTCTGTGCCATAGCAAAATGAGAACCACATGCCATCAAAATTAAGTGTTTTTCCTTTAAATTGTTTTCATTAGATTGTGCCGGTGTACCTAATGAAGTGGGCGGTAAGTGTATGGCTGCATCAGCTGTCACCATATGTCAACATCAGGCAGATAAAACTGCTTTAAGTCCATTGATTAAATCATCTTGATGTGTACTTAGGTGACTAACTGATTGGATAGACAGAGTGTATAGATGCCAAAACGTATAAGAATGAACACAGAACACAGGGATGAGAAGACAAGACTTATTCGTTTTTACTTGCAGCGAGGAGAGCAGAGTTGTCAGTTACAAACTGGCAAAGATGTTCTGACAATTCTCTTGTCTTCCTCTCTTTTTATTGGGGATTATTTCCTGTCCGGTTTAAAAAAAATAGTGTTGCACTACTCAAGGGTGGGGAAAGCGCATTAGTGTAACGTTGCATTATCTAAAAATAACATCTGTCTGCTTGGATGTAAGTGTGTTGCAAATAAGCATGCCCCAATGGTGTGACTCATTTTAAACACAGCCACACTGTCTGATACAGTTCATCTAAAAAAGCAGTTCACTTAAAGTTCATATGAGTGTAAAGCATTTTAGCAAATACATATAATATGTACACTTTAAACTTAACACAGAGTATACCCGGAATTCTTTATTTACAAATCAATGAGCGCAGGTTACCATCAGCTGAGCACATCTGTCCGTTTGTCTGTGCGTGTCTGTCTGCACCGTCAATGTCAGGTGTCACAAATTCAAGCAAGTGTGTGTGTGCGGTTGTGGCTGTATGATGTGCCATTTTCCTTTTTTGCTTAGCCCTTTTGTTGTCATGGTTACAGGCTGGCCTCCGCACGCTCCATGATATTGGGCCCGAAATTCGCCGAGCGATATCATGTGACCTGCAGGATGATGAACTAGTAGACTTTATACCAGAGGAAGACGAGGAAATATATAGGGTAACTTGTTTGATTTTACAGGGATGACGTTTGTGACATGACACATCACTTTCACTATATGGACGTAAGTTGAGAGGCACACAGCTCAATCAATGAATTAATCAATTACAAGCCCTGTAAAGTGATATTAAAGATTTGTATTTAAATACATTATACTGCAGATGCTGAAGATTTGCAAAGACTGAAAATATATAGTCTGAATTCTAATTTTCCAGATTTTTTGGAGGGGCGAGGCTAATGTTAGTTCTAGGCCTACTTCTACCTATACCGCGTAGTTAACTAGCTAGCTAGCTATGTCTACACAACAAAAATGCATCTTACTTAGATTCCACTATTTATAGAACAGCTCACTGTCGCTATTTGAATTCCCACGAAAGGTTGTTGGTGGGTGCTGCGAACGAGCCCACTGCCAATCCGCTCGCCCAGAGGACGCCCTGCATTCATGTTAGCTCGCGAGCTAGCTTGTGGCTAGCATCTCTCGTCGTAGTCTGGAAAGTCATCCACCGCATTTGAGAGCGGAGATGGTTTGTTTTTTTATTATTTTGAAGCGTCATTAAATAGTCGTGGTGTTTTTGATTTTTGTTTTTTTAATCGTTCAAATTTGTCAGGGCATGCTTGAGTGGGTCCAGTGTGGGATGACTTGAGAGTCCTGACCTATAAAACACGTCTGGAATGAACTCGAACTGTTGGCATGCTTTGCGCTCTCTCAGGTTTAGCTAACTGTCCTCGTGAATGTTCTTTTGGCTGACTGTATGATAATTCCCAATGAATTGTTACTTAAAGCTGTTGCAGCTTCCAAAAAAAAAATGTATTTTTTTTTTTGTCAAGTGTCCCCACACTTACGTCCAAATAGTGTATATTATGTAATAGGTCAATGGTACTTATACATTGTAATTTAGAATAAAGCCGATCTGACAAAAAATAAATAGAAGAAAAAGACTCCAAACTTATGTAGTTGTAACCATGTATTATTTGGCTGTTGTTTGATTTTTTTTTTTCCCCATTTCTAATTAAAGACAAAAAAACAAGTCATTTTTTTCCACACAAACCATGCACCCATAAGTCAACTTCCTATTTTGCTCATATCAATTCTAAAATCAGACTTAACATCAATTTACCTGTATTGAAAGTGATGAAAGTGTTGCAGGAGTCATTGTGCGTATTCGTTGGCAGCGTAATGGCGGACTGTTTGGCAACCACCTGATGAACGGAGGTCACCGCCGATCTAACGGCCACCAGACCAACGCCACGCAACGGCCTCTGCAGGTGCAGCCGCCCCCTCACTACGCTCACATGGAGCAACCGGTGGGCCGGCTTTCTCGAGCCAATGCCATGTCCCACGCCAACCACCGTCACCATCATCACCACCACCATCACCACCACCGCCACCACAACAACTCCTACGGCAAGTCTCCCAAATCCACAAACATCAACCTCAACAATGCCAACAAGTCCAGTTTACCCAATGGGGGGCACCATCGCTACTATGAACACGCCCCTCCCAACGGCTACCCGGGTCACCGCGGCTCCTACTACGACTATGAAAAGGCCCGGACCCCACAAGCTCAAAGGTACCAACACATGCACCTTTTTGCAGCAGACATTTGTGAACTTGTTGTGTTGTGTTGTGTTGTGTTCATATCACTGGATGGTCATCTAGTGCTGGACGATTAATCGAAATTATATCGTGATTTAGGTTTTGGCTTCTCTCGAACATAACAATTGAAGAAAAACGATTAATGTGCATAATGGCGCTATCCGTTTACAAGTTCCCTACGTTGTGAAAGTACTCTGAATGCACCATGTTTCTAATAGCTACTCCAGAGCGAATCGACGTGATTCTGCCGTCCCTAAGCGTCCTTTTAAGCTATTTAATGACACCCCAGTTGGAGTTAACTGTACAACTAAACACATGACAAGAATTCCATACACTGTATATCTAAATACAAAACATGCTTCTTTTTTAAAACATCACTAGCCTAGCGCTAAAGCTAAAGTGAATGGAGGATCCCATTCAAATGCTAACAGGAAGTTAGCATCGACTTCGGGAGTGATAGTCCTTCAAATAACGAATTTTCACACACAAATACTAAAAAACATACATTTGATTATTTTACACATTTATTTTTATTATTATTAGTATCATTATTATTATTTTAAACATTTGAACTGTGATTTGTCTAAAGAAAGAACAAAGACTTGTTCTTGTATTTAATTAAAACCTCCAGTGCTATGTGCTACTTGGTTACTACAAAATGGGAGGGAACGAACTGCACTTTATAAAAAAATTAATAGTAAATCCCGAGTGGCACCTCCATTTTTTTTCCCCTGAGTGGAGGTATCTATTTGTGGAGAGGTGTTTATTCATTCTATCGGCTTAGTTGAGGTACAACATCTATTAGAACAAAAGTCGCTATTTGTGTCATGTTTTGGTTCTGTTTAGGGTGGGTTTTTGCTTTGTTTTTTGTTGGGTTTTGAGTTTGTCATGTTTATGTTCTGTTTTTCTTGTCTTCCATAGTCTCGTTAAGCCTCACTGATGTCCACCTGTGTTTGCCTGCCCTTCCTCATGTGTCAACCAATCAGCATCCCCTTCCACTTGTGTCTTGCCCAGCTGTGTCTCATCGTGCTCAATTAGTGTGTGTACTTAGTTTTCGGTTTTCGCTTCAGTTCGGGTCGGTTCATTTTTCCTGTTTCCCTACGTTCTTGCTTGCCATAGTTAAGTCTACTCTTGTATAGTTTTTCCTGTCGGTATTTTGTTATTCTTTGTCACCAAGCCTGTTTGCCACTTTAGTTTTTTGTTTGATTAAATTGACTCCTTTTGAGCACCTCTGCCTCCCTGACTCGTTCCACCTCCTGCACTTGGGTCCACCACCACACTTTTGAGTCCTGACAGAATGAACCGACCACGAAAGGACCCAGCAGGGAGCCGGTGCCGACCGGCACGACGTCGGCCAGCTCCCAGACGCCATCAGCCTGTTGACCAACCCCGTTCCCTCTGTGTAGGTTCAGCTTTCTTTTCTGGTTCTTGTGTCTCCGTGTCCTCCTCACCCGTTAAAGCATATTTACCCAGTTCACCTCCTTGTGATTCCCTTTACAGTTATTTAAGTGATTCTGATTTTGAGCTCACAGACACCGAGTTAAACTATTCTGATTTGGACACCAGTTTTTGTTCACCTAGTAGTTCCCCCAGTGCACTTCCTTATGACACAATTTTGTCACCCCACGTTTTTGTTGACCACGTTCCCGAGTTTGATTTTGATTCTGACTTAGAGGATGAATGTGAAGTGAGTGAGCACACCAAGTTTGGTTTGAGTGCGAGTGAAAGCTTTTATAGTTTTTTGTTTGCACGTTCCCTGTCAAAGTCACTTACACCCCTTCCTAGTCTTGTTTCGTCTGTTGATGCACCCCTTAACTTAGTCCCTGGTGTGTCTCGAGTTCCCCGGTCCCTTGGTCAACAGGCTGGTGTGACTACAGCCCCAGCTTCCCGCAGACAGAGGAGGAGGCAGAGGCGACCCAAGCCGCAGCCTGTGCCGCTGCCGCCGCAGCCCCTGGCCGCTTCGCCTGTGCCGCTGCCGCCGCAGCCCCTGGCCGCTTCGCCTGTGCCGCTGCCGCCGCAGCCCCTGGCCGCTTCGCCTGTGCCGCTGCCGCCGCAGCCCCTGGCCGCTTCGCCTGTGCCGCTGCCGCCGCAGCCCCTGGCTGCTTCGCCTGTGCCGCTGCCGCCGCAGCCCCTGGCCGCTTCACCTGTGCCGCTGCCGCCGCAGCCCCTGGCCGCTTCGCCTGTGCCGCTGCCGCCGCAGCCCCTGGCCGCTTCGCCTGGGCCGCCACCTCCTGTTCCTCGTCAGGCGGCGCATGGATTGCGGCCGCCACCTCCTGTTCCTCGTCAGGCGGCGCATGGATTGCGGCCGCCACCTCCTGTTCCTCGTCAGGCGGCGCATGGATTGCGGCCGCCACCTCCTGTTCCTCGTCAGGCGGCGCATGGAATGCGGCCGCCGCCTCCTGTTCCTCGTCCGGCGGCGCATGGATTGCGGCCGCCGCCTCCTGTTCCTCGTCCGGCGGCGCATGGATTGCGGCCGCCGCCTCCTGTTCCTCGTCCGGCGGCGCATGGATTGCGGCCGCCGCCTCCTGTTCCTCGTCAGGCGGCGCATGGATTGCGGCCGCCACCTCCTGTTCCTCGTCAGGCGGCGCATGGAATGCGGCCGCCACCTCCTGTTCCTCGTCAGGCGGCGCATGGATTGCGGCCGCCACCTCCTGTTCCTCGTCCGGCGGCGCATGGATTGCGGCCGCCGCCTCCTGTTCCTCGTCCGGCGGCGCATGGATTGCGGCCGCCGCCTCCTGTTCCTCGTCCGGCGGCGCATGGATTGCGGCCGCCGCCTCCTGCTCCTCGACCGGCGGCGCCTGGCCAGCGGCCGCCTTCTCCTGCACCAGTTCCGGCGGCGCCCGGCCAGCGGCCGCCTTCGCCTGCACCAGTTCCGGCGGCGCCCGGCCAGCGGCCGCCTTCGCCTGCACCAGTTCCGGCGGCGCCCGGCCAGCGGCCGCCATCGCCTGCACCAGTTCCGGCGGCGCCCGGCCAGCGGCCGCCATCGCCTGCACCAGTTCAGGCGGCGCCCGGCCAGCGGCCGCCATCGCCTGCACCAGTTCCGGTGGCGCCCGGCCAGCGGCCGCCTTCGCATGCACCAGTTCCGGCGGCGCCCGGCCAGCGGCCGCCTCCGCCAGCGTCAACCCTGGCGGCGCACGACTTGAGGCCGTCGCCTCCAGCTCCTCGTCTGGCGGCGACCATCCCGCCGCCACCTCTGCTACTCGTTGGGCGTCAGGGACGCCCTCCTGACCGGCCCCGCCGGGCCCTCCTCGTCGGGCGTCGAGGACGCCCTCCTGACCGGCCCCGCCGGGCCCTCCTCGTCGGGCGTCGGGGACGCCCTCCTGACCGGCCCCGCCGGGCACTCCTTGTCTGGCGTCGGGGACGCCCTACTGACCGGCCCCGCCGGGCCCTCCTCGTCGGGCGTCGGGGACGCCCTCCTGACCGGCCCCGCCGGGCCCTCCTCGTCGGGCGTCGGGGACGCCCTCCTGACCGGCCCCGACGGGCACTCCTCGTCTGGCGTCGGGGACGCCCTCCTGACCGGCCCCGCCGGGCACTCCTCGTCTGGCGTCCGGGACGCCCACCGGACCGGCCCCGCCGGGCACTCCCCGTCTGGCGTCCGGGACGCCCACCGGACCGGCCCCGCCGGGCACTCCCCGTCTGGCGTCCGGGACGCCCACCTGACTGGCCCCTCTGGGCACTCCTCGTCTGGCGTCCGGGACGCCCACCTGACTGGCCCTCTGGGCACTCCTCGTCTGGCCACCTCTAGGCTTTTGGCATTTTGTTTGGTTTTTTTTGGACTGCCCTTGATAGTGGGCCATGCACCCTCCCGCCTGTTTTGTTGTTTTTGGACCTTATGGGACATCTGGGAGCTGTCCCTTGAAGGGGGGGTACTGTCATGTTTTGGTTCTGTTTAGGGTGGGTTTTTGCTTTGTTTTTTGTTGGGTTTTGAGTTTGTCATGTTTATGTTCTGTTTTTCTTGTCTTCCATAGTCTCGTTAAGCCTCACTGATGTCCACCTGTGTTTGCCTGCCCTTCCTCATGTGTCAACCAATCAGCATCCCCTTCCACTTGTGTCTTGCCCAGCTGTGTCTCATCGTGCTCAATTAGTGTGTGTACTTAGTTTTCGGTTTTCGCTTCAGTTCGGGTCGGTTCATTTTTCCTGTTTCCCTACGTTCTTGCTTGCCATAGTTAAGTCTACTCTTGTATAGTTTTTCCTGTCGGTATTTTGTTATTCTTTGTCACCAAGCCTGTTTGCCACTTTAGTTTTTTGTTTGATTAAATTGACTCCTTTTGAGCACCTCTGCCTCCCTGACTCGTTCCACCTCCTGCACTTGGGTCCACCACCACACTTCCGCGTTCCTGACAATTTGAAGATAAACAGTACTAATTAACTGCCATAGTTTCAGTTAAAAGTTGCATTACCGTTGTTGTTAAACGGGTCTTGATTCAGTTGTTTATTGGTTTAGGTTATGTTAGTGAAAATGTATGGTTATTAAAGTAAAGAAAATTCCACCTTCACCTTCATTGTGCGAGATGAAGTGAATTCTGCTGCAAATAGCCAAATGAATGCATTTGTCTTCACTGCATCCGTGCAGAATCCAGCTTCTTATCAAGCCTCCCCCATTTTCACAAACCTTTATCCGTTCCCCACATGATCACAAACATCGTTTCACGTGTTGCCACCAGTGCTCGGTTTAGCCAGCCATTTTCCCCTGACACCCATTAAGCGTGTGGGACAATTTCATTCCTGCCATTTTTTTCCAAAAGACTTCCTCATCATGAGAATTTAAAAAAATGGGATTGTCCACCATCATGCTCTTTTTTTCCTCATACATATATATTAGAGTGCTGTATATGTTCCATATACTGTATGATATACAGTTAGCAGCTGTATAATATACAGTATATATCAGTCTTTTCCTGTCTTTTCTCTGTGTTCTCTCCCGTTCTCCTTCCTGACTAAAATGCTTCCTCTCGGCCACACCTCTGCTGTCTTGGACAGAAGGCGCTACTATGAGACCTATGTTAGGTATGTTCTTTTTCCAGGTTTGGCACCAGCAGTAACAAGCAAAGAATGGGTTTTAGTTCACTGTTGTTTCTTTCATTTTTATTGTTTGGATCGGTGATAGGCTGAATTCTCGCTAAGCACGGCTTAAGTGTAATATGCTGGTCAGTCGTTTGTCTGGTTAGTGTACGAGTCTTGTCAAACTCATTTGTAGAATAACGTTTCCAAGTGGCCAGCATATTGCAGGGCAAAGCTTTTTTTCTTCTGCATGTGGCTTACTTTTTCACCCAGGAGAATTTGATGATGTCCACTAGTGGACACTAGTGGACTTCTTCTTATTTAGGCACATCAATTGATTTCGTGTCTGTCAGCAAGGTCGCTGTAAGTAAATCTCTTCATGACATCAATTACTGCTTTTTGGCTTTTGGCTGGCTCAGTTTTACGCTTAAAGGGGAAGTCAACCTTAACCATTTCTCAACAATAATGTGTTATATGTGACATCACTAGTCTAAAAATGATATTCTGATTAATATTAAATTTGTGGAATATGAGTTATGAAGCAAAATCTTGCTGTTTTTAACCATCTCAGGGGGGCGGCCATTTGGCTACTTTCTGTCGATTGTAGATTACATCACAGTTGCTCAAGGCATGCAACGACCAATCACAGCTCACCTTCTTTCTGAAGCTGAGCTTTGATTGGTTGTTAAATGAGACCCGAGCAACCGACAGCAAGTGGCAAAATGGCCGCCTTCTGATATACAGTAACTACTGGATTATGATGCTTAACTCATATTCCACTAACACAATACTTACTAGAATACCATATTTAGACTAGTGGGGCTGCTTAGAACATATATTCAAGGATCTTTTGGGAGGAGTTGACTTCCCCTGTAACTCATTCGCTCCTGGCTGTTTTACTAGATTTTGACTGATTTTGCAAGGCCCACAGATTAATGTGTTCTATTGCTATAAAAACATAGAACCTACCTAAAGAAATATTAGCGTCTCTTCTTTCATCAGGAAAAAAAAAAGTATATTAAAATATATTTCTGTTTTGCAGCAATTAGCGTGAGAATATATTGCTAAGTTTCATCATTATTCACAAACCTGTTGAAAACACTGGCAAAAAGAGCTTGCTGCAACATGGCCCTGGCCGATCTCTTATACTCTGCTGCCACCTGCTGGCAGTTTTTTTGTAATAACTACCATTGCTTTAAGCGACTTCTTCAGGTCAGAAGCTGCATCAACGCTTCTGTATGCGCGAGCTATCATTAAAAAAAAAAACAAAACAAAAAAAACATAAAAAAAAAAACGTGTAAATACATTTTTGGGAGTGCAGGACAAAGTATTAAAAAAAACGTATTTATACGTTTTGTGGATTGAATGAGTTAAATGAGGTTTTACAAACAATGCGACCACATATAGTCTTGCATGGCAGGGCCTGACACAAATCGAGTACACCTGCCGACTCTCACCCTGATTTGCCTTCAGGTCCAACGGTGGGGACAGACGCCACCCCACCATCCGCAGAGAGGAGGAGCTGGATGAAGATCGTTTGTCTGGGGAGTATTTCAGCGGAGAGGAGTTTTATGAGGATGACAGCATGCTCTCAGGGGACAGGTAGGCCAGCAATACATTCACTGGGCTAAGCATTTGAATATGTTTGGAAAAAAAAAAAAATCTTATTAGATCAGTTCATTGTTGTAACATATCAAAAATTATCTGAATTTTATGTTCTAATTTGTTGCAAGGTACCAAAACAGTGATACAGAGTATGAGACCCCCAAAGGTTACCATCATCCTGACAGTTACTATGACGACGATGAGCAGCCCCTCTACCGCGACTCGAGGTCACCAAAAAGACGTTTGCTCCCTGCCACACCTGAAGGTTTGCATGGTAATGACCTGCTTCATAAGTTGTCTTCATATACTGTATATATTTATACAATTTTTTTTAATGGAATTGATTAATGGCATTTCCAAACCCATAGTTTGGGGCTTGTTTTTTGCCCTCTCTCTTCCTCATGTTTATCTTTTTCATCTAAGAAAATTGGTGCACCGTCTGGTGACCCTTCAGGCTTCCCATTCTGTCTCCCTCAGTTGGTCTTTTTTTTTTTTTTTTTAAGTTGCTTTCGACTTGTGACGCAATAAATCCTCAGTAATGAATTTTTTGAACTTCACGATATTTAAACTGCTTGCATGCAATCACTCACCAGTCCAAATGTGCACAGGTCACAGGAGGCCGTCCTTCAACTTTGAGTGTCTGCGCAGGCAGAGTAGCCAGGATGAGCTTCCACATCAACGTACTGCACTACCACTGCACCTTATGCAGCACCAGGTAATGGGAAAAAAAAAAAAATAATCACGTGCCGGTGCAAATGCTGCATTAAGGTCATGGGAGGGCTGTGCCATACTTGTTTTCTTGCCTCTCTATTACTTGCTAGGTCATGGCCGTAGCAGGCCTGGACTCCAGCAGAGCCCACCGCCTCTCCCCGACACGCTCCACCCGCTCCTGGGCCACGCCCCCCGCCACCCCAGCCAGTAAAGACCAGTCACCGTACTACACCCCTCTCATCCGCGTAGACCACCCGCACAGGGACAGCGCCGCCAGCAGCCACGTATCGGTGCGCAAGAGCTCCTGGTACTCCGACGACCCCGAGTTCACCCAGAGGACGTACTCGCCCATTCACCTGCAGGTGCCGCCCGAGTACCACAGCCAGTACCACCAGAAGCGAGGAAGCGCCACCAGCCTCGTTGAAGCGGTACGTTTTTTGCTGAATTACACCTTCCTATAATTTTCATTCCAGTTACAATTCCAGTTGCGCACAAAATTTTCAGTTGAGAAATTACCTCTATTTGAGTGCTGTGATATGAAAACTATCGCGGAAATTCCGCCTCCGCTCTGTGAATGACGTGGTTAAAGAAAACAAAATCAATTTACCCAATCACTGATACCAGAAGCAGGAAGCAGGTCCTATGTTAATACACAGTCAATTTTGTAGTGTAAATTTGACAAGTTAGAGAGTGACCAAATAGACTCGGTTTTAGAGCAGGCTAAGATTTACACAAAGGAGAAAGTAAAATAAAACAAATTGAAGAAACAAAAAATATAAAAGTCACTCAAGGGTTGTGGAACAAACTCGTGACATTCAGCTTGGGAGACTTGCCACACTACCACCTGAGCTATGCCCCACCTACAGTTTGGTTTTCTCCGCGAGAGACCAAAGACGATCTCGTTGGTCTCTTGGAGTTAGGAGTTAGTTAGTTGTTTTTGTTTTTTCTTTTTTCTTTTTCTTTATGGAAGAGCATACAGAAGGCTTTGGTGCAGCTTCTGACATGAAGAGCAATGATAGTTATTACAAAAAATGGCCAGCAGGTGGGAGCAGAGTATAGATCAGCCATGGTCATGTTGCAACAAGCTCTTTTTGCCTGTGTTTTCACCAGGAATGTGAATATTGATGAAACTTAGCTATATTCTAATGCTAACTGCTGCAAAACAGAAACAGATAGAAATAAACTTTTTTTCTGATGAACGAAGAGACTCTTTCTTTTGGTAGGTTCCATGTTTTTTAGCAATAGAACACAATAGTCTGTGGGCCTTGCAATGTCAGTCAAAATCCAGTAAAACGGTGAAAATGGCTGGAAGTGAATGAGTTAGGGAATTCATCTCAAATATGGGGGTCACCCAAATTATACCCAATACCCATAAGGGGGCACAGTCCAATGCCAGGGGGGCACGTTTGACCCCGGGGAACATGTTTATGTTTTTTTTTTTTTGCCATGCTGGAATAAAGTATAATTGCACATCCACTACAGTAGGTGGCTATTAGGCCGTTAACTTCAGAGTCTCTGTTGAAAGTTCTTTGCATACATAATCAAATGTCAATAACTTATTCATACAAATTGTTCCAACGTAACAGTATTCCAAAACAAATAATTGAGAAGCACTGATTATCAAAAATGGGCCACATTGGAGGAACTTGAATACATATGTTCTTTTGTATGACAGTTTGCAAAACAACCTTTCTTATCCTGACTTTTGTTTTCCAAACAGGTTTTGATATCAGAGGGCCTGGGGAGGTACGCCATGGACCCCAAGTTTGTCGCCGCCACCAAGCACGAGATAGCCGACGCCTGCGAGATGACGATAGACGAGATGGAGAGCGCGGCCAGCCACCTGCTGAACGGCGGCATGGCGCCTGTGATCAACGGCGTTAACGTGTTCCCTCTTTTGACCGCGGGGGGCTTCGAACTGCAGGACCCGCCGGCCAGCTACAGCGACGACGAGCCCGAGGCGGAACCCAGGGCTCCCTATGAAGAGGACCTGGCCGACGAGATGATTTGCATCACGACTTTATAGCAGAGAAAGGACCCTTGACAGACTACTATCAGTGAAAATACAACTCGTTGTATTCATAGGCTCTGACCAGAAGAAGTGCCTTCACACTGAAGACAAAGGCAAAGAGAAGCGAGACAAACACGAGTGGTGAAACTTCTCTCCCTGCCAATAAAGGACGTCATAGCACGGAGCCCTGCGGAACACCAAGGGGCTATCCTGACCTTCCTGTCAAAAGGGCTTGACCTGGGGGTCCGGGCAGAGACCATCCAGGATGAGTGGCGAGGACGCGCCGTGCTCTTACGGGCTGGCGTGTTCGGGTGATGACAATCAGATGTACGATGTCATTACCTCAGTCGCTTTCTTAAAGGTTTGGCATATCATGCAAGTTTTCAATGCAAGCTTAGAAAGGCATATCTCCATCTCCTCCCCTGACCCCTCCTTAAATCTGATTTGATGACAGTAGTAGTGCTGCAGCCGAGTCACACAAACAGAATATGCAGGAATTAACGCGTTCCTTTCGAAGCATTTGCGATAAATGCACTAGTAGGCAGGTTGTTTCAAATTATAGACTAGCGTTGAGATGCTGTAAATTGTATTATATAATACTTTGTAAAGAGATATTCTATATTTTGTAATTATGTATGATTTCAATGATCAGCAATATGGACCATTCTGATGTGTGATAAAATCAGACACCCACTTATTAGGTACCATTTGCTGCGTTTTGATTTGCCTTTTATGTTTTGTGCTAATACACAGCCTTTATTTTATGTTTTTGTTTTTTTGTTTTTTTCATTTTGCCTTTTGGTTGCATTTTGAAGACTATGCTTCTTGCACAACAGTTTTGATTTCTTAGCACAAGTGAGGTACTCATTGTGTGATATCAAAGTGAAAAGTTTGAAATGGCTCGCCCCGCCATTGATGCATTTGTTTGCGTCTTCATTTAAAATGAAATCAATGCTGCTTTATTCTTTGGTCTTCAAAAACTTATTAGGGTCACTCCCGATTAAAATGCCTTTTTGCTGCTGAAGGAAGACAAAAAAAGATGGATGGTGGAGCAAAAAAAATAATGGAGGTCTAAATGATTATCTATCAAAGCTGGTGCTGGGGTTCATGATTGATGAAGGCTTTGCGAAATCTCATCTTGAGCGTGTGAGGGTTGCGTCCACTTTGGTGGCAGGAGAAGTCAAGTGGATGAGAAGTCATCTGCTAAGAGGCTAAGCAATACTAAAAGAGTACCCCCACCCGCCCTTGACAACATATCATCGTCTCAACGTATCTTTGTGAGGAGTATTAAACAGGGTTAACTACGGATTTGCTTGTATGTAATAATGTGACAAGAGGCTGAAACTGGATGGCCAATGAACACAAGATAACTTTATTTACAAGATGACGTGCTAACTAAAATAGGCTTTACGATGAAGAGTTTTAAGAGAACATTTCGGGTTCACGTGATCCGTTGTACATGTTTGGTCCGTCGGCGCTGTATGCTAATTTAACCGTCGTCATGACAATGTAGATTTTCCATTTTGTGTGCACATTAAAAGGGCTCTTTGAAATGTTTGTGTGTTAAAAAAAATAAAAATAAAAAGAGAAATGTGTTCTAGTCCTTTTGCAGATGACAAAAGGAATGCACATAACTGGCACATTGTACTATTCGTAGCAATTGATGAACTGGAAATATGCATTATTTTGTAAACACTTTTAAGCGTTGAGTTAATCTAAAGATGAAAAGAACTTACTTTTACCTCAAGTCAGGGATTCCTGAAAAAAAAAAAAAAAGTAAATAGTAACTTGGTTGGGTCTTAAATATTAGCTCATAGCTGTTTGTCTTTGCACAAGTAAGTGTATTGTGCTTCTGTTTCTCCTTTTTCTAAAATGATTTGTGTATTAAGGTGAGACAATTTTGTACTTTTTTTGTGACCGTGTGTATGGTTTAGTGGAATCTATATTTGTCATTCACACCTCATCTTGCAATGCTGGGAATGAAAGAGAATCAAAAGAGTATTTTCATGGTGCGTCGTTGCTCTGCTGGGAAAACAAGAAAATGGATAAAATACCAGTTTACAGAGAAACGTGCCGTTTCTATCACTTTTCTTCATATGGTTATAAATATAGTTAATTTTATTAATGTTCTTAAAGCTGTATTCAAATAGAAGATGTAAAATATGTAAAAATTATCGGAAAGAGTCATGGTAATGTTCTCTACTTGAAAGTCTTGATATTTGCTCTGAAATATTTCTTTTTGGTTAGCATCAATCTCTTAGTAGCAAAATGCTTTAATATATAACATTGGGTTTTGTAACAAATCTAACAATGCATTTTTTTTTTGTATTTTTCTTTTGATTTGGCCTTGTCTTTATTTAAATTCTGTTATTTATTTTATATTGAGCATCATTGAATAAACTTATGCTGAATGATGGTTCATTTTTCTTGGTATATTAGATATGGCAAAAAAAAAATAAAATAAAATAAAGACTACTTCACACGTTTGACACAATTGGTAGTCTACTGATGTCAGGCAAGTGCTTGCTGTAGGCATTTGGAGGTTTCAGACTGGTGCCACCATGGTGGCCGCCTCTGACGCTTCATCTTCCAGCCACGGTTTCTTGCCAGACAACAGGAAAGGCACTGTGTATTTTCGGAACTAAAATCAACAACGTGTCATGAAGAGTTACATTTACGTCTATGATTAGGCTGTTTGTATCTATTTATTTACAATTTATTATAATAAGTTCGTTATTTTGCAATATTAGACAAGGTTGTGTTACTTATTGACCACTAGATGGCAGCACCTGTTTGTTGCAGTAGAAGTAGATGATGGGCTTGTACACGGTGCTACTCTTGGCCATGAACGAAACGGGCACTGTTGCCACCAGCAGTGGATTTATCTCCACGTTCGGGCTGTAGACCACCAGCAGGGACAGGTCAGCGTACGGCATCAAGCTTATGAAGAAGGTCAGAACCATGATGACGGCCATGATGGGCGTCACACTCAGCTCCGCTTTAGTCACTGCTGCCAACTTTGACACCTGAGGTAATTGTCAGACGGGAAAGAGTAAAGAAATGTCATGTATATTTTTTATTTATTTATTTATTTATTTATTTATTTATTTATTTATTTATTTATTTTTATTCTTACTTGACTTAAAACAAAAATAAATCAATAAATAATTGTTTTTAAGTTTTTAACTAGCAGAAGAAAAAACAAGTTGCCTATGTCACAAGTCTCACAACACAAACTGGCGGTTGGTGAAATGACCCTCCGTCCGTTCCAAAGCATTGGATTTTAGATCGTTGTAATTTGAATTGTGAGCATTTATTTTGATTTTAAAACTACTATAACAGTCTGCCTGGATTGTATGCTAGTCAAACGCAAAAGCAATACATTACGCCCTTTGTTTTCACTGCGTAAAGGAAGCATTTGCATTGCGGAAATATCAGAAATGCCCGGATGTTAGCAATTGATGCCACAAGATGGCAGCAAAGTACGATTTTCGTCAAAATGAAAGGCCTCTACTTACTTCAACATTGTTCCTTGACACCAAGATAACGCTAAGTTAGTACTATACTTTTATTACTTTGACTTGAGCACGCAAATTGCAGACCGTAGTTTTTTTTTCTTTCTTTCTTTTGTTGTTTTTTTTTCAAATTGCTGAGGATGAATTTTAAAAAAAATCTGCCATTAGGTCAATCTCTGGTGGGTACTATCCTTCCCCAGCGTTTCCTTTTCGCCCATGATTAATTAGTACATAAGTCTACTAAAAAAAAAAAAAAAAAAAAAGAAAGAAAAAAAAAAGATAAGATGTCTGTTGACCAGAACATTCACACACCTCCTGACTGAAAGATGACATTTTAGCAACACCTAAGGTCAGGGCCGTGGCCGTTTCTAGCTCATTTTTGTAGGTAAATCGAACCCCTCCCATGCGTGCTTCTTTTGGAAGGTCCAAAGTTTTACATATGACAAACATCCTGTCCGCGGTCCATCGGGGCGACCGTGCACAATGACGTGATGCCTGGAAAAGTACGACGTGGTCACTTTGAATGTTTGAAAAGCCACTCGTGTTCACTCGCCAAACAAGGACACGGCAAAGCCCTCCAATGTGCAGCCTGTTCTTCCCAGGGAGAAGTACCCTTGGGCGTTGTTGACTATCCAGACAGAACGTTGTGCCCAGGTCTGCCACAGCCATGTTCACCAGAGCGTAGTTGAGCGGTTGCCTCAGCTGCTTGTGCATCAGGGACACAATGATCACTGTAGCGTTGAGAACGTTGGCCGACCCGGTGAAAAGGGCCATCGCCACGGAGAGCGCCGCGAAGCCCATGCGTGACAGCGGGGGGGCTCAAGTCGACGGAGGAATTTGGGGTGAAAGACGAATGGTGATACGGATGCTGAGTTTTCGACGGTCGGGTCCTCTCGTCGCTTGATGTTCAATATAGGTGGAGAGAAAGTGCTAAGAGTCAGAGTAAATCCTCAGGAACGAGATTTAACAAAGATTAATCCTGCCCCCAAATGATCATCCGTGAACCCTCACCTTTTGCTTGATTGAACACTCACATCGGATAAGCCGTCACGGGAAGTAACGCAAAGCAGGTGTGAAGCGACCACAGCACTTCAAACGCAACAATTTATGTTCACAGTGCTGTGTAAATGGATAACTGGATTCTTGTAGCACATCATGTTGATCAAGTTACGTACTTTACTAAAAGAAATTTAACTACTTGGATGCAAATACTATCTGTTAAAATATATATATATATATATATAAGTAATGTTTGTGATTACAATACAGTGGACCGGTCCAGCATCATCAGCAATCCGTATATAACTGATGCCCATGAAAGTTTTTCAATGTAACAATTTAGCCAAAAATATCTTTACAATAGCCTTTTTATTTGACAATTTATGACTGGAACATTTTTTAATTTGTAGATTAACACCTTAGCTGTTCACAATGGGTGCTCCTGCAAACCTTTCACTAAAGGTTTTTAGACTATATTCAGGTTCGATTTTCTCGCGCTCTGTCTGTGGATGTGACGTCATATGTGCGTTGTGTACGTAAAGAAGGGAAAATCCAGTTTCATTTTCCGGCCATAGGTGGCAGTAGCAATTTGAAATTCAATTTTCTGTCTTTAGTAGTTCTAAATATGAATTGAAAACACTTTTTTTTTTTTTTTTTTAAACACACCAAAATAATCTTGGGGAAAAAAGTAAATGAAACGGGGGTTCAGCCCTTCTAAAAAAAATTTAAAAAAATCTGCTCCATTTTATTTATAGAGTACATTAACAACAACTGAAAGAAAGTCCTGAAAATAATTACAAATCAGAAGACAATTAACATAATTTAGAAAAAATACAATAATAAATATAAAACAATAAAAACATTATTTAAAAAAATAGATAAGATATTAAAACAAAGACAGCACTGTGTTAAGAGCCAAGAAATATGAATGCATGATGAGACGTGTTGTAAAAATCAAACGACTCTACCCTGGAAAAACTCAGGTCGCTCATATCTCAAGTATTAACTAATTTAACTCTTTGACTGCCGAAGATGATTAATAATGATTAGTAAAATTACGATGAATGGAATGTGAGCTTTCATTTAGTACCCACTTTGTATATATAGTAAAGGCAAACAATATTCTTTTTGCCTTGAAAGATGAGTTAGAATGCTCGAAATCGGCTGGCACTGTGGAGTTTTTTGTTTTGTTTTGTTTTTTGATAACGTGGGCAGTCAAAGAGTTTTTAATCAACAATCACAGGCAATAGTGATCATCACAATGTATGGAATTCCACAGGGATCACTTGTTGAACCCTTGTTGTTTGATATACAATTAAACTTTTTGACACAAACACACTAAGGAGTTGATTCATAACTTATTATTTGATTTGATTGATTGATTGATTGATTGATTGATTGATTGATTGATTGATTGATTGATTGATTGATTGATTGATTGATTGATTGATTGATTGATTGGAATCAGGGACGGAACATATTAATAAACATTTCAGTAAACATGCCAGAATTAGCCAAAAGGCTATTTTTCATCTGCAGTGTTACATGAAGATACGTAGCATTTATTAATTCCACACCATGACACATCGTAGCTGCACTGATATTTGTTGTACGCCTATCTTTCCATTCTATTCTATTCTGGAGGTGGTCTACTGTGAATGAATCCCCCTCCCTCACCTCCTCTCGATTTGTGAAAGGGTGAGGTTAAGCCCTCAGGATTTAGAGCCGCCAAGAAGTGTCCCATTTTTAACCTTCTAAGAGGTTTATGTCCAGTCAAGTCAAGATGGTAATGACAACTGTTTGGGTTGAGGGTTCGTGCCCCAGTGATGGCACCTTTGATTCTCATTGACCACAGTCGTCTTAGCATGGTGTTTGTTTACACATACATCTATGTTTTTTTTTAGCACTTTGCTCGTAATTTAATGAGATGTAGCATCCAAAGCAGTTTAATCAAGCTAATTTCTTTAGGTTTCATTTGTTCGCACTGTTGTGCCAATTTTTTGTATGAGCCGCTACCATGGAACGTAAGACTGAAATCGGACTTGCTCAAGGACACTTGGGCAGGTTTGAGTTAAGGACTCGCTTCAGTTTCATGACACACAACTGCTTTATTGGACACTTAATTAAAGCACGGGGAGCAGTCAGCATTGTGAGGTCACAACGATCCGAGCGCCTTATCGCCACATTGCAGACAGTTCGGGGCTCTTCACAACTTTGATGTACGACGCAATTACTAAACTAATAAAAGCTTCAGGTTGAAACACGGCTGCTTGTGCTGGTGATGCCGGTGGCGGTTGGGGTCACCGGTCATGTGCCAAAAAATGTGGATATTATTCATGCTTTGGAATATGCTATGACTTACTTACATGGCTCATTCTTGTCATTATTTTACAGTTTTTTTTTAAATTCACTTGTAGCTCTTATGTATATCCATTCACACTCACATTTACACTTTTTGATTGGTGACTAAACAACCACGAGTCGCCAGCAGGTCCCTTCTAAAAATAACTTGCCAGTGATGGGACACTATGATTTTCTATGTTGTCAAAGTTATCATTTTGGATTTTGATTAAATATAAACCCAGTGGGGCTCTAAGATCAGACTTGGGTCAATTAGTGGAGGCTAGAGTTCAAAATAAAGATGGTGAAGCTGCATTTAGTTGTTATGCTGCACACAAATAGAATAAGCTGCCAACAGAACTAAAGTCGGCACCGAGTATAAATGTAAATCCAGATTAAAAACTTATAAAACATTATTTTAGGAATTTAACACTAGGGATGCGATATCGTGATATTGGCCTATGCAATATGCATATCACAAAGACATGCAATAAGTTTGATATGGAATTTTATGCTTTTATCTGAATTTGACCAATCAGACTGTCAGGTTTACTTGTTTGACATTTAGTAAACATGACGAAAAAGGAGCGAAGACACTCAGTTCAAAGCTGGCGAGGACAGAGTAGAGGAACTGACTGATACAATTCACTACTGCACTCTCTGAAAAAAAAAATCCTCTCCTCACCCTCTCCTTTTATTTGGTTTCCACGCCCCAAGTTACATGGGTGTTCCAAGCCTAATAATGCAAATGCAAAACATAGTTGGCACACGGTGTACTTCACGAAAATGTGCACTGCCATCCAATAGTTAAACATTATCGAGCGGTAATTACAATTAATTAAGAATACATTGAGTTTGATTATTTTGCCGCATGAAAAAATGTAATTCTTTCATTAGATAATGTCATTTCTTTAGGTACATATCCCAATAATATAATTATCGCTATATTCAGCAACTATATCGCATATTGCATTTTTAACACCTATTTTTCTCCCTTTTAAAATGTTTTTAACCTTTTCTGTCAATGTTTTTAAATGTTGTCATTGTACATTCATTTAGAACTTTTGATAAATGACTTTTGTTTTCTCTGCTTTGTTTCTGAATGTTATTAAACGGATACTTTACTTATTTATTTAGCCATTTTGGGCAGTCAAACATTAATATTTTGCCTGTAATAAATTTGATATTTTCATTATTTTTCACAGCTTAGCTTGTGAATGTCACATGACCAAACCTAGAAAACAGGTGAGCTGTCATTGGTTACCTGAGCCCTTGTGATGTCATTTTCAGTCGACAGCAAGTTGCAAAATGTGTTTTTAAAGGTACTAATTATACGTGAAAAATAATGAAACTATCAAATTAAATATAGACAAAATATTAACTTTTTATTGCTATAATGGGCTAAATAAGTGAAGTATCCCTTTAACCATTCTGTTTGTAAATGCTTCAGGTGCTACTTGTCTGAAACACATTGAGTTGCCTTGTGTATGGATAGACCGATTATCTGCCGGGCCGATTATCGGTGCCGATATTTGGCAGTTTCACAAATATCGGTATCGGCCTTTTGACCAATCTGACGGCCAATAAAGCGGATATTTTGAACACATTATGATAATTTTTCACCTTCTGCAAAAATCTTTTGAAACTTTTTATGAATCCTGTTGAAAACCCCAAATTTGCTACGTTTACATTAATTTTTTTGCACAGTGAAATACAGGAACTTTTCATTCATGGATCTATTTCAATTTCCACTTTATAAATAATGATGCTGACACTGGGAATTCCCTACAAAAAGTAAAAAAAAATAAAAAATGTTGAAACTACCTGCATTTTTAAAAAATATATTTTTTAAACAAAGCTGTCAATATTGTTTAAAATTAAAAGAAAAAGTACTTTTTAATTTTTACACTAATATTTTCTCTTCTACAGCAAATAAATATCGGCTTGAAATATCGGTTATCATTCTCCTTGGCTACTAATAATCGGTATCAGTATCGACCTTGAAAAAGCCATATCGGTCTATCACTATGTGCTACATAAAGACACTTTTTCATTTTAAATTATTATTTTTTCTTTACAATGGCAGATTTATCTATTTCCTAATTATTGTGAGAAATTGTTTACATGCCAGTGTCTTCACATAAAAGTGCATTTCTTCTTCTTCTTCTTCTTCTTCTTCTTCTTCTTCTTATTATTATTATTATTATTAATATTATTATTATTATTATTATTATTATTTTCAGACTGTAATATTTCGATAATTAAAATATAATAAAATATGCAAAACATTTTTAGTGTAAAAGTACGTTTCTCTCTCTCTCTCTCTCTCTCTCTCTCTCTCTCTCTCTCTCTCTCTCTCTCTCTCTCTCTCTCTCTCTCTCTCTCTCTCTCTCTCTCTCTCTCCCCCCCTCCCCTCCCTCCATGATGGGAAATGGCGTGGAGGAGGAGGTCCGCTGTCACAGAAGGATAACACGGCAGCCCAAGAAGAAAATAGAAGAGGACGCGGCTGTCTCAAAGGGGTGCAGGAGCAGACCCCCACCTCTCGCCGGTTCCGGGATCACTTTTGGGGGGCCGAACATGATGCTTGTCCAGCGCACGTGCAGCATCGTCTGCCTGCCGCTGTGCATCGTGGCGGGCTTGAGTGTGCTACTACTGGAGGCGGCGGCGTCCCAGCAGGGGATCCCTCTGTCGGTGTGAGTGACAAGTCATTTTGGCGGGAGATGTTGACTTCGGAGGAAATAAATAATAACGTATTGTGGAGGGATTTTTTTCTTTTCGAGCGTGCATCTGGTCACGTGACGTTTAGTATAATTTTAACAGGCCGCGTTTGTTGGTGGAATAAATAGTGAAACAGAGAGAATTGTTTCATAAGCAGTTTCTCTGAATGACGAACAATATTAAGGTGCTAAAATAAATTAAATAATATGCATGAAAGCTGGGGGCTATCTCACGGTTCTCACCATGCGAAAAAAATGGAATGCTTTTATTTATGACGCGTTTTTGCACAATAATATTCGAAAACATTTAGAATCATTATTGTCTTCTTTCCTCGCTGGTCATTTAGACATCCATCCTGAAAAAAGAAAAGAAAAACGAAAGTGTATTTTTTTTTCGTCCTCAAAACAGAAAGGAATTGTATCATATTGACACCTTTAATAATTTCGTTTTGACGATTATTTCTCCAACAAGGAGGTTTAAATAAATATTGACCTTAGAAAATCATTTCAGATGAGTATCTTCATTATTCGAAATCGGTTTAACTGGTGTCATAGCAAAAACGTGATGGTGAGTTGAAGTAAAACAAACTTCAATTTTCCTGCAGACTTAAAATATGTTATAAAATATAAATGATAATGGTTTAATAAAAAAATAATAATAATATTTCGTGTGTTCTGTAGTTAAATGTTAGCTTGCATTATTATTTTGTTGTTTTACGAAAAATTGAGTGATAGGCCTTTTGTATTTCTTTTATTCTATTCTTATTTGCATGCATCATTGACTGAAATGCATGATTGCGTTTTTTTTTTGGTTTTTTTTTTACCGCACATGGCAGCAGTTTATTAAAAATGAAAGTTCGCACTGCAGTGCCTGCCATTGTTCCCAATTCGCATCATCCTTACAATTAGCATATGTCAAGCTGGTTGGCGCATGTGCCATAACATGAGCATTTTCGTGCAAGGGGTGCTGGGAGGGGGAGAATTTGCAGGTGAAATGTATTCATATAGGGAAGGGGGAGGAGATGATGTTTTAATTGAAATGAAATGCCAGTTACAAATGTAATTTTCTCTCCATTTTTCAAATATTTTGCAGGATGTTTTTGTCTGTTATTTTGATGATATTTTGTCCTATTTTCGCCAGTGTAAAACTGTGGGCATCAGCTTTTGGTGGCGAGATTAAATCCATTTCTGCAAAATATTCTGGATCCCAGCTGCTGCAAAAGGTAATGAATGACTTTTCAAAATACTTCTACTTTGTTGATGATGCAACGGCACAGTTGAACACTGTCTAGCTGATTTCCATAATGCTTCCTGATATTCTCAGTGTATGTGTGTGCGTGCGCGTGTGTTCTTTTCGTGCTCTTGATACGGCCCATTAACCACGTCCCTGATTCCACATCCCTCCTGTCCTCATCCCTCCCATGAACTCCCTAGAGCCAAGAGGCTCAACCTCTTGGATATGAATGTGACAGGGAGGCAGCTTGAACAACAAGCGTGCATGGGTTGAGGTTGATGATGTCGAAGGTGGAGAGTTGAACTTCATAAGAGGAATTGAGCAGCAATTTAATAAAAGCCCATGATGCGGTCGATGTAATAACAACTTTTGGCCACTTGTGAGCACTAAGTAACTTGTGATGAATGTCACTCTAGATTTGAGCCCGACAGACTTGACTGTCAGAGGTGTGTTGAAGAGGATGGTTTAAATGAAATAATTATATATTTTTAAAACTACAATAAATACAACGTTAGCTGGCCACCCTTATTAGTAGGGAAATAATGTTAGGCAGGCATTCAGGCTTATTTGAGTTGATTATTGTTCCTGTACAAACTTCATGTTTTTAAATGTATTTTAACCATGCGCTAGAAAAAGTATTTAATTATCGGTTGCACTTGATTAAAATGCTGCAATCTGACGGAATTCCCCCCTTTAAATTATATAATGTGTTAATTTATCTAATTTTAATGTGCAACCGTGATGTACATGTTTGAGATCTAAAAAAAAAGTTCTTTGTGAAATTCAGTAATAAAATTCAATAATCAGTTTTAAAAGATCTGGCTGTTCAGAAGACGAAGCGTATTTATACTACAAGTTCCACAATACACTGCGCAGCAGCCTTCCACGCCCCCTTTTTGAGAGCGCATTCAACAGTTCGTTTGAATCATGATTAAGAGGTAATTTCATGGCATAAACTGTTGTATTAAATGCTGCATTAAAACACCTTTTTTTTTCCTCTGGAAAAAAAAATGTTCGTCAAAAATACTTTTTCTCGGCATGCTTGTCTTCGCTAACGTTAGTGTTCTGGCTGGACTAGCATATCGCTAGTTGCTAGCCAACGAGCTAACTTAATAAAGTCCGTTTTTAAATAGTGGAGAGGTTTAATGTGTACAATAAATTCCCTAGCTCTAGCATTATTGTCCAGGTACCAGGTGGAAATTGTAAGTTATTTATATTATAAATTAGTGTACGGTACATTAATTTGCTGTGGGAGATACCAATGTAATTCCTGAACACTTTACACCAACTTGACTTGTTTTACCTCTGTTATATTGTTTTTCCAACACTCGTCTTAAATTAAATGAAGGCGTTAAAAACAAATTTTTACAAAAGACAAGAAATGTAATTGCAGTAGTGGCTGACTGGGTTTCATTCCGCTACACAATTGTGAAATGTGTCTATTTTCTTCAGTTTTGATATGAGGGGAACAAAAGTATGTCAACATTCAAAATATAGTTAGTATAAATGTCCACAGGAAAAAGTGTAATTTCAGCATTAACATGGTTTTCTGTTGCATCATGATGTCCTTTTGATTTTGTTTTGGTCTGTTCGGACAACCTTAATAGTTACTCTGTTTTCTAACTCATTCTTTTAGGAACTGTGGGCCATCACAGCACCACGTCCAGGGAGCAACTCCAGCTCAGAGGCCACCTCTTCCGTGGCCAAAGGCAGTGGCAGGATTAATTCCCGAATCTCCGCTGCATGTCCCGGAATGTGGGAGGAAGGCGGAACAACCAGAGTGAATCCACGTAGATATGGCGAGAGCATACAGACAGCGTTTAGAAAGCGACTCCAAGCTCAAAACCAGGGACTACCTTGCCCTGAGGTGAGAAGGCATTTAAGGGGACAAATATGCATATTATGGAATATTTGATGAACATATACCCTGCAGAGTTTCCCTTCTTTTGTGTGGATGTAAGCACTTTGTCTGCGCTCCTGCTCATGCAGGCATGTCTGGAGCCAGTCAGCACAAAGCAGCAAGCTGTGAGGAAAGTGAAAGGATCGTTAGGCGCTGGCCATTAGATGCTTCTGTGGTGAAGTTCGCTCTTTCACTAATATCTCAGAAAAGACGAGAACACAGTGCCGCTGGGGCTCACTTCTGCACTTGCCATTGTTTTGATCAATAATCATGATCGGCGCTGATTTGTTGATGGATGACGCTTAATCTCATCTTGATGATGGGAGGCCGTGTGTGCGTGGTGGTGGGGTACACTGGGTGCTGAGGCGAGGAGGACAGGCGTGAAATGAACTGTTCTGCTCCACTGCGGGCACGCACTCCTCCTTTCAGTAGGTAATTTGTCGCCTCATGTACTAGTGTGTGTGCTTTTGTGTGCGAGTAATCCGCAGTGTGTTTGAATGAGTTACAAGCAGCTGCGGCTGTGTTTATCTTTTGATAGCATTATCGGAGGTGCGTGTTCGGTGTGTGCATGCGCCTGTCAGGTGAGGGATTATGTAATGTTGTATTCCTGTAAATCGTGGAGAGCGTCCTGTATCGGGGGAGGTCCAGTGCATCTGGCGGAATCAGCATTATTTGGGCTGTAGTTCATTACACAGAATCGGCCAGGCTTGACACGTTATTATCTTTCTCCTCTGCCCTGACTCATTTCAATTACACTCTTACCATGCGTAGCCTTTTGGACGCAGCCCCGCCCCTCCCCGGCCACCCAACTTGGCCGTCTCCATCTGATCAGACAGAAGGAAGCGGCGTGTGACAACCAATGACTGCAAACAGATAAAGGCCATCAATCATCTTGTGGATCTTATCGGCCGTTCATCTGAGATTGGCTTCCTGCATCCTGTCAGACAGATTGTGGAGGCCTTTAATCCTTGCTTAAGAATTTACCAGGATGCAGAGACATAGAAATCAATGACATGCTGCGGATAAATATAAATATAATTCATATTATTATTATTATTTTTTTTTTGTTCATGACTGTCCTAGTTGGTCATCTATTTAATTAGTTTAAACATGTGGTGCCAAGTGGAGGGGGGGGGGGCATGGTGCAATGCTGGGGGGGCTTGTTCGACCCCAGTGAACATATTGTCGCCCCCCTCCCCAAAGAATCAAGTGTAATTTCACATCTTCAGTGGTGTTCTACTGCGCAAGGACTATTAGATCTTCTTTATCTAAAACAATCTTATAAACAACTAATACTCTTTATAGGGATGTAATGATATCCAAACATCACAATACGATAATTATCCCGATAATGTGGGGAGGTTGGCAATACAAAAAAGCTAACTATTTATAGTGATGGCAGAAAGTTGCAGTGGGGGGGGGCATACACATATTTTCTTCTTCCTTGCGGGGGCATAAGAAAAATCAATTGAGAAGCACTGCTTTGAAAGAGAGCGTAAACAATTGCGTCTGCTGCTGCTTGTTTGTTTCCAGAAGTACAAACCACCAGAAAAATCAGTCCGAGTGGAAGAAATCGATGGTGTGAAGTTGGTGAAAAACCTGGCGTTGAAAATGGAGGAAATGTTCCGCAAAAAGGCAGAAGCCACCAGGGTAAGTCGAGTCTTTCCAGGAAAACACAAAATTCTTTAAGTGGTGAAGCCGTCCGTGCCTCACTGAGTCACGACGTGACTCAAACACTCTCTGCAAATAGACCAGCCCTTTTCTCCCTCAGGGAAAAAATAACAGGTGGCGTCACAAGGGGAGCGTCTTTAAAATCCCTTCCTGGTCGTAATCTTCAGTATTTCAAAAACAGCACTTTTGTTGCTTTTATTTCCTTTCCAGTGTTTCCCAACCTGGGTGCCAATCAGGGATGCCTCAGGAAATTATGCAATATAATTTAATTTGTCTAAAATTATTATTGAATAATTATAAATATATCTGTACTCATTTTGTCTATGTCAACATTTTTGTGACAATGAGATGCTCTTCGGTTAGTTGGTAGAAGTTATGACAAACGTGTATCCACCTGTTGCTATTCATAAACAAAATGATAGCTTAAAGTTAACCAAAAAAGTGTTCTTTACAATAATATGTTTTGTTGTATGAGAATCATCCTAGAGCTGGGTTGGAGTTGTGGGGGAAATCACTTTATGAAACGGAGGACAAGCTAAAGGTCTCGCAGCCATGCAGCAAGTGCAAACTCAGACAGGCTAAGTTAATATAAAGCTTGTACCTCATAAAACTGCCTCGATCAAACTGCTTACTGCATTGGAGAGCTAAATCTTCCTATTGTAGCGCAGAAATAACCGTTCTCAGCGTGTCTCACTCCACTCTCAAATACTGTAAACACCTGCTCCTGTCTACAGTTGTGTAAATAAACTCTTGCGGACATTGTTTGCGGAAATGCAGCGCTATCGCTTATTTCACAAAAAATGACGAGTGACTGGAAAATGGGAAAAGTAGATTGATGTTCCACGTTATCAGAGGCCTGAGCTGCAGCAGCCTGTCTACGACCTCTGCACAGACGCTTCCTAGAGGCTGCCGGGACATGATAACGTTTATCTCTGGCCCCGTGTGCCACAATTCATCCTTTGAATTGCACTCTGAGCAGGTGGCTTCATTTTGTGAACATGAGTCCCTGGGATGTTTCAACATATGGGAGTTTTTTTCTGAAAACTGAAATGAATCCAAGCAACATTTTGGTCATTAGGAAAAATGGATACTGGAGTTTGTAAACTAAAGAGGGATGTAATGAGAATGATTTGATTGCCTTTTTGCACCAACCGCTAATATGTAGAATTTCCCAATAAGGTCAATTGAATGCGTGTAGCAACGCCTCACTTGTGTTAATGTAGCAGTTATTTTGACACGTGTGATGGATGTTAATTACCTGCTCGCTGCGTTTTCCCGAAAACACACAGCCAAGCACATTTGTGGAGGGAAGTTATTATAGAGGTGACTGCTGCTCGGTGCGCTGCGGGAAATCCTGCACCCAAACTCCCCTCCATCAATCACTGCGCAGAGCTTCTCCACTGCTTTGGGCCACTTCTCACACTAAGGGATAAACTGTTTGGGAAATTGGTGCCCATATATTACCGGACAGCGGAGCGCAGGATGGCAAAGTAGAAGTGCCACTCTGGGGAAACCCTCGGGCCCCCCAGAAGAAACCATTTTAACAACACGGTTGCTATTGTGCCTCTGGAATATTTATGGGCAATTTAGGTAAAATTAAGAATCTGTAACTTGATGAACATTTTTTTTAATTATGATTTTTATATCATGCGATTGGCTGGCAACCAGTCCAGAGTGTACCCCGTCTGTTGCCCAAAGCCTGCTGAGATAGGCTCCAGCACCCCCCGCGACCCTTGTGAGGAATAAGCGGTTCAGAAAATGGATGGATGGATGGATGGATTTTTATATCAGCTTGAAGTGAATATTCAATTCATTGGATTAAAATGGACATCAAGTCAAGAAAAAAACAAAATCTTTACATTATGTTTTATGTGCCCCCACTCGTCTAGTCGTCATTCTGTTTAATATTGTGTTTGTGGAATATGAATTAATCAGCAAAATCTACACATTTTTATTCATCTCAGAGAGCGGCCATTCTGCCACTTGCTGTCGACTGAAAATGACATCACAGTGCCTGAAGGCTCAGGTAACAACTCAGGCACTGTGATGTCATTTTCAGTCGACAGCAAGTGACAAAATGGCCGCCCCCTGAAGTTCATTAAAATGAGTGGATTTTGCTGCTAAACTCATATTCCACAAATGCAATATTAACTCATTCACTACCAGCCATTTTCACAGAAGCAATCCCGTTCGCTCCCGGCTGTTGTACTGGATTTTGACAGATTTTGCAAGGCCCACAGAATATTGTGTTCTATTACTATAAAAACAATAGTAATAGTAGGCAGTTTTGATTATTTTTTAAAATAAATGTATTTCTATGCCAGTCTGTCGAAAAATACGTGAAACCGGTACTGTGCTGGGAAAATATGAACTAATCAATTTTGACTCGTGTTATCGTTTTATAGTCGACAACAAATTACTAATTGATAAAATGGTCGCTGCTGGTTGCAGCCAAGTAGTGCACACCTGTGCAAAATTCAAATCAGTGAATGAATTTGAATTTAAATTCACACTTTCTGAAGTATTTTAGTTTTGCACGTTTGTGTGCAGAGGCTGGTGGAGGCAGCAGAAGAGGCGCATCATCAACACAAAGATAATCCAGACCTGCAGGTGAGACTTTTTCCATGTCACAATCAAGCCAAAGAATCATTAGCATTGAGTGACGGAGAATAATCATGTGGCCATGAGGTGGATTAGAGAAGGTGACAAGGTAAAAGGCGCTATAAGTCGTTATTTGAGTCGGCGTTGTCCTTGGATGTCAGCATGGATACATAATGCACACTCGGCGAAGGCTGCATCACCATAAAGTCACAACTCATCACTTACCGAGTCAAGGAAGAGAAAGTTTCATGAAGATGGAAAACTGGCTGGGATGCGCCAGTAAGTGGGCGGAATCGGTTAAATGTCCGCTTTTCAATTTTTCTTAACTTGAGTCCATAGAGTTTATACAGCTGATTGTGTCCGGGACATTATAGTGGCTCCCATTGCGGAATTTCAAGCTGCATTGAGCTTCCTTAGTCTCTGCAGTGGGAATGCAGTATTTTGGTCGTTTATTAGACCCCCTGCCTCTCCTTTCTCTCCCCCTCCCCATCACTTTCTCTCTGTCCAGAGGACAAAGATAAATGAAACTCTTTTTCGGTGAGCGCCGTTTCACGTACATGCCTCCAGATTGGAAAGCCACTCGAGCAACAAAACACTGAAATAACCGCAGTACTTTAAAGTTAATAGAAGCGTTTACAACATTTGAATGCGCTTCAGTTGCTTTGTTCCTTCCCGCTTCTCTGCTTTTCAAGACAAGCAGCTCTCACATTCGCAAACTCCCTCATTGAATTAAATATCGCCACGGTGGAAGTGCTTTTTTATTCGGGTGGAGTTGTAAGGAGCATTTTTCAATCGACAATCGAATTACCCGCTTAACCATGTTAAACTCAACTATTACATTTGGTACATCTGCAGGAATTGAACTATTGTAAAGAGACACAACTTATAAAGGTGCATGTGAACGATAGTCGTCTTCATTTTATAGGACATAAAAAATAATAACAATACAGTATCAATGTGCATTAATGACGTGATGTCATGACATGGCTCCTCGTGGCATCATTTAGACACCCGAGCCTCCCCTGACACCGCACATTTTTCACGGGCCATTTCACTGACCGCAGATGCGATACGGGGGCCTTCTTATCTCAGCTGCTGCGAGTCAGGACGCGCCACATTTTCGCATTGACCCCGAGAGGATTCGCCAGTTCAAGGGAACGCACATCAGCGCTGATGGCTCTTATCATTTGTTTTCAGTGCTGCATCAGCAGGTTTATTAGCATCATTTTTCAAAAAAAAAAAAAACCTTGGGATGTAAGATGTATAATAATGCATATAAGAACAGTGTCACCAACATGGTGCTCGTGGTGTACATGAGTGTCCCCAAGTACTGTATGAGTAGACCGGCATGTTCTAAAAATAGCTCACCGGTGATGGGAAATTGGGATTTTCTAGGAATGTCATAGAAGTGATCAATTGAAAATGTAGATTTGTGTAAATAAGATGTTGCATTCTGTAAGTCTAATAGCATGATAACAAAAGAAAATACACATCAGAATTATTCAAATGAGGAAACTCCCGTTGCCTCAATCCAACCCTTTTTTTTTTTTTTTAATTAGCAAGCACATTGATATTTGGTATTGATATTTTGACCATAAGATAACGAAGACAATTGTGCTAATCAGGCTAACTATGATTGAAATTTATGTTTCCTACCTTGTTAAATCATAGTTAATAATTATGCCTCATGATCAGTGCCATCACATAGATGAATATATATTTTTGTATTTATAATAATTAGGGCTGCAACAACTAACCATTATTTTAATAATTGATTAATTTGTCCGTTTTTGATTGATTGACAGACAAAAAAACCCAATTATGTTTTAATTTCCATTCCTTTACTTAAATACATTAAATACATTTAAAATTGACATTAATTAAGATTCAGTCACTGGTTTGGTCCGTCAGAAAATCAGCAAAAATGTTTAATTGTTTTCCTAAAATTGTTTTATTTTGATTCAACACAAAGGTAGTCAGTCTGCTATCATGGAGAAAAACAGAAATGGGAGATTATACAGGTATACTGTTGAGAAGCTAAAATTCTGTGCATTTTATATGAAAAATAAGGTTGCCTATGGTGAATCGATTATTGAAAAAAAAATCTAAATGATAAAAAATAGAGTAATTATTACCTAATTTTATAATCAGTTAGTTACAGATTGATTAATCGTTGCAACTATAATAATACTAATAATATATAATTAAAGATTTTGGTATTGTTTTTTTTTTTGTTTTGTTTTTTTTGTTTTCCAAATTTTAATTTAAATGAGTTTAATAATGCGGCTATTGTTCTAATTCATTTTATTAATGTAATTTTGTAAAATTATAGCCAATCCTTCTGTTGTATTGAAATCTAAATAATTTATCATCATGCAATAATACACTACTATAAAATATAATGAGGAATTACTATACTGTACATGTGTTTGCATGCTAACGATCTACCGTATGTGAAAGTCTCTGCGGAGAGAAGACTGAAACCGCATGTGTCACCTGCAGACTCTGCAGCATGGCCTAACACGCCGTGCTGGAGAGCATCCCTCTGCAGTGAGGCCTACAGCTGACTGCAGTGGTGTAAAAGTCAGCGTAGCATAGCTGCAGTGTCCCACGGCCTGCTATACAGTAATAACCCTCACGCTTAACGGGCCTCTATATAGCAGCTCTGCTGAGGATGCACTATTCCTCTGCAGAAACTACCTCCCACCCTCCCTCCTCTCCGCCGCTCGTCAGAGAGCCGCTCAGGCGTGGTATGAGCTGTCACGGGCTGCTTGATGGCCATGCCCACATCGCCTCCCTCCACTCCGAGTGTGAAGCCTTCGACTCCATCACCCATCTTTTCCTCCCTTCCCTCCATCCACAAGCTTACCCGCTCGGTGCAGGAGGCCACAAAGAGGCCACTCAGGCAGGAAGAGGTAGTGCTTCTTTTCAAGTAGCAGCCACTGAAGGACAGGATTGACTAACTGTTTCCCTTTAGGGAAGCAAGACCTTTCACTGGTTGTCATATTTCTATGACAGCGCCATGTTAGGACGAGAATTGGATTTTGTAGCCACGACAAAAGGAATTCCCTTCCTCCGTATGCCGAGTGCTTTGTGTCAGTTTTGGAAAACCTTGAAATGTGGTAGAATACGTTAGATCAAATTGTGAAGGTGAAGCAGGGTTATTATAGTTTTGGAATTTTTATTTTAGTTGGCTTTTATTTCGTTGTGAGTTTTGTTTTTCAAATATAGTTTTAATTAATTTTCAAGGTGTTTTGTTAGTTTGTATTAGTTTTAGTTATTTAATAAATACTTAGTTTTAGTTAGTTTAGGTATTAGTTTTAATTTTTTTAAAGAAATGTGCATTACTTGTGCGCAATATTTAAAAAAAGCACCACGGGAGCGACGTCATCTGAAGGTGCTTTTCTATTGGCTGCTGCTAGACGACGTCACTTCTGTTTGAAAGCGCTCTATAAATAAAGTTGAGTTGAGTTGAGTTAATATAAAAAAAATAAATCTACTTAAAATCACATTTAAAATCATCCGCAAAGGGTCATGCATTAAATTAATTGCCAAAGACTAAAACAAAGAACATTTTTGCTATAATTATAGTTTCAGTTATTTTACAATTTTTTTAAAAGCATTTTTATTTTATTGTGGGAATGCTGAAGCATATGTTATTGTGATTTTTATTCTCCACACTTTTTTTGCCGCCTAACAACTCCCACATAATACTTCCAATTTACATTGTTCAAATTTCAACTAGCTTAAAAAATTCACGCCCCCCGGGGTATATACATATCGTCTGAGTCCACATTACTTACAGTATTCGCACAATTTAACGTTAAATATCAACTTTTCCCCATTCATTTTCAATGGGACAGACATTGAACTTTATCAAAGTATCACTTTCCACGCCCACTTCCAACATATAACTTATCATCATTACCACATGTCTGATACTGCTCGGTGGTAAAAAGCATTGTCTAGTAACCAGGAGGTTATCATTGCATAATTTATCTCACAATTAGCTTCATAAGCATTCCACATGCACTCAAATCTTAGCATTCAGCTATTAGCATTCAGCTTTCAGCATTCCCACGGAATTTCTCCAGAAATTGCACTTCATCTAGTTTCATTAACGAAATTGTCTTTTTAATTTTAGTTTTAGTTTTTTCGTTCGTTTTAGTTAACTAGAATAACCTTGAGGTGAAAATGATATGATGAAGTGTAATGAGGCTGTGCTGTCATAGTTTTGAGTAAAAATTGTTTTGTTTTGTTTTGTTTTTCTAAACGCTTCAGTACGAGTACTTCAACGCTGTGCTGATCAACGAAGTGGACAACGAGGGCAACAACGTGGAGCTGGGAGGGGAGTTCGTCCTGGAGCCCAATGACCACTTCAACAATCTCTCTGTCAACCTCAGCCTCAGCGTCGTGCAGGTGCCCACCAACATGTACAACAAAGGTGAGCCCAAAGCAAGCTGGGGGGCGTTCTTACCTTGAGCTGATGAAATAAAGCGGAGGAAATAAGTGGTTAATGTGAAAAATGGCTGAGGCTATCTCATGCTGACGACAGGGGGATCAATACCAAGTCGGGGCATAAAGAGAAGCGTAACTCCTGAGCGGCTTTTGTTTGGAATGTAATGGACTCCTCATACGTCTTGTGTTCGCCGCACAAAGGGAGGCTGCTGCCAGCTTGTCCACAGGAGGAGGGGAGGCCATGATTTAGTCAAAGGCATTGTGTGTCCTCGAGGGGGGTTAATAAAGGACAAAGGTCAAGCGCGCACTTGTGAGCAGGATGATTAGTTTTGTTACCATTTCATTTACATGAGTCTTTTTCTCACTTCGTCCCATCAGATCCAGACATAATGAACGGGGTCTACTGGTCCGAAGCCCTGAACAAAGTCTTTGTGGACAATTTTGAAAGAGATGCCACTCTCATCTGGCAGTACTTTGGTAGCGCAAAGGGTTTCTTCAGGCAGTACCCTGGTGAGTGGGGGTGTGCGTGTGTGTTTTGGTTGGTGTGGGAGGGTCTCAAGGGAGCCATCAGGCTTTCAGTGCAAGAGAAGCATCAGAATAAATGACATCAAATGGCTAAAAGGGTAATTTGGCTAATGTTGTAATTTTACAGACCATCAGAGAGGCTGCGCGCATACTGAGTGTAATTAATTATCATTTGCCATTCAGGGTCTGCAGGCGCACCGAGAGGCGGTGGGGATGCCAGATCCAAAGTTATCAGACCTCAATGATGTGAAACGTGTAGTTGGTTCACAACAGTGTTGGATCACAACAATACAGACAAAGGAATAATGTCATCCGGACAGTGGATCTGAATGTCTCATAGAGGAACTTACTGTATTTGTATTTTCAATATGTTATACTTAAAAGGGCCAAACTGATGGAGCATTGTGTTTCCGTAAAAGGAATCAGACAATGGAACAATTTAAATAAAGAAGTTAAAGAAGCCAATTCAAACAGCACATTTAAAAGTATAACTAAGTCCAGCTTGTTAGAAAATATGAACGAGGTTAATTAAGTTTGATTATGTCATTGTGTTTTTTGTTGTTGTTGTGGAATGTCAGCAACCGATATGTAAATTGAGAACAAAAGTCATGTAACTGTAGGACCAGCTGCCACACAATTTTAATTGTTTGTTTGTTTGTTTATGCTGTTTTTAAAATACATTATTTTGTAATCAAACTCTGGGGAGAAATGGGGCAGATAAAATAAGACTTTTCTTCTTCTTGAAATCTTGTGTATCAAAAGTAGGGATGGGAATGAACCGATACCAGGTACTCACTATGGCGGCGAATACCTCAAAAATATCAAAATTGCTAGTGGCATCAGGACATTTTATCGGTGACTACTCAAGAGTTGAGTACTTGTACTGGTATCATCCCTAGTATAATCAAAACGATTGATTTTTTTTTTCTGTAGGGGTGAAGTGGCATCCAGATGAAAATGGGGTGATCGGTTTTGACTGCAGGAACCGGAAATGGTACGTTTTCACATTGTTTGTTTTACCATTAATTCCAACCATTTGCTAAATGTCAGATTAAATATATATATATATATATATATATATATATATATATATATATATATATATATATGTATGTGTATATGTATGTGTGTATATGTGTATATATATATATATATATATATATATATATATATATATATATATATATATATATATATTAGGGGTGTTAAAAAAATCGATTCGGCGATATATCGCGATACTACATCGCGCGATTCTCGAATCGATTCAATAATCGGCAGAATCGATTTTTTTTTTTTTTTTTTTTTTTTTTTTTTTATTATTTATTTTTTTTTAGGATTCACACCTTGAGCATGGAAGAATGTTATATGAACGGCACATTAAGCCTTAATATTTTTATTTTAATGCTGTTCAAATGTGAAACAGATTGCAAACTGTTTGTGTACAGTGGCTCACGGTTATAAGCCTCAAGTTTTAGATAAATATATTCATACAAATCTTACAGTGTACATGTACAAATTTACTGATAGTATTTTCTAAATTTGAATGGAAAAAAATCGCAACAATCGACTTATAAATTCGTATCGGGATTAATCGGTATCGAATCGTGACCATTCGTATCGGGATTAATCGGTATCGAATCGAATCGTGACCTGTGAATCGTGATACGAATCGAATCGTCAGGTACGAGGCAATTCACACCCCTAATATATATATATATATATATATATATATATATATATATATATATATATATATATATATATATATATATATATATATATATATATATATATATAAACATATATATAAACACTACTGTATTGGCCACATCACAGGTATATCCAGGCGGCAACGTCACCCAAAGATGTTGTAATTCTCGTGGATGTCAGTGGAAGCATGAAAGGATTGAGACTGACCATCGCCAGACAAACGGTCTCCTCAATTTTAGACACACTCGGAGATGATGACTTCTTTAACATTATTGCAGTAAGTGATGCCACATACATACAATATTGTATTTTTGTTTTATTTTTTTTTATGTGGCTCATGAATGTGTTTATGTGTTTCCAGTACAACCAGAACATTCATTATGTGGAGCCATGTTTGAATAGCACTCTGGTGCGGGCTGACAGAACCAATAAAGATGTGAGTTCCGGTCAAAATCACGATTATATAATAATTGAAAGATGTTTTCAACCGTTTGCGTTATTGTTTTCTGCCAGCATTTCCGTGAGCATCTGGACAAGCTGTTTGCCAAAGGGATTGGACTTCTGGGGCAGGCGTTGACTGAAGCGTTCACAATCCTCAGTGATGTGAGTTCTAACACAGTCAGCCTCTTTACATCAATGAGCAACAAATTGTTAATTCCGTGCTAGCGTACGAGTGCTTCAGACAAAGTTTGTGCTATCCCCAAGCGCACCCACATCTGTTGTGAAATGTGATTAATGGCTGTAATTAATGGCAACGATTCGTATCGAGCCTGATTGGAAGACAAAGCAGATAAGGGCAGGAGCCACGCCACATGCTTTTTATCTCGCCGCTTTCAGGCGAGTGCCGGCGAGGCTGAGGCAGTGCGGTCTTTACCGCCAATTGTCAGATTAATTAGAGTTGTGCAATGAATATGATAATCAGGTGGGCAGCACACAAATGCTGCACTGCTCAGTCTTGACGCTCTAGTAGAGACATCAGACCAAGGCTGGAGTGGGACTCATTTTCAGACCTGGAGTTTCAGGGCTCAGACCGGCCCACTAAAGTTCACGTCTTAATGAACATACACAATTTTATAGTTCGTGTATCAATGTAAAATAGATGCATTCATACCGGAAGTCTTTCGGGTTACGCCGGAGTTCCGTTCCTACGCTAGCGATGTAACCCAAATTTCGACTTAAGTTGAATTTCTCCATTAAACTCAATATTTACATCAAAATAATTTGCATAAAAAATCAAAAATATGTTCAATGTTCGTCGGTGTCTCTCCTTTCTGTGATCTTTTTATGATGTCTAGCTTCGTTTCCTTGGTAATTGCTTTTCTTTTGGCTGAACCAACATTGATAGAAGACGTAGCTTTCTTCTTTGGTGCCATGATGTGGAAAGAAAGAGGGCGAAAAATCTAAAGATACTCCCACAAGTGCACAAGCGCTAGCACTACTATTTGACAAGTATGTGAACATAAAATGGGCACAAAAAAATAACTAAAAGAAATCAATAAGCAAATGTACATTAACTCATTTGCTCCCAATAACGTATAAATACAGTTGTTTTTTTTATGTTTTAAGTGTCCCAAAGACGTATTTATACGTACTTTTATTTACGTATTACAAAGAACAGTTGCAGAAATGATAGTTATTACACAAACGGCCAGCAAGTGGCAGCAGAGCAAAGGAGATAACCAGGGCCATGTTGAAAAAAAGCTCAATTACTCACAATTTTAAATCGATTTGTGAAAATTAATGAAATTAGCTATATTCTAATGCTAATCGCTGCAAAATGGAAACTGATAGAAATATACTTTTTTTTTTCCTGATGAAAGAAGAGACTTTAATCTTTCTTTTGATGGGTTCCATGTTTTTATAGCAATATAACACAATATTGTGTGGGCCTTGAAAAATCAGTCAAAATGCAGTAAAACAGCCGAGAGCGAAGGGGATTGCTTCTGTAAAAATAGCTGGGAGCGAATGAGTTAAAAGGGATAAAACATTTTATAATAAATAGCTAAATAAATAGAGGCCCACCGGGTATTGTCCCGCCCTTCTAGATGGCCCAGGTCCGCGAAACTGCATCAGACTCCAGATGAGTGAGATAATATTAATGAACATAGCACAAAAAGGAAGGAAATTTGTGTTTGGTAGTTGTAAATGAGGCTGCAACTGTTGAATATTTTTATAACTGACTATGCTCAACTCAACAACAAAGAAATTGTTTACTATCCAATGATGACCTCACTTCTCAACAACACTTAGGCTAATCAATTGAGGAAAAAAAGTACAATTTTATTACTGCTAATTCTGATCAGTTCGGTTAGAACTATGTTTCACAATCCGTATATTATTATCTTTATTGTAGCTCTGCACTGCTGCAGAGAGAGATGTTAAATTAGCGTTGTAGAATGCATTGCTGTTGGCAACGTAAACAAATTGACCTCTCGCAAGTAGATTTAAGGATTGATGAACAGCAATTCCGTAACTGTCATGTTATTGATTGCACCAATAACTGATCACACTGTTATGAATATTTATATTTACAAATTCTTACTGCCCTTTTGTAATAGTAAAGTACACTGCATGTACTGTACATTGTTAAAAAAAAAATAAAAAAAATGCTAAACTAAAAACGACTTCAATTTAAGTCACATTTTAAAACGTTTCCGCAGCCCGACGTCTTCCCTAACGAGAAGGTCATGTGCTAGTGTTGTTTATTCTTTTTAGCACAATGCAGTGATTGCATTTGGCATAACGTACGAATGCATAGCAGTGTAATTTCTTGGGCGCTCAGCTTGTGTGGCCTCTCCGCAGTTACAGGTCAATAAGCTACTTAATTACTGCAGTGCATCTTTCACAGAATTCCGAATTAAGAGCCGCCGCGCACTCCTCAGGACTATTAACGAGCACGTTAGCTGTATTTTATTGACTGATGGCCTCCGCAGCTGCCGCCTCAACAACATTTACAGTGCGGTGTTGGCCGGCTCTGTTTGTTTGAATGTATAACTAACAACACTGATTTGATTTGTTTCTGTTTTACTGCAGTTCAATCAGACCGGCCACGGGAGCGTGTGCAACCAGGCCATCATGCTCGTGACAGACGGGGCAACTGAAATGTATGATGATGTTTTTGAGAAGTACAATTGGCCAGAAAGAAAGGTGAAACCCGTCACAAACATTTAAAAATAATTTTTTTTACACATTTGTTCTTGCTCGGCCTATTTCTACCAACAAATATGAGTGTGCATTTGATACGCCATGCCAACTGGAGATCAACTTTTGACCTCTGGGGAATTGGTGTTCACGCCAATTTCATTCATAGCTCTCAAGTGAAATCCAAATCAATATGATGTTTTTCAACATGCCGGTGCATGAGAGAGCAGTGTTATTCCCTTGAGGACTAAAATATGGGAAATTAACTGCTTTCAAGGGCAGTGCAGCTCATTTTATAAAGCTCTGGTCGCCGCCCCCCAATAATACATCTACCCGAATTCCGCATTGGGTTTAATGAAATGAAATTGTTTGCTCTGCGATTCACAGAGCAATAAAAACAGCAGCTCGAAGGCATTTTCTTCATTCTTGTCAAGCATATGTGTGAGTCAGGGTAGCCCCCCCCCCCCCCCCCCCCTTCACGCAGCCTAAGGGCTTTTATTCGGTGACCATTCGGTTTTCTATAAGCTTTATGCTTAGCAAAGCATCTGGGACCAATGAGCCATGCATGTATTGGCAATGTCACACAGTGTGCTTTAAAAGGACAGTGGAACGTGCCCTCATGCTCAGTGCCTGAGAACAAAAAAATGATTTGAGTTGCATTACGGGGCTAAATGAAAGAAATTACATTGTCATTTAAAAAAAAAAAAGATCAGATTACTGTCTGTAATAAAGATGAGAATAGGATGCCTTAAGTCTTTCATATTCTGGTATAAATTAAAAATTACAGCACTTTTTTGCATCATCTTAATCATCCATCCATCCATTTTCCAAACCGCTTGCTCCTTACGAGGGTCGCGGGGGGTGCTGGAGCCTATCTCAGCTGGCTATGGGTAGTAGGCAGGGTAAACCCTGAACTGGTTGTCATCCAATCGCAGGGCACATCGTCTTAATCAGTTCATCTTTAAAACTTAGCGTTAAAGCGTTTTTTTTTGTGCCTAGGTGCGTATATTCCCCTACCTGATTGGACGGGAGTCTGCGTTTGCCGATAACCTGAAATGGATGGCGTGCGCCAACAAAGGTTTGATTTTTTGATAAACACAAAGTTGGAGGAGATGGAGGAGTTCAGTATAGAATGTGTGGGTAACTGCAAGTTTTCACCATAAAATGTGTGTGCGCTCCGACTCGTTCTGCCAAGAGGAAATGAAGTGGCACTTGGGGGGGTCAGAGGTCAATCTGCTCTAATCCCTCTTCCTGTCAGAGTGTCTCCCTCCTGACTGCTCAACGCTGATGGTTCCCACGTGTCGACACCCTCTGGTCACCAAAGTCACTGTCAAAAAAAAAAAAACTGATTGCAAAAGGGGGGAGGGAAGAACAAAAGCCGTAGCTGCCTCCTCACTGTGCACATTTTTACTTCATTTGTGTCTTTTTTTGTGCGTTTTTTGTTTCAGGATATTTCAGTCAGATTTCCACATTAGCTGACGTTCAAGAGAACGTGATGAGGTACCTGCATGTCATGAGCCGACCCAAAGTTATTGACCATGAACATGACACTGTGTGGACCGAGGCTTACGTGGACAGTGCAGTAAGTGTGCCTCTTAAGTTCTTTGTTTGCCTCTGTGTGCCATATAAGACAATAAAATCCTGTAAAATACTGTATTCAATTTATTTAAAACATTACATGGGCTTTCCTATGTATAACGCTTATTCCTTTAAATATGAGAGAAAATTCTGATTTATTTTTTTGTAAATAGAGTATTTATTTGTCCTTTTGATTATTTTGTTTTTTGAAAATCAACTTCCACATATGACTATTGATTTGTGTTATTTGATACATCTGGTCAAAGTGCTTTAAATTTGTACATTTATAACTGTCAAAAATGTCATAATAAATATACATATCAAACATATTAGTATTTCCAAAAATCAGAAAGAGCATTTCCCACTATTAATAAGTATACATGCCTCTTGGAAAAGCCATCAGCTGGGTGATACTGCCCTCTAATGGATTATCCGTGCAATGCATGTGTCAGATTATATACATCAGGGTGTTAATGGAAAAAAATATTATACTCATGAAATAGAGGGCTCAAAATGTATTTAATATGATACGTTTAGCTTTATTGAGTTAATTACATTCACGACTGTCTCCCCGTTCACCTCAGTATAAAAAATAACTATATAGACTCTACCCAATATATAAAATGTAACAATTTGCAGCCACTTTAATTTGGTACATTTTAAATCACACACTTTGGATAAACAGTACCTAAATTGAAAAGCTATAAAACACTTAAAGAAATTGAGTAAAGTTTACTCAAAAGACTGAGCCATGAGTCCACACATTAAATACGCCTGGCCAAAACAATGTACTTTTTTTTTTTTTGTATACTAAAATGTCTCAATCCTCATGGGGGAAAGTCGGTCCTAAAATAATTCATTTCAGTTTTGATTGACTGTCAGAAATATAATAATGTATTATTATTGTTGTAGCTTACAGTGGCGTAAAAGTACACATGCTGAAATGTTTACCTCTCATTTTCTACTTTAGATTAGATACCGGTCGGTAACTGTAATTGTGCATGTGTTTGTCATTCGTTCTATTGTTATGTCGCTGGAGTAATTCCTCATTACGAGCTTCATTAATTGTGCGGATTTCCCTCCCGATGCACAATTCGCAGGCAGTGTAAAATGTGCAAACTTCAATTCATTAAACACGCTATCTGTTGTTCTTTCTCTCTCAACAGCTTTCCCAGGCACACAAGGTAAACATATGCAATTGTTCTTATCGTCAGATGCAGCCAAATGAAGTGTTCATGCGTCATTTATTTAGCAGTTTACTTCTACAGATTACTAGAAGAGTAAGGAAAAAAGGGGCATCGAATTAAACCTGGAACAGCCATGATAAAGAGAAATTATACAAAATGACTTTTGAGGTTGAATAGCTTTTTTGTTTAGCAGACTTTTTGAACATCCATTCTTTGATGTTTCATTGAAAGTTTCTGAGCTGAGTGTTTACTGTACTTACACATACTGTATTTGAGCATACACACGCACAGGTAGGGGTTGGGAAAGTGGAATGCGTATGCTCCTTTATCTCTGCCTTGGACAGACCATTCATCATTCTGTGGACCATTGCATTTTATCTGCTAAAGCCCATAATAAAACTGACATTGGAGGAGAGTCGCGTATGCGTGCATGTGTGTGTGTATTGACCAAAGCATCCCAGTTTCCACTTCCAGTGAGTGTAGTGATGAATCTTCTGGCCCACCATTCCTCATTTTTGTCACATAAGCTGGTACATGCCGCAATGTACAGCTCGTTTGCTTCATGCCAATGCACATGCACAAATAAGCACCAACCACACACGCTCACAGCTCAGAAGCAGGCTGACTTGGTGGATGTAATTTTTATTATTTTTTTTGTCAGCCTTCATCCTGTCGGAGTTGGCCTCCTGTTCCTCTTGTCTGAAAAGAGGAACGCGGTGATTCGTCTCCTAACGTCTCTTAAAGTCCGCAATTAAACAGCTTGCACCGGGAATAAAGTGAAATCTATTTTCTTTGCCTCGGTGCAGTGAGATTTTATGTGTTCCCCTCATAGCCAGTATTGTCTGCTTATTTGTGGGCTCCGTGGCTACTATGGCACTCTGGAGAGCCTCTATAAAATTTTAAGTGGTGTACTTTACAGGGTGAAAAAAATACAACTAGACTGGCACTCGGTGCAGCCCTCTGCCAAAGTTTAAACTTTGGGGTGAACATAACAAGCACGTTTCCCATAAATGGGTCATTGACACATAAGGATGTCACCGAGGTTATATTGGTTAACGAAAAGTAACAAAATAACTAAGACTAAAATTAAAAAAAACATTTCGTTAACTAAATAAAATAAAAAAAGAAGATGCTTTTTTAAAAAAACAACGAAAACTAACAAACTATTTTACGTTCAAAAAACTAACTATAATTCATACATGCACCTGTTCATGAAAATAGAGCACATGGAGTCACATGACCTCCTGCATATGCCTACATTTTGTCATTTTTGATTTACTGATTTTTTTAGTTTGACTGAGAAGAAGTTCTTTTTTTTCCCAGTTAAATGACAAAGCGGGCCCAAGTCTGATGACCACAGTGGCCATGCCTGTCTTCAGTACTAAGAATGAGACGGTGAGCGACTGTAATTTATGCATCTGTTTCTTTTTGCTGTTGTCTAAACATGCGTGTGTTGGGTGCTCTCAAGCAGAAGAATCAGGGTATTCTGTTGGGGGTGGTTGGAACAGACATCCCTCTGCAGGAGCTGATGAAGCTGATTCCCAAACATATGGTACAAACTTCTACTTGAGGTACAAACAAATGGATGAAATTATGAATGATTTTCGTTGTCTCATCTTTAGTTGGGGATCCACGGGTATGTGTTTGCCATCACAAACAATGGCTACATCCTGACGCATCCCGACCTCAGGCCTTTGGTAAGGTTGTTTCCAAAACCACGTCGCAAGTTTGCCTGACTTGACCCTCTTGTTTTTTGTTTGGTTGTTTTTTGTATAGCCTCCATTGGCGAGGGTACACAGAGACAAATGTGTAATGTGGCCCGGAGGCGAAATGAGCATGTTATGATCTGTAATCCCCACCTTTTCCTTTGATGTATGCATGCAGGGATAAAGGCCACTCATAGGGCTTGGCTGGCCTGAGGTTTCCAGAGGTAACTTTTAACACTCACTGGCAGAGACCACAGCCGCTCGCCCGATGGCCAATGGGGCCCTCAGGAGCTATGGCTTTGCTAGTGGATCTGTGTGTGCCAGTGTTAGTGCTACTCCTCTCTGTGCAACTTGTGTGTTTGTGTGCGTGTGTTCGTCTCTGCTCTTCTTCTCGTCTCTTTGTGGCTACCAAACTGTGCCGTGATTGTTGTCATTGACTGGTTGTTTCTTGTGTACTGACTGATGATGTTCAGTAACCGGATTTGACGCGCGCCATTTAACGCATTCACGTAGAGTTATTTATCCGTGAATTCCCTATCAGTCGTATTAATTATTTTTCATTTACCTGACAGTGTTAATTTCACAGATGATGTGCTCAATAATTATCCAGCGCAAAGGCGGTGTTTGGGTTTCGTACGTAGACGTTTTATCATGTGTATTATCAGTTCATCTTTTCACAATAATGCTACAACTCTATACAATATAGAGAAAGTGATTATTCATTTTGTTTGTGGTGTTCCTCTGTGCAGTATCAGGAGGGTCAGAAGAGGAGGAAGCCCAACTACAGCAGCGTGGATCTCTCGGAGGTGGAGTGGGAGGACAAAGACGACATTGTACGGGAAGCCTTTGATTTACGGAGGGCAGCAAACGATCGCAGTGATTACATCACAAAAGGTTTCTCAGTGCGCCACCTCGTGTGCTTTTATCTTTCAGCTCCGCAACGCCATGGTGAACAGGAGGACGGGGACCTTCTCCATGGAGGTGAAGAAGACTGTGGATAGAGGGGTGAGCAAGCAGATGAAATTATGAGTCATGCCACCGTTATCAGATGAAAGCTCGTCTTAAATGAATCGCAACCTGTTTTTGTGTTTCCAGAGGCGTGTGTTAAAGATGCACAATGACTATTACTACACTGATATCAAAGGGACACCATTCAGGTGGGGAAGGGGTTTTATTTTATTCTCGAATGACTTCATTTGTGCTCTGTCACCCGGTTGATATTGTTGGATACATTTTTTTTTTTTCCCCCCCGGCAGTGTTGGAGTAGCACTCTCAAGAGGCCATGGCAAGTTTTTCTTCAGAGGAAACGTGTCTGTTGAAAAAGGTACAAAATATTTACAATTTTTTTTTACGTCTTATTCAATAAATGTCTTTGTTTTTTAATTCAAACAAAAAGTTCAGGGAGCTCCCAGCGTCATCAGTATGTCTTAAAATGTTAAATTAAAATGAAACTAATAACGTGCTCCCTATTATTTGCTACAGTAAAGAAAATTTTCCAAAATTTCAAATTATCTATAAGGTGAAAGGGACACTTGGCTCATTGAGCCATTTTCAGCAGTAAAAAGTTAATATTTTGTCGATAATTAATGTGGTAACTTCATTATTTTTTATGTACAATTAATACTTTTAAAAAGTAATTTTTCTACTTGCTGTCAACTAATGATGACATCACCTGTGCTGAGGAAGTAGGTCACGCCCAATCATGGCTCAACTTACTGACCAACCCCAGAAAACAGGTGAGCCATGATTGGCCGTTATCTACTTCCTGATGATGTCATCATCAGTCGACAGCAAGTAGAAAAATTACTTTTTAAGGTATTAATTGTACATGAAAAATAATGAAGTTAGCAAATTAATTCTGCACAAAATATTCACTTTTCACTGCTGAAAACGTTTCAATGAGTCAAGTATCTCTTTAAATTTTCACTCATCTCCGTTTTAATTTCAAACAAAAAACAAAAGGTGCAGCAGGTTCCCAGGGTCAGTAGCATTTCTTGTAAAGTTAAATGAAAATTTAAATAAATACTTCCTTGAAGTTTTACATGGATTTATTATTGGTAATCAGAATTTTTAAAAAAATGCAGGTGCCGATATTTGTCAAAAGGCTGAATATTGCCGCCAATAATCGGTCTATCGCTAGTGAAAAGGCTCAAGAATTTCTTACTTGACCAGATAACAACACTTCGTTAACTATTTCGTTTATATTTTAGAGTGTTATAGAAATGCAATGCATCATGGTCATGTTTTGGTTGCTTTATTAGCTACATGAGAAACGCAAATTATTAGCACAAACTCCCATAATGTTGCAGTGCAAACGATTCACCACAACAGCAAGCATGCAGTTCAATCATGTTTGACTGTCAATTAAAACCGAGCGTTATTAATTTTTATTGTTGAAGTTAAGCAGGGCCGAGACAGCTGAAGCGTGACTGACTTTTGTTTTTCAGGGCTCCGTGATCTGGAACAGCCAGATGTCGCCCTGGCAGATGAATGGTAATGTAATGCATGGTTTTGGAAAGCGGGCATCCATGCGTTATGTAGGTTAGGCAGGCCTCTTTTGTTCGCGAGGTATGTTGAGGGCAGTGATGTAACAACATGTCTCCGTTTTGGACCGAAGGACGTACTGCAACACCGAGGAGGAGCACGAGCACCGTCACCTGACTCAGATTCAAGCGATCAAGCTCTTCATGACGGGTCGCAGGCCCAACCTCAAGTGTAAGAAACAGACTTGAATATGGTTATGAAAAGATGATCAGTGTGGGAGGTGTTTAAGCTTAACAAATTACAATATACCGAACTGTTTTTGCAGGTGACCGAGAGCTGATCAAGGAAGTTCTATTTGATGCTGTTGTCACTGCTCCGCTCGATGCCTACTGGACTGGACTGGCTCTCAACAAGTCAGAGTAAGAATTCTTTTGTCCAGGCAGAAATATACAGACTGATGGGGGGGTGTTAGACCATCCAGATTGTGACCAGGTTGCTGCATCTGTGCTCATTTGGAGGGATATTTTTTGCCTGAGGCATTGTGGGAAATGTGAACGTGCACATCTGTGTCAGCACCATGAGGGCTGTAAGGTACATACAGGTCTTAGTACAACATATGTTGCCATTCATACGATAGCGTTTTTTTTTGTTTTTTTTTGGGTCAAATATTTTTATTGATATTTTTCATTTTATTAAGTGAATACAACCAGGGGGATAACACAAAAAAAACAAAAAACATGCATTTAGCTTTTTTAACCTTTAGCTTTTTTTAACTCTATAAACTCTTTTACATCGTCTAGTATTCTGCTGTACTATGAAAACTGTAAAAAATAAATAAATAAATAATAATAATAAAATCCTTCACATTAAATCACAATAAATTAGGGGTCAGGCGATTCAAATTCTTAATTGTAATTAATCATGACTTCCATGGTTGACTCACGATTAATCTCAAATTTTATATCTGTTCTAAATGTGTAATAAAATGTATAATAAAATGTTTTTTTCTCAGTTTTCATAATCTTAGCATAAAAGTGGGGAAAAAAAATGTTAAACTAATAGAAATATGGTTCCATCTTTAGGTGATTCATACAGTAAATTCATAATTCACAAAATTAAGTTAAAATTAAAAAGATGTACTATACAGCAAAAAAACGAGTGATATTGATTTGTGTTGAGGTATTTTTCTGCCACTAGATGGCATCATTGAATTTTTAAGACGTTAGTGACAGCTCAGTGCATTTTTCTTTTCATATTAAGAGCTGTCATCTTTAACATGTAGTAACTTGTGAAATTCTGCACTTTTTTTTTTTTTAAATGTAAAATACAACTTGACCCCAGTCTTGCATTATTATTCAATTTATTACTGCTAAATTTGGACGCGGATTCATCTGCTGTGTTGCAACTGGAATTCCCTCAATACAGGCTTTCCAAGTAAAGGGTGGTCATTAATCATGCATTAAAAAAAATTTGTGGCGTAAAAGGAACTTTAAGTTGACTCAAAATTGACGCACTAATTTTGACACCCCTACTATAAATACAGTCATCAATCTGGTCAGTTTAGTGATATTCAAAACAAGAGCTGTATTAAATATTTGGCCTTTTCAAAGATAATGCTTATTGACCTAACTTGTGTAAATCGGCATGTCTCCAACCATGTCAATCTACAAGGACAATATAACTCTTTAATTGGACCTCATTAGTTTGTGGGTTGTATTTAATGCCCTGCGCAGTCTGTAATCTGTGCGTAATCAGCTGCTAATATGATGAATTAAACGTGAGTATGTGACACTGTGCCTCTTCTTCAGGAACTCCGACAAAGGAGTCGAGATCGCCTTCCTGGGCACGCGCACAGGCCTGTCAAGAACCAACCTGTTTGTAGCGGCAGATCAGCTCTCCAATCAGTGAGTGTCACTGCACTTGTCGCCGTTTGCAGCGTGAGGCAAGGCGCCGATTGGTGTTGATAAATGTCATCCTGCGCTCATCGCCGTCTCGGTGGGTTGCGTGTGCGTCCTCAGAGACTTCCTGACAGCGGAGGACAAGGAGGGCGTGTTTAATGCAGATCACTTCCCTCTGTGGTACAAGAGAGCAGCAGAGCAGGTCCCAGGCACATTTGTTTACTCCATCCCCTTCAGCACAGGTAGGCGCCACACAAACACAAAGAAGCTCCACCAACATTTTTCAATACATGTAGAAAAGAGACAATATTTTATCACAACAACATGTTTGAAGCAAACAACAAAAAACACCAAGGATGGCACAAAACTGCTGAATTTATTTTGTGCATTTTTTTCCCCCACAAAAATCAACTCACTCAAAATTTCAATATTACGTTACGTTAGGTTTGTCCTGCATATAATTACAAATCCGCAAAAAAATATCAGGCCTACTCATGTTAAACTATAGGGCAATTGACGCATAATCGCACTTCAGCATTTGCAAATTTACATATTTGCAGCTTTTTTTCCTCAATGTTTTTTTTATAATTATGTTTTGTTTGTTGTTGTTTTTTTTTCTGGTATTAATTTCCATATTTGACCCCAGTTTGTCGTGAAAAAAAGCTGTGTTGGTTATTAACCTTTTCCCAAAAAAAAGAATTTGAGTTTGTTGGAAAAAAGTTTTTCAATTTATTTATTTACTTACTTACTTACTTACTCACTCACTTATTTACTTATTTAATAAATATTAAAGGGATACTTGACTCATTGAATATGTTGTCCAGAATGAATTTGATAACGTCATTATTTTTCATGAACAATTAATACCTTTAAAAAGTAATTTTTCTACTTACTGTCGACTGATGATGACATCACCTGTGCTGAGGAAGTAGGTAACGGCCAATCATGGCTCACCTATTTTCTGATGTTGGTCAGTAAACTGAGGTGTGATTGGTCATTAGCTAATTCCTCAGCACAGGTGATGTCATCATCAGTCGACAGCAAGTGGAAAAATTACTTTTTGAAGGTACTAATTGTACATGAAATATAATGAAGTTGCCACATTAATTAGAGACAAAATATTCACTTTTTACTGCTGAAAATGGCTCAATGAGTCAAGTATCCCTTTAAACAAGGGACCATTCAGTGTTGTCGGAGACCACATGCGGCCCACGAGCCACCAGTTGCTCATCCCTGGTGATATAGACAAATATTCACTCTCAGATTCAACCTATCAGCAATTTAAATTATTCAATTAACCTAAAATGCATATTTTTGTGATGTGAGTGGAAGAAGGAAAAACACTGGGAGAATATTGCTAACGTGACTCCAGAAGGCAGCAGCTGAGATTCAAACCAAGAACCTCTAAGGCAGAAGTGCTAACCACTTGTCAAGTTTATTTTGAAAATCCTGGACAAAAAAAAAAAAAAAAAAAATCTACAGCTAGTATGAAAAAAATGTGGAAGAAGTTGAACGTAGATCCTACATACTTGTATGGAGCATTCAGCTGTCAGCATTCCCACATAATTTCTCCAGAAATTGCACTTCGTCTAGTTTTACTTACCTTATTCTTTACTGCATGACCGATTTCTGTTTCATGTAAAACACTTTGTATAAAGCAATGCTGGTTTTAAAGTGCTTAATAAATAAAATCGAGTTGAGTTGAGTTGTATCTACAGGTACATACTCAAAATTAAATGTACATATCTAGACACCATCGAGTTTGTTCCCCACAACCTGCTTTGTTCAATCAGTTGTTTCAGAATGGCCAAACTCATCCGGCTAAATGGCGCCATCTAGCGTGGAGAATAAAAACTTGATAACTGAATTGATGTAATTTACTCCAGTAATATTGATTTATTCTCCTTCACCTCGTTCCTAGCTTTGGAGAATAAAAGTGTTGTTTTGGCAAGCACAGCAATTCAGCTCCTTGATGACAGAAAATCACCAATTGTTGCAGGTAATGTTAATCTCCCGTGTCATTATTAACATGAGATGAGCTATTATAATTTTTGGATGGGTGTGACACAAGTTGACTTTTTATATATATATATAATTTTGCATTCAGCTGTGGGGCTTCAAATGAAGCTTGAGTTCTTTCAGAGGAAGTTTTGGACCGCCTGTAGACAGGTATGTGAACAAACTACAGCAGCTTTTATTAAAGTCACAGATAACTGACGAATGTCACAAAAAATATATGCTGAAATAATAATGATGTCTCAATTTACTCACACATTAACTTAGTCTGTGCCGGTTTAGTTCAACACAAAGCTGATAGTGACTTATTCTGTTGCATGAATGACAATAAAGTGAGATTAATTGAACGTTCTGCCATCTAGTGGAAGATAATTGTTCTTGCTGTGACTTTATCAATACAATAAGAAACTAAATCAGATCATTTCTTGTGTATCACTGTACCTGTAACTCTCTCTCATGTACTCAGTGTACAGCTCTGGATGGAAAATGCAGCATCAGCTGCGATAGCGAGGTAAGAAGAATCACCACATTCTGAGATTTATGACGCCTTTTGCTGAAGGAGTCTCTTTGACAGGACATCAACTGCTACCTCATTGACAACAATGGCTTCATTCTTGTCACGGAAGAGCTGTCGCAGGTAGAATCAAATGGTTTTTTTTGTTGTTTTGTTTGCTGTCACGTTATTGTTTCAAGGTTTGTTTGGCTTTTGAGGCATATTTTTTGTTTATAGTTTTGATTGTACTCAACTTGGTTCAACTTCCTTATGTGTGGACTTTAAAGTGACTTTATGTGGGTGTTTGTTGATGACTGAAACTGTTCTCCCAGACAGGGCTCTTCTTCGGCGAGGTGGAAGGTGCCGTCATGAACAAACTTCTCCAAATGGGCTCGTTCAAAAGGTCTCACTCAACTAATATTACAGACCGCACGTTTGATACAGTGAATTAAAATACGGTTGGCATGTTTATTGCTGCAGGATCACACTTTATGACTACCAGGCCGTCTGCAGGGAGTACGCTGGGAGCAGCGACAGTGCACGCACGTTGTCTGATGTAAGTGCAGTACGGAAGAGGAAGCAGTACTTGTTGAGGAGTAAACGCCTTCATTACAATTTACGTTATTGTTGTTTCTGTCTTGCAGCCTTTGACTGTTGTCAAGTGGCTGCTGACCGAACTTGTAATGTAAGAATTAAATATATGATCTATTAGGGCTGTGGAGTTCATCAAAATTCAATTACAATTTCAATTATTACATTCCACAATTACAAAATCAGCATAATTGTATCCATCCATCCATCCATTTTCCTGACCGCTTATTCCTCACAAGGGTCGCGGGGGCTGCTGGCGCCTATCTCAGCTGGCTCTGGGCAGTAGGCGGGGGACACCCTGGACCGGTTGCCAGCCAATCGCAGGGCACACAGAGACGAACAACCATCCACACTCACACGCACACCTAGGGACAATTCGGAGCGCCCAATTAACCTGCCATGCATGTCTTTGGAATGTGGGAGGAGACCGGAGTACCCGGAGAAGACCCACGCGGGCACGGGGAGAACATGCAAACTCCACCCAGGAAGGTCCGAGCCTGGACTCGAACCGGAGACCTCAGAACTGGGAAGCTGACGTGCTAACCACTCGACTACCGTGCCGCCAGCATTATTTAAAAAAAAATATATATATTAATACTGATTTTTTTTGTTTAAATTTTATGCATTTACATCTTTTTTATTTTAAAATAACTAATAAATTTTGTTTCATCCAAAATGAACTTGAGCATAATTATGTTTCAAAGAATTTAATTTGTCTTAATATTTTTTGTTTTTTACGTTTAAACATTTCTTGTTTTGTACCAAAAAATAAATGATCGTCCTACTGTACATGCTGCACTCCAACTTCAACTTTTGCCAACATAAATAAATATATTTTTATTATTATAAATATATCTCAATATAAATTCTGTTTGGTCCAAAAGGAACTTAAATAATTCTAGTGTTTCTATTTTTTTTTTTTTATTGTTCTTAATATTTTTAAATGCTGAAACATTTTGTTTTGTACCAAAAAATAAATAATTGTTTGAATAATCATTATTTCAATTATTGCTAAAATAATCTTGATTATTATTTTTTCCATAAACAAGCAGCCCTGTAATGTAATTTAAAAAAAATAAAAATAAAAAAACTCCATTAGCACTGGCGCAATATAAAGTTGTAATGTGGAGCCAGGTTTTCCTATAAGTGGATTGATTATACAATACTACTATTGAAAGGCTAAAACATTAGGTACCCTTGTACAATTAGATGAGCTCCAATTCAATATGCAAACAAATAATTTTAATAATTAATCTTAATATTCAGATGTATTGCACCACAAATATACAATAGCTGAATAAGATTTAAAAAAATATATATATATATGTAAAAGCTGAATTTTTGATTACTGTAGCTTAGCATATGCATCGTTCATAACCCAACATACACGTTCAGAACGAAGTGTTATCATGTATGTTGTTTGTCATATTCAACTCTAAATGGTACAGTTGTGTTTGTCTTTTCAGTTTTCTGCTGGAGTTTAACCTGTACAGCTGGTGGAATGTCGATCTCTCAGTGAAAGGTAACAATAGCTGATTTCATGAACATCAATACAATCATAAGGCTCTTCCAATGCCAAAACTGAGCATTGTTTGACTATAAAGTACAGTAGAGGGAACCCCAGAAAAATGTACTTTGTCCTACATGACAGCTCAGCGATCTCGAGGCAAGACCACCATGGTGCCATGTGACACAGAATACCCCGCCTTCGTCTCAGAGCGCACCATTAAAGAGACCACCGGAAACATTGAATGCGATGGCTGCGTCAGGTAACAAACTCATTTTCACTCAAATTCTGCCGTTTGTTCCAATTGAATGCAGCGTATATAATATCACGTCTCAATTTGGGGGCTGCAGATCCTTTGTCATCCAGCAGATTCCCAGCAGCAATCTCTTCATGGTTGTCGTGGGCAACAAGTGTGACTGCAGCAATGCTCCGCCAGTCACCATGGATCCCATTGAGATCATGTATATCCTTTACAAATCAGATTCTTCATCCCAAATTGCCATTTGAAAATTGTGATGTCAATTTCAATGTGATGAATTGTTAGCAATTGCTAGTAACCTTGACCACTTGGAACATAACGAATCCCTCAAGTGCGACAGGCTGAAGTTTCAGAAGGACAGAAAGAAGCCGGAATCATGTCATCCTTTCCACCCTGAGGTATTAGTAAGGCGCAACTTTAAATGGGAAAAATAGATAAAATCATACCTCATAAAGATGATGTCATATGTTTAATGTCTTCCTCAGGAAAATGCCATGGAGTGCGGTTCGGCCTCGCGTCTCTACTGTCCACTTACAGCCGCTTTGCTCCCATTATTAATAGTAGCGAGTGTCAGCAGGTGACCATCGGCAGCAGAAGTTTGCAGCAACCAATAAAGGACTTAACAACAAAAGGCATAAAACAAACAAAAACGTAGGAAACAAGGCCAATCGTAAATGTTTTCTTCACATTTCTGCAGGAAGTGCTTTAGTGAGAACAACATTCTAACTCGCACACGATAAACATCCATTCATGGAAAGAAACTGCAAGATTTTTGTAGATTATGCCACTCAAGTTATTTGTGCAATGGACCAATTTGTGTTTGCTGTGAGAACTTCCGTTATAGATCAAAAAGAATGCAGGACAGGTCAGAAAGTAGTTTGGACAACAGATTGCTAAAACACTGCTATCATATCTATTTTTCATCATACTCTATATTTTAGATTTATCCATGTGGTACATGTAAAATATTAAAGAGTAATAAGAGCACTTTAACTTGCTTTATTTTGTCATTGTCAGACATACTACTAATGCATGTTTTAAACAGTGTGTCCAAAGAATGTTCAATGAATATGTTTAAGTCTGATCGAAACGATCATGAATAAAGACATATTTTTCCTTGACATATACACGATGTTCATGTTTTGTGTTTCCAAAGAGTCTGTACTGACTGAGAAATGACAATGATTGGTCAACACATTTGTTTTATCCAGATTTTAAATCTGCATAAAATGATCAATGTTTCTTTTACATTAAATATGTATGGATACAATTTAATATAAGCACTGAATTATACGTTTGATTGCTTCTTGCTTTAGCAATATTGTCAAAAAGTATCAACACAATCCTAAAATAAATTCTAAAATCTGATTTCTATTGCAGGTGTATATAATAATTTTTAAAAATTTCTAAATTTAATTACAAAAACAAATTGGGCAAACTTGGTAAATACCAGTTAGGATTTCTTTTTTTTCTTTTTTCTTAATATAAATAGTACTGTATCGCTGGCGTCAGGTCAAAATCTATGTACCAATTTAGGGGAAAATTTTTTTGCAAATTGATACGTCGCAATTTAGAATTTATATATATATATATATATATATTGCAAATTGATACTTTTGGTCCGTTATTTTTACAAAGTGTGTAGAATGTTTGCGATTTTTTTTTTTTTTTTTTTTTTTTTTTAATGCTCATTCAGTTTAAAATCACACTATTAATTACAGTAATATGCCCCCCCAAAAAATGTTCTATCGCTAATTGGTCGTTGTTACTGGGCCACCATCTTTTTTTGCAGCAAAGTCCATCAGTGATAGTCTACAGTTTCAAAAAAATAAAAAATAATAAAAAAAGTGTGGAAACTTGTTCAAACCAGATTGGATTAATATAGTCATATTTATGTATTATTTAATTTCTATCACTCGTTTTTTAAATTTTATATTACATTTGGTTTTTATTTTTCGTCTTCTAGTGGTGTACAAGCATTCACTCAAGGAAGTTCTCGGGCTTCGTGAACTCACAAATCTCGCGAGAATTCATCTTCCAGCGCAAGGTGAAATTGTTTGCAGCAGGTGCTTAATGACTACCTACTGCCTTTTACACAATAAAGTCAGAGACGCTCAGCTTTAGCAGCAAGTGTGACTTTATGTAAGGCTACACTTTGCACCTTCTTTGGTTTTTAATTAAAAAGAAAATAGATGCCTCCTAAAAAGCCAACAGTAGCTTTAAATGAAATGCCCGCCGCCAGTAAAGCTTTACTCGCCTCAAAAGTGAAGAGAAAGTCCGGTAAAAGCAAGGAAAACAAATATCTGTCGTTCGTCAGGTTTCACATTCGTGGAGGTTTGATGCTAATGCTATCGTTTTCTCGCCTTTAGGTGTCGTGACTTTGCGTCGAATTTCCATGCACCCGACCACGAGCGTCATGGTGGTCGAGGCGCTCAAAGTGCTGGACTCCAGGAAGGGGGTGACCAAACAGGCCATCCAGAACTTCATAAAGCGAAAGTACCCCTCCGTGGACAACATCCGTCTCAAGTACTTCGTCGGCAGAGCCCTCAATAAAGGCCTGGAGAACGGCACTTTGGTTCGACCTGCCAACTCACCAGTCACCACGAGCATCCTGGGCAGATTTCGGGTAAAGTCACGGTGTTTGTTTCAAGTTTTTATTGCGCCAAGGCACACATTTTACAGTCGAAATTATTGCACACCGTGTAACAAATGTCACAATAAGTAGAAATACTGAAATGACGGGTTTATAAGAATCGAGCACAAAACTATGTTGAATGGATGCGCAGATTTGGTGTATTTTCTGCCACCTAGTGGCAAATTGTTAAATTTCTCATTGCTGCCATATATAAACTTGGATTCAACCCCGCCTGGTTTCATCGCAGTAGTCGTCGACGACATTAAGACAAGTGGGTTTTTATTTTTTGTGTGTGTAAAGCTTGCACCAAAGCGTAAAGAGTCCAAAGCAAAAGCAGAGAATGTGGAGCCGAATGTGGAAACGGCGGCAAAGGAAGCACCCGAGACGAAAGCTGGTAATAGTCCAACATAATAATTATATTGAAACTGTTACAAAGTTGTTTTTAAGAGAAACTTTTATTTTTAGGTGGCATAAAGAGAGCAGCTGCAGATGAACTAAAATCACCAAAGAAAAAGGTGAGAAGGGCTGTTATACATGTTTACATTTATATTTTGCTGGGAGTGGACACTTTTTCTTTTTTTCTTTTTTTTCTTCCTTCCATTCCAGTTTAACTCATTTTGTTAAATCTGAATACTCTAGCCCCATCTTGTGGCCAAAATTCTATCCTATGCTCATTTTCATGCCAGTGATTTGCCATTGTTTTGGCTGAATGTACAATATAATTGAGTTAATCTTCTATAAGAGTTTTGACCAAATAGGCTTATTCCTGACTGGTTAAAAAAAATAATCTTGTCTTCTGATCTATATAGACTAGTCTGTTTTTCTTTTTAAAGCGATAAAAATGTTTTTGCCTTGACTAGTTTTGGCGTCGACTGCTGCCTTCCTCTGAGGAAGGTGTAGTCAAGGTAAATGAAACTTTTGTTGTTGTTCCTGACTGTTTAATGTAGCTAGTTTTCTGCCCCTTTTTAAGGGTCCCAGTAAATCCAAGAAGGATGAAGAGGACGTGGCTCCCCCCTCCAAGGTAGCACCAGCGAAGAAGCCCAAAGCTAAAAAAGCTGCCAATGAGAAAGTTGACGCTAAAGCAAATGTGAAGAGCAAAGCGAAGTCCAAGGAAACTGCGGATGCCGAGAAGACGACAAAAGCAAAGTCCAAGGACGCTGCGGATGCAGAGAAGACAAAAGCAATGACCAAGGAAGCTGCGAACGCCAAGAAGACAAAAGCGAAGCCCATAGAAGCTGCAGATGCAGAGAAGACAAAAGAAAAGACCAAGGAAGCTGCGAACTCCAAGAAGACGACAAAAGCAAAGTCCAAGGAAGCTGACGATTCTGAGACAAAAGTGAAGCCTAAGGGGGCAAAGGGTAAAGCTGCCAAAATTTCTGACAAAGAAACTGAACCAAAAGATGTTGCTGCTAAACGAGGCAGGAAGAAGAATATAGAGTGAATGTTTTATATAACATTTTACATTCCAGTTTGTCAATAAAAAATAAATCTTAACTTTTGTAACTCATGACTATTCTACTGGGCCTGGTTTGTGTATTTAAAGAACTGAATTCTAAAGGACAATGGCTATACATCCATGTCGGGAAGCTGCTCCTGACAAAAATGAAAAAAAAATAAGATTTGAGTCTGGGATTAATGAAGTCGCGGTGTGAAAGAGTGTGTGTTTCAATTTTTTGACTGGAATGTAATTGCACCTCTGCTGCATTGGGTGGCAGAGGTGCTCATTGTTGTGCGAAGGGAACAAGTGCGGAACACTGATCTGTGTATATTACTGGAGAGCCGATAGACCAAGACTTGGAATTTTAATTTAAAATATCGAAATTGGAAAACTTTTTTAAGTCCATAAGTGATTTTTGAGTAATTGTAAACGGACAATTTCCGGACAATCCTGAAGCGTGACGTCATCTGCAAGTGACCCCAATCACATCTGACACCGTCAGCCTACCCCAAGACAGCTGTAGATTACCACTACCAGAGTGTGAATGTGTGAGCGTCTTTGAGTGTCCAAAAAAAGCACTTTCTAAATATGATCCTTTATTTTGCATTTATAGAATTATAAATAATTAGTATTGGGGTCTAAGGAACTGAGCGATAAAAGGAAAACGGGGTCTTCAAAGCAGCACATGCTGTCCAGTTGTTAGGATGGGAGGAGAGATGGCCTCCCTGCGACTTCAACGGTTCGCACGGGCGCGTATGGGCTATCGGCTCTCCAATAATATACATTATATTTCCAGTCCTGGTCCTTGATAGTAGCTTTGTTGGACAGGAACCTCTAAAGCTGCGAGCTTTTGCCCCTCGAGGACTAGGACTGGGGAAGCCTGATAAAATGTCTTGACTTAACATTCAACAAAAGGGCAGAACTGCTCCTGATAAAATTGTGGCCCCATGTAGCCTGTCACCATCATCTGAAAATGTATTAAATGTTCCTAGAGTTGTCAAAGTATCGTTGAATATCTTTAACTTCTGGGAACTAGAGACCCACTCAATTTTTGACTCGGTTTGAGCTTGTGTATTGCGTTTCCACAAGTGTACAATTACAGCAGGAAAAACTCGTTTTGCGCACTCAAGCTTGTGATTCGCGTCTGTCTCACTGTCAAATGAATGTGACTGACACTTAACTTGAATTACACCTTTTAAAAGAGGGAATTTATTGGTCTTTTTTAAAAAAAAAGAAAAAGTCTGGACTATTTCATTGTCACTAATAGAAACAGTAGGGAAGCACTGAGTCTTTTGAGCACGTCAAGTGCTCTTCAAGTATGTTAGTTGAGTTCATAGATCATATCTTCAGCAGTCAAACTTCCACTTGACTTCGCACACTCCATACAAAGAAGCCATTTTGAGCCAGTGTACGGTGCCGCTGTGCAAACGCTCCGTTCTTTTGTGAGGAAGAGTTGGTCACAAAAGCTCATAATTGAACCAGGAAAGCGGGTGGATTCGAGAGGTATTAAAAATGTGGCGTCCGCTGATGACTGTTAAAAACAAATAAATATGCCTTCAATGAGCTCGTTAAAAGCATTAAAAACGTCTTGTGTGGGGCGACGGTGTAAAGTGGTCCACATGTAAACAAACTGACTCAGGAGAGAGAAATTAAAGTGTGCGGTTCTCTCAAAGCCACAAATGCAGCGACGACGGCGAGCCGAGCGTCCGTCCGTCTCTCTCGGCTTGATGAAGCGTGAAAAGATGGCCGCCGCGTCATCTGGGGTGCAGCAGGAAGCGGTGCAGGTACTCGGAGAAGGCGTGCCAGTGGCGCCACAAGAAGGCGGCCAGGACGACGAGGAGCAGCGTGGAGAGCGTGCGCGAGCGCGTCTTCATCAGCGGCACCACGCAGTTGGCCAGCGTGGACACGAAGACCAGCAGCACGGCCATGACGGCCAGCAGCACGTTGATGAGCTTGCCCAGGAGCGTGCGCGCCGTGGCATTCTCCAGGCCCTCCAGCTGCACCACCTGCTGCTGCTGCTGCTGCAGCTGCAGCTCCATCTTGGAGATGCGCGTCTGGCAGGCCTCCAGCGCCTCCTGGGGGTCACACGCGGGACGGCTTCAAATGAGTATTCTGCTGATTATCCCATCAGATTAAAAAAAAAAAAAATCTTAAATGATTAAGTCAAACAAAATGCATGTGATGGCCAGGTAGTATTATTTCTGTCCACTTAGAGGCACCATCGTCACGCTCCACTGTAGTATCTGTGACTGCGTGTGTATGTCTTTAAAAGGCAGGAGCTGGATGGATTTGTTTCGTATTTATTTTAGGGATGGGTAAGTACCTATGCCAGGTATCGGGTTGATAACCGGCCTTATTTCAAGCTATCGGTACTTGCGGCCATTTTACAATCTGGGACTAAATGCATGTCTGACAGATGCCCATTAAGATTTACGACCACAGTTTCCTTGGGGCTTTTTCTGGCCACTGGATTATTATTTCATTTTCTTTAACCATCTTACTTTATTAAAATTAATTTTATTGTCTGTTCCATACCTTTTTTTTTATGCGCAAATGGATTAGATTTTTTTTTATAAAATAAAGATAATAGAAAATTGTCATTCATTTCATGCAATTTTAAGGAGAAATTGGGATATGTCTTTAAAATTATTTTCAATAATACTAGTGGTATTAGCACTTGGTATTGGTGACTACTCAAAAGTTGAGAACAAAATCTATTTTTTTATGAACAAATTGAATAAAAATAGACAGTCAACTTCACACAATTTTAAGGGAAAAATACTATTTTGGGATATATATATATATATATATATATATATATATATATATATATATATATATAGTATAGTATATATCAAAAATGTCATGCAATTTTAAGGAAAACGCTATTTTTGGTCTTTAAAATTATCTTTTTTTTTTGTATGTCTCAAAAGTACTACTGTGGTATTGGTACTTGGTATTGTTGGCTACTCAAAGTACTCACTGATTTAATTCTATGTGGTATTGGTCTGAAACAAAGTGGTATTGTTGGTGTGCTGTATTTTTTTTTTTTCTGATGTAAAATATGTGCCTTGGCTCAAAAAGTTGTGAAACTGATACCATATATTGAGCGGTGTGATTTTCTGGTTCGCGTGACATCATCGATGCTGTAGATGAGCTCTCAGTCTCGACGTCAGCCCCTCCCACTTATTGCGTTAGCCGACTAACACAATAAAGTCGCTCCACTGTGTGTTTACCGCGGGCGTGGCCAGTATCGCTTACCTGGATGTCTCGGGCTCGCTCGTTGGACTGGTACGCGATCTTCTCCTCCATGCTGGCCAGCTCCTGTTTCAAGTTGAGGATTTCGTTCTGGTGCAGCTCGGTCAGATCGTTGAGCTGCTCTTCCAAGCGTTCGCACCTGCAACGGCAGCGCAGACACCAGTAGAACGATTGTGTCTTCATTAATATTAATCGACTTTCCACTTGTATGTATGACAAAAGTAACTTTTGGCCCAAATATGTCCAACGGCTTGCGTTACCTGAAGCGCTCCTCTTGCAGAGCCTCCATGATCATCGTGTAGTCGCGTTGATAGTGCGACTTCAAATTGTCGAAGGACTCCTCGAGTCGCCCTTGGTTGTCCCGCAGCTCTTGGAGCTCGTGGAGTATAGCGTCGAACCCCGAAGCCTGAGAAGGATCGAGCGTGTTCCCCCTGGAGCTGGGGGGGCCCCCGGGGCCTCCGGTCGTGCTGTTGGCCCCGGCGGAGCCCGACGTGGCGCTGGAACAGTCGTCCTCGCTGCCGTACTTTGGACTGGACTGCAGGTGGCCGGCGGCCAGCGTCCTCATGCCGCCGGGGCCGACCCCGTCGTCGCCCGGCGTCTCGTCCAGGGAATCTTTGAGGGCGGCGATGTTGTCGGCGCTCCCGAACTTGTTGCGGATGAGGAAAGCGAATTCTCTCGGCTTGGACACCACGGCTCCGGCTGCTGAGTGAGTGGCGTGCGAAATGCTGGAGAGGCCGCCCGTCACCTGCGATGGTTATTTTACAGTTTCAATTACACTTTTGCTCTTTATTGATCTCAAACAAGTACAAAAAACAAAAATCAGCATAAGCTCAAAGTTTTCGGTTCGAGAAGGGGCAGAAGAAGCAGCTTTGGCTTCCTATCTTGTCAGTACATAAACAGTAAAAATGAATAAATAACTTAAAAAACAAAAAAACAAAAAAACGGTTCATTCCAAACCACCCCCCACATCCACTATACATTTATTTTATGCATAATACCAATGCAATATACCTGTGAGGTGTAGGTATTATTTTTGTCCACTTGGAGTCAACTTCCTCAATTTCAACAGTACTATACTATATCTGTGAGTGTGACTGAATGCGTGCAACTTTACAGTGAAAGGCCTGTTGAGTGACAGTTGTGGCAAACTGCCTTTGTCACTGCCATCAGTGGCTGTGTCAATCCTTGACCACCTGTGGAGGGATTACAACTAGCGGTAGTAGGCTAGATTAAATTCGCTACATGTGGCTGTGTAACTTAAATCAGTTCTACTTTGCGGCATCATTTAATGAAGTATGAAACGATCCCCAAATATGGACATTCTGTGTCTTTTACTTACTCTTTCTTCCTGGCCCGTGCTCTAAATCATGCAATATACTGAAAAATGTGCAATCAAATTAAATATACAAAATATTAAAATCGGTGATAGAGTGAAAAGTGAAGCATGATATAGAAATGGACGACGGTACAGCTATAGTAAAAATTAGGGGTGTTAAAAAAAAAATCGATTCGGCAATATATCGCGATACTACAGCACGCAATTCTCGAATCGATTCAATGGGCAGCCGAATCGATTTTTAAACATCCATTTTTGATGGAAACATATTCAACAAAACGTCTTACTTACAGTTAGGATTCACACCCTAAACATGGAAGAATGTTATATTAATGGAGCATTAAGCCTTAATATTTTTATTTCAATGCTGTCTTCACTACCCACGTGAAACAGACTGTGTGACTGTCACATATGGAGACCACCTCCTCCCTCCACCTCCTCACTGGTGAGTCAGCATTTTTTTGTTTTTAATAAGGTCTGTTAAATGGCCTTTGAGTCAGCATCATTTCAAAGAAGGAGCGCTAAAGCACGCACCTTGGCGCCGACGTCTTTCAGGCCCTGGTGCATGTCTCGCAGGACGTCTTTGGGCTGGCGCGGGATGCCGTTGTGCTCCACCTCGCGAAGCTTGCGGTGGTAGTTCTCCAGCTTCTTCTGCAGGTGCTGGATGGTCTGAGAGGACTTCTGGTTCTTCTTCTCAAACACCTGCTTGATCCGCACGCTCTGCAGCTTGTCGGCGTTGTTGGCCAGTTTCAGGTACTCGGCCACGTTGTCGTCGCGCGCCGTCTGCTCGATTTTGATTTGTTCCGTCAGCTTGAGGATCTTCTGCTGCAGTTGGGCGATGGCCTGCTTGGTGCGCTGAGGGTCCGGCGTGCTGTCCACCGCGTCGTACCCGTCCGCGCCGCAGGAGACGGCGTTCGGTGACGCGGCAGGAGCCGAGCCGTCGTAGCGATCCGGCTGTAGCAAACGAACGGTGAGAAAAAAAATATTCCAGATTGACAATATCCTTCTGTATTTTCTCCATCTAATATTTTCTATATAATCTATGATGAAGGAATTCTGATGTATGACCGATAGATCCTTTGTTTACTGACAATTGCTCATGCACACATTTTTCTGATAAGGTCAGTTTCTGCTAGTGACTGAAAATGAAAGTACGGGAATCCCGTACAACAATACACGATTTGCAACAGTAAGCCCGATCTGGCCTTTTGTTTCTAGCACGGCTGTGCAGGCATGATAGCGATAGTGCTGTCAGCTACGTAAATAGTGACACTGTGTAAACACAACAGTGAATAAAACAACAAAGGAGAGGAATGTGATCGAGTAGCGCGTCATATGCTGACAGGCTCTTTGCTGTCGGCATTTTTCCCAAAAAAATAAAAGCCGAAAACAAACTGGAACTAGATTTTATGCTTACAAAACTAACTATAACTATAAAGCAAAAAATGTCCTTTGTTTTAGTCTATGGTAATTAATTTTATACATGAGCCTTTATTGCTGATTTTAAGTATATTTATTTCAATATTAGCCGGAATAAGGACGTTTGAAAGAAGTGACGTCATCTAGCAACAGCTAATAGAAAAGCACCTTTTCAGATGATGTCGCTACTAGGGGACAATTTTGCACCGGTGGATGTGTCCATCCCTGAGTACTCGTGGCGGCGTTGCAATAGGTTGTAACTTCGGTTTTAGCTTTTCAGTGCTGATGTTTGTTCGTTCGGCTTTGCAGTAGACAAAATTGCAATTTGGTATCTTCTATTTCATATGATATTATTGCGTACCAAACGGAACAAAAATCCACTTGTTATCCCGCCCACTGACCTTGTCGGGTTCCTCAGTCGAATGGTAGCCGGACGTGATGAGCATGTCGGCCAGGGCGGGGCTGCTGGGCGTGTCCGTGGTGGAGGAGGAGCGAGGGCGGCCAGCCTGCAGCAGGGCCTCGTGGGTGCTGCGCCGGTGAATCTGGGGGCTCCCTTTCTGGGGGGCGTCCCCGGTCACCCCCGCCTTGCTGCGCCGGCTCTGCAGGCTGGTGCCTCGCTTCATCATTGGCGGAGCACCGCGGATCTGCTGCAGCACGCGGCTCAGAGCTGCGGGAGGGGCGGAAGCGGCGGGGCCGTCAGAATCCAAGGAGAGGGCCGAGGGGGCTCGGGCGTCGCCGCCTTCCGGGACGACGACGTCGGCGGCGGGCTCAGAAACGCCGGCGGTGTCATGGGGGGACACGGAGGAGCGTCTGCGCTGCTGCTGGAAGAGCTGCTTGAGGCCGTGACCCAACGCTCCCATGTTCTCCAGGGCGTTATGGGTCATTTTGGACAAGCCATGCTCGGATTCCGACGCCCTCCGACCGCCCTCCAGCTCCGCCCGGCCTCCTGAGTCCGCTTCGTCTGGACACTGCTCACTACAACCCTGATCCATCAGAGGCCTCCAGTTCTATTTGGGGGGCGAGGGGGGTGCGCACAGGGCTAGCTACACTGCGTCGACACCCCCCGCCCCTCCCCTGAGTGAGGCTGGTTGGACGGCGCTCAGTCGAACTTTCAGAGTAGGCATGCATCTGTGGCTCGGCTCAATGTCATGCTTGTCTAACAAAACAAAACAAAAAATGATAGAACAAAAATGAATTAAAACATGCAGAAGTGAGTGACCACAATACTATACAATAAGCAAAATAAATTAAGTTGGTGCAGAGACATCCATTTTTCTTCCCCTGAAAACTATAATTAATTTCCTCAATGGAAAGCAGTGTGACTTTTGTTTTGATCGCAAAATAGATTTGGCATGACTGGCAGCACCAACCTCAGGAAACAGGAAAAAAAAAAAGTGTACTCAAAAGAAAAAATATAATACTTTGAGAACAGTTTCTGAAATGTTGAAGTTTGACAGATGACAACTTTCAGTCCAACTTTGTTTATTCGTTTCTGACATAGTACAAAATATGGAGGACCAAAACTTCCAAAGCTAAAAATAAATAAATGGCTAACTAAATAAATAAATAAATAAAAGTGGAGAAAAGGGATATAAATTATAATTTAAAAAATAAATACATAAATGGAAATATAAATAGAACTAAAAAAATTAAAAATAAACGAGATTAAAAAAAATTAAATAAAAACAAATGTCAAAATAAATACAAAAATAAATATATAAATACAATTAAATATCAATCAATAAATAAATAAAAACAGTCTGCTCTCACATTTATTTCTTTAATGCTGCAGACGCTCTGTCAGGTCGAAATATTATTCAAAAGGGGGCGGTCCTGTAAGCCTGTTTTGGGCTGGGCTCGCTGTTGCAAACTGAGCGGGTCGGTGAACAAGTCTCGTGGGCTTGCATGGAGAGCTCCAGCAAGTCTTGTCCACTCAAGAATTAAGTGATTTATAATTACTTAATTTTTGAATTATATATCTTTTTTTATCTGTTTTTTTTTCCACTTTTATTCATGTATTTATTTATTTAGTCATGTATTTATTTTTTAGTTTTGGTCCTCCATAATAAAGGTTCCATTTCAGAAATTATTCAAATGGCTGCGTGTGGATGGTACAAACAAAAAGAAAATACACGTTGTGAAAAGATACAAATTAAAATCTAAACTGAAAATGTTTCCATATTCATGGATCGCTGGCGGTCTCTTCCCCCGTCACCTCATTTCATTTTCATTTCTAGCTCAAACCCTGCAATAAATTGTAGTAAAAGGGCCAATCCAACTTTTTCGCTTAAAGTTGACAACATAAGGAACGAATGGGAGTCCTGCAATAAAAGATTACAAGTGATAAAGACGTGATTGCTTACCATCAGCCCAACCTCTCCTCTTCTGGCTCACAAAGCAGGATTGGCTAAACAAAGAAAGAAAAAATTACAAATATACAAAACTATTAAGCTTTTATTTATTAAGCTTCGTGAGATACAAGCGTGTACGACTGTCATTTTACAAATGCCATCTCGGTAACGCATACTGCATGTGTATTGTAAACAAACACTGAAAAGGAGGCGCCAATTTAAGGTGTGTGGAAAACACACCCATCAATTAACTGATTAACTGTGTCATCAGTCAGTCAGCGCAGTATTTTCCTCACATTGTTCAAGATAACTTCCCATGAAAAGCATCCACTGCAAAATGAAATGAATGATTCACAGCATTAATGTAGCTTGCTGTACCAGTCAGACGTCTAATATGCCATGACAACAAACAAGGGCAGGAATGCAAGCAGAGAGGAGAAGAAAAAAAAACCGCTCTGAGGAAGTGTCAGTGTGCAACTAGTGACATCCAAGTGGGGGGCTCGCGTGTCAAATACCAAACGCTGGAAGGCAAAAGCCAGCAACATGTCAATCTCCTCATATGTTTGCCGCACAAATACTCATATTACTTGTGACTCTTTTGCAATACAATAGTCACACACACGGCTCATGCATGGCGTGTTGCTCATGCGGCCAAATGTAGGACTTGACCCTGTTTCATTGCGCATTCAGCAGAGGCACATTCACTTGGAAAGATTAAACAGCAGGTGTTCACATTTATTTGTTCCCATTTTCAGCAGCGTCATTATTTCACTGCATGAATCTTCCCCCAGAGCGGTTTTTGTGCTGTACCAAGGCCAGCCATATTCCATGTACTATTCTCCACATTTCAGGCAAAATTATTCCATGAATCAGTTAGCATGATCAATGCTAAAACCAATTCTGTAAATTCTGAAGGTGTTTGTGGTTGAATCGTTTGAAGAAAAAAAAAAAAAATCCTCCATTTATGCGACATAAAACCTGTAAAAGACAATTGGAAATACAGTATATATATTTTCAAGTGAGGATGCAAAATAAAATAAATAAATAAATAAATAAATAAAAATAAAAAAAGACAGGCTCCCTGCCACCATTAAAAATACCTCTGATAAAAACAAATTTCATCCATCACACGTCAGCAAACACTTTATGACGCAAAGCCTCGACGGACGTAAACCTGCTAACTGAAGTTGTATCAATCATTCCATCACTGTGCCTGCTATGGTGCATTTGTGCACACCTAAAACGTTACATTAGAAGCAAACATTCCTCAACGGCTTGGAGCAAATATCCCCCAAGGGCAATGAAATTACAGCGGCGTCCGTCTCTAAGCTCAGGGCAAAGTGATCTTGCTGAAATGGGTCAGCCAACACTCGCCTATCTCTCTTTTGCACATTGCAGCGCTCCAAGGTCACACCATCTGAGTGTTGTGCGTGTTGTGGGGCATTTAAGCTTTTACTTATGATGCAGACCCATTAAGCAAGCGGGAGGCAATTTGTATTCTTGCGTAATTGTTACAGAAATTTGCACACAAGCCATTAGACTGGAATGCTCAAATCTGCTTTGAATTTGTTTGGATGAATAATGAAAATCTTTTGAAAGTACAAACATGAGGGGAAAAAATTCAATCAGCAATTAGTATTTAAGTAGCGTAAAACAATATTAACATACCTTCAGATGTTGTCATCAGCAAATAATGTGGACCAACAGACAGGATTAAAATTCCAAGCAAACGTCCAGCACCTCCTCCTTTGGGTAAGTCCTCCAAATGAAAATCTGACTAGAGTGCCTCTTGGTTTAGTCAGCTGTCTTCATTAACGTTTAGAAAAATCACATGCTGTAGGATTTTAAAAAGAAACAAAAAATTATTCCATCGTGTCAAAAAAATAATAATAATAATAATAATAATAGTTGTGCTTAAAGTCATTTCCCGGAACTTTAGGAAGCTAATTCAAACAGAACTGTTGAACTTTTGTACAAAGGTTGTTTATTTAAACCATAACAGAAAGGTAAAGCAAACGATTGACGTGTATTCATCAGGTGCACGATGACAAGGACACACAAAGGACAGCAGTCCATTACACGTGAGCGAGCACACAAAAATAACATTGTGGCTGTCCTGCTCCATGTTTTGGCAAAAATAGAATGGATGGTTTAATTACTTTCACAGCACTGACACCCAAAGCCCTTCACTAGTAATTACACACGTTAATTAATGAATGGATGCCCCCTTTTGGGAGCACTGCAGGCTTGCCTCATATTAAATTACAGTAGTCTGTCTATACAACAAGATGTCAATACATTTAAATGTTTAATGTCATTCCATTTTTGTAAATGCATTCTTATAAGAAGACGTGGGTAAATACGAGCTCATTAATAAGTTACAGATGCATCTAGGGTCGAAAATGGACAGATGTAAGAAGTTAGTTAGCGCAAATGCTGCCTGCCTGACAAATATGTCCAATATAAACAAAAGATTGTTTTACTGCAAATAGCTTGAGCTCAACGGTTTAGAGTTAAGAAGAGGATGAAACAAGCCGCTTGTTAGCTAAAGCTCGTAGGCCTCCTTTTTACGTGAAAAACAACACCTATTTAAAAGAAAACACCCACGTAGTTAGCAAACGCAACTAACTTTGTAGCTAACCATGGTGGTAGTTAAACGTTATATGCATTGTCGAGCCTGTTTTGGACCGGCTCATCTGGACTTTAAACACTTTAGCAGGACAGGCTACCTTGCTGCACCGGAGTGTGTTGATTTTACTGCACGGCACACACCGGCTATACGCCACGAGGGGCGGTGTTGGAGAGTTCCATTACTTCACATGAAGACACATTGGGGTCATTCGTTGGGCGTTAATTTAACGAGAGACGCAAATGTGGCTTTTAGTATAATTTGATCTCACTAAAACATGTATTTTGTACACGTTTAATCATCACCTGCGTCCTGCGTAATTACTATATTAAGGTGCTTTTTGCTTTAGTCCACGATATTAATGTTCTGTAAACGGAGTGGCATATTGTACGAAACAAATTACTAGTTTATTAAGTACTTCAATGTCGTGGGACATTTGTTTTCAGTGGTGAGCTCAGTCATATTACGGATATGCAGCAGACATTGGCCTTGACAGTCAACATCTCCGACGCTCAATATTATTGTCAATTTACATAAAACATTCACCTAATCACACTTAAAAGGTGATTCCGTTTCCATTTTGACCCAAAAGTAAACAAACCTCGCCCCACCCCGACGAGCCGGGCCACTAAAACAGGCGCCCACTGAGTGCCTGGCTGGCTGGCCAATCAGCCTGTCACTTAGCATGCTGGCTAGCTCCCCAAGCTAGCTACTACTGCGGCTAACTAGCTGCGGGCGAACAGCGTCGACAACCTCCCAAACAAGCCCAAGCGGCTTCGGCTCCCGCACAGGTCGGACGGCGGTACACGGAAGCAGATTTGACACAGAGAGTAATTCACAAAGTCGGCGGTTTTGTCGGCGTCAACTTACATGGGCGCTGAGAGGATTGTGTTGGTGACCGTTCATCTCTCCCGATGGAGGAACACTCCCACGATGACGTCATATAGCGTGCTCGGCGTCAAAACACACAACAACGCTTGAACCACGCAAGACAGTCAGTGTAAAATGTACGTAACGTAGTCATTTCGTAAGTGAAGTCCCTGAATGGGTAAACGTAGAATCATTTGAACATACAATAACAAACTCGCTAAAGTCATTTGTAAATAAAAATCAAAATCTAATTTAGCCTATTTTATGCATCCTTCGTCTCCCAGCCATGCTTGAAGCGCTTTTTTTCCCAAAAGTTTTCCAAAAGTTTTTTTGGGGGGGGGCTATAAATACGTAAATGCACTACACTAATTGTATGGCTTTCCAATATTTTTATAAACGAATGGGAAAGATCTTCACTTTATTGATTTAAAAAAAAACTTTATTTGAATACAACACAAAATGGTGGTGGCCCACTGAAATACACTTCTTACATAATGGTAAAGAAAAGTGTACTGAGCCCTGTATAAATAAAAATGAGTTTAGTTGAGTCTAACAGTTAAAACACAAACATGCTTCATTAGCAACCATGTGAGTTGCTCAATTTGTTGCCCTTCAAACTGTGGACACAAGTGCATAAATTTGCCGAACTACTCATTAAACCTATTACACTTTCGTCTTTATACAGCCTTAATTGGTAAAGACGGGCAATTGTTTCGACACTTTCTTACATTTCAGTCATCCAACCAATTCACACAAACTTCAGAAATAATTTGATGTCTGCTAGTATGTGAATGACAAATGCCTGCTACATCCTGGCATTTCAGATCACAGATCCCGCTGTTGTATCGCAACAACTTGATGAGGCTCCCTCCAGTGGCATTGTCAGTAAAGACAGCTAGAGTGACAGAAGAGCCAATGATGAACAACCAGCTTTTATTTCCCAGTCAAGGAAAATGGATTTTGTTGTGAGTAAATTTCTCACATCTATCTCTGACACTCCCGGATAACCATTTTAGTCACCTGCAGGTGTGACCTTGAATGACACTGGACATGCATGGCGTGGTAGTCAGGCTAATACTGCTGCTTACTACAAATGGATGTTTGACAGGAGGATCTGAAATTCCATGCAAAGGCATCTTATGAAGGGCATATTATACTGGCAGATAAAGGATGTGGGTAGTAAATGGGCTTTTGCTGTTGAGGAAAAGATTTCCAATAAAGCTGAGTGAGCGAGTCTGACACGAATCGTAGATCAATTAAAAATCTTTATAATAAGATACAAAACAAAAGGAGAGTTGTTGTGCATTTTATTGAAAGTATCAAATTCAGTAAAAAAACAAACAAACAAACAAGCATGATATTACAGATTGTTAATGTAAAGACTCATAAGACACCATTCCAGTCATCATTCAATTTTAAACACGTTGCACAATTTACAGAAAGTGAACGAAACTATTTTAAGTGTCAATTTTGCACGTTTACGAAATCAATATGACAATTTATACAATGCATTTTATTTACAGCATCACATTCAGTAATACACAGTAAATTTGATAGTGTAAATTTGGCTCTATTTACAGTAAATTTAACTCTATTTCGGTAGGGACGAAAGAGACTCAGTTTTAGAGTAAACTCATATTTGCATGCAAAACAGAGTAAAATGAAAAAAAAAAGAATAAATAAATAAAACTCATTCAAGGGTTGAGGTTCGAACTCACGACCTTCAGCTTGGGAGAATGCCACTCTACCACCTGAGCTATGCCCCTCCTACTGTTTGCTTTTCTCCAAGAGACCAAGTTTTGGTCTCGGATTTAATATTCAGTAATGGAATCATCAGCAGCTGACATGAGCAATATACTAGCAGAAAGCAGGAGCTGTGTTGCTCAGGGAGTAGATCAGCTGTCTCCCAAGCAGAAGGTCGTGTGTTCGTTCCAACCTTGAGTCACTTATATTTAATTTTTTTCCCAGTTTTTAATTTTACTCTCTTTCAAGTGTAAAATAACTAAAACTATTTGGCCTCACTGAATAGACAAATTTACTCTAAGAATTTACTGTGTATAATTTACATTCATTTTGAAGGATTGTGGTAACTACATAATATAATATAAATACTGAAAACTCAAATATCTTCATCAAATGACTTGATTATCTTTCATATACAAATAACAAGAATGTAGTATATACAATTTGCACTCATTTGTCTTTTCTGTGTATTCTACAGCATTCTTTTTTCTTAGGCATCTTCTGTACATTTTTTATTTTTTTTAAATTTGGATGAATATCTGTCCCTAGTGTCTTTGTACTTGACCTCTACTTCATATCATTACATCAGTCATATCAGCAAATAATGCAAATGGTCAATACAATCAAGGGAATGCAAATCCGGAACATTTGGATAAGGAAGATCCTCTGCATGTGCAAATTGAACCAGGAAATGCATAAATTGTAGCCAAGTTAACACATTCACTGCCATAGACGGCTATAGACGTCAAAGATTAATTTTTACTGTGCTGGCAGTGAATGAGTTAAAGGTCTGTGACATCTTCATCAGACCATTCGTTCTGATGTGTCGACAATGAGAACTTTGAACTAAGTTCTTCATCCTGATATCTTTTCGGTGACTCCCAATTATAACAGTGATCAATGGCTGCATTGTTTGACTCTGTCGGCTCTCTGGCTTGGAAGAGGTCCAGAGACGCAGGGATGGATTCCGTATCCATCATCCAGCCGAAATCAACATAAGCTGGGGGGAACGTCGCCGTGCCGTTCTCTCCGTCAGAATGCGTCCAGGAGGGCGGAGGAGGTGTGAACAGGCTTCCGGCCAAAAGCTGCCCGTGATGAAGAGCGCTGTCAGCGCCGCGCCTCAGGTTAATGGGGGACGGGGGCATGGTGTCAAATTCTATAAGCGAGAGGATACATTCTCGCTCGCCAACTCTTTGCCATATGACTGTAGCCTGCGAGTCGTAGTTGTTATTGCCAGAAGGCTCACGTTTGTATTCCGATACGATGACAGATGGTTGATCATCGTACGGACACATGTTGCTGAAACTCGCTGGTGAAAAGTTGTGCTTTGCCAGGTTATTTGGCATCAGCTTTCTCCATTTCTTCTCAGTCCGTTTAAGTTTCCCTTTTCGGACGCTGGCCAAGACTTTGTCCCACAAGCTGGTCGTCGTCTTCCCTCTTTTCGACACCTGACGCCTGCTGCACCTCCTGGCGGGCATCCAGAAGATCCAGGAGCCCAGGACCAGCAATGAGGACCCCCAAGCTAACTCGAGGATCCTGGCCCAAAACTGGCTGAGCCACCAACACCAACCGAAGCGCCTCCAGTTGCCCATCAGGCCGTAGAGCCAGAGGAGGCTACAAATTTGAAGGTTGCAGCACATGATGCCAAGGCAGGCGCACACCGCCGTTACCCGCTTGGCGCATCGCTCGATCCTTTGTAAAGGAGCCCCACGAGGAAGTAACGACCTGAGGAACATATTTGCGTGGCAAACGGACTTCATGAGTATTTCTAGGCAAAACGGAAGACCCCAACAGAGCGACAAGGTCTGCAGCAAAAGAGGAAAGAGCGGAAAGAAAGCAGTGAAATACAAGTCTGCTGCTAGCAAAGCCGTGCAGTGCGACACAACCAGGCCCGCAACCACCTGAGGCTGCTGCAACATGACTGGGAAAAGAAATAATTTGAACCTCCTGGGAGTGACGAGCGTGAGGGTGACCTGAGCCCACAGGAACAGCTGCATGGGAACGTTCTGCAGCGCCGCCAGCGTCGCGTGAGACACGATCTGACGGGTGCCGTAAGGATCCAGCAGCAGGTGAACGGCCCGCAGAGCGCCGCTCGCGACCAGGGCGCTGTTCGCCAGCATCAGCGCACCGCAGTGGGGGTAAGGGAGAGTGGAGGCGCCGGCCATTCCTAAAACGGCCACGGACGCCATCAGGATGAAGAGGCTGGCCGAGCCGAAGACGTGGATCTCCCAAGCGAACGCCAGCGTGCGCCGCATGTCGTCCCACAGCAGGTTGGTGCCGTTGTAATTGGTGAGAACAACACAAGGACTTTGAATGCAGGGTCGTCCAGACCCTGACAAATTGGTCACAGAGGAAAAGATGAGGGTTTCGACAGGGTTGCTCACACCTGTAAGGGAGAGAAGATAAGTCTCATTTTTATGAACCTTTTTTTCTTTAGTTGATTGTAATGAAATAATTGAATTTTTGCCACTTGCTCATGTCAACTGAAAAAGACATCACAGTTGCTCAGCTAATGACCAATCACGGCTCAGCTTACGAATGTCACATGACCAAACTCAGAAAACAGGTGAGCTGTGATTGGTCATCACCTGAGCCCTGAACAACCGTGATGTCATTTTCAATTGACAGCAAGTGGCAAAATGGCCGCCTTTGAGATGGATAAAAACAGGTGGATTTTGCTGCTTAATTTATATTAGACAAACACAATATTAATCAGAATGCTGTGTTTAGAGAATGGGGATGTATAGAACATATTACTGGTATTTTAAAGAAAATATTTGGTTTAACTTCCCCTCTAAGTTTTCTATTAATAAACAACACGACATCAGTGATGGTAAACTGTACTACAGCCATAAATACCTTCGCTATGGCTAACGCTAGCAGAAAAAAAAGAAAATTAATTAAAATTTAAGAATTAAGATTTTTAAAAATGTTGTCACATTAACTATGACATTTTTCTAGAATTTTCAATAATAGTTCACACAGTTTGATTAAATTGTTATAAGGTTTGAGCATTTTTCATTTTTTATTGCAATGGAATGGCTTTAGAACAAATGATCAATTTGGTAACTTGAACATAAACAAATTTAAACAACAATTAGCAACTTAAGATAACTCAACTAATGCCACATGCACAAACATAAAACATAAATAACGAAGGAAATTTGAATCTCTATGAAGTGCCATTGATGTTCGCATGACAATCAGGCATCATAAACATGTATCAAAAATAATGAAACTGAGGTATTCTTCTTTTAAGTGACCAAACCAGTACAATCAAAAAACTCATAGAATTTGTTTTCTTCATTATACATCTTTTTTTCTTTTTTTTTTCATTCATTGGATGTACAGTATGTGATTTTGGCATGTCCCACACACTGCTCCACTAATAAGTGTGTAATAAGTGATTTCAGTAAATGATGGTAAATCAACAATTGTTTTACATGGGTTTTATTTTCTTCACTTTGTGGAGATATTGATTCAATTATCACGTACCTGTTTGAACATGATTATCAACTCTTGTCCGTTTGCCTTCCAAAAGAGTGTCCTGTGATTTTATACTGGACTGATTGAGTATTAGAACTGAAGAATTTGTGTTGGCTGCTCCACTCGGTGAGTGATGTCGAGTAATGGTCGAGGCTCCAGTTGATGTCAACTCGTTTTGCTTTCTGGTTTCCTCTGTAATAGGAAGAATTGCACTATCCAATCTATTTCCAGTGCCCTGCACACTGCTGTTCCCTCTGAGGACTTCACTCGCTGGATTGATGACGGTCTCCGTGCTTTGAGTCCTTCCAACTGAATCTGAAAAGCTTCCGAGTGAAGGGTGACACAATGCAAGAGTAATGACAAGCAGCGAGGAACACTCCATTTTTCCCCAGTTGAATCCAGAACCTGTAGAATAAAAAGTGATGAAAAAACATTTTTGACTAATACATATCTGTTATGAAGATGATCGTCATATTTTGAAAGATACATTATTACGACTACCTTAAAAGATGTTTAAGAAGACAAAAATAAATCTTCACAAACCGTTCAGTATACACTCCACGTTATATTTGTGCAGAAATTCAACACTGCACAGCCAAATCATAACATTTGTCTGTGCCCTTCAGCTCAATTTTTCACACCATCAACAAGCAAAAATAATTTTAAAGTTCGTCGTGCAAGAGTAAGCACACGAAAATGTCTCAGTCTATCTGACACATGACTAAAACAATCTACTCACAATTTTTACCTGTGAATATTTGTGCCTTCTTTTAATGCATCAAGTATAGCTGGTCCATAGGCGCCTGATGAAGTTCATCACAGTGTGCTTTCTATAGTGTGGACCATCACATCATGCCTTCAAGCTGGCGCGTCCTATTCTTATTACTGCACCGGCTGCTTACTTGGCAGTGTCCCATAATGGTTCAGCTGCTAAGAAAACTTAACAACAAAAACAAAACTGATGTGGCGTAAATGCACGGGTGCATTCTCAGAGCTCATCTATTCAGATGAGGATAAAACAAAATAAAACCAAACTTTTGGAGGAAAATCTAATTTTGAAAGTAGTCCCGAGGCCACACCTGCCACTGTCTACAACAGTTATGTTCAGGTAAATCCTTCCCAAAAGGATTAGATTAAGATTCTTACGGAAGCACAGAGTCACATGAAGTAAAGTGCACAACCAACTACACAGATACTTGGAGAAATGCATTAACTCTAAAATGCCACTTTACACAACGTTTTATCATGTACACAACATATTGTACTAGAGTAAAATTTTGTAATAATGCATAAAACGATTGATGGATAATTGTTTTTAAATACAAATATTATGCTATTATAAAAACAAAATAATATACATAGCACATGGAGACCCTGAGTGAAGTCAAATCATCACAAACATTTGCAGAAAAGCTGTCAGAAAAGCGCAAGGGTGAGAATTAACTATTTACTGCCCCAGCTCAATGCACAAGCGTCTATTCGTGGGTCACATCTTTCCCGGTCCACCTTAAGAGGACCAGCGAGGCCGCATGAAGAGGAGCTAGCTGGGGGACGCCCTCAACCGCACACGCCGGGCACTTTAAGGGGGACTGGCTAGGTTAGATACTGTTAAAGGGACATGACTTCCAGTTTGTCAAGCAACGCTGCAACTGTCATGAAACAAGTTAGGATACAGCGCCAGTCAAACAAATGGCGCCTTTTGCATTGGTGACGTTATATTTCTTTAGATATAAAAAGCATACATATGTGTATTATATTTTTAAATATATTTTAATTAAAATTTTAAAAAGTATTTTAATCCTACCATTAAAGTTGGTTTTATTGTTTTTGACAGTCATCATTTATTTAGACATTCACATATGCAATATGACTTATGAATAATTCAGCATTTATAAATAAAATTGACAAGTTGTACTGACAGATATCTCTAAAATGTCCTTTAACATAAATATTAGAAACAGTTTTCTATATGATGCTGCGGTTCCACAACAGTTGCCGCATTACAATTAATTCATAGTGCTTTTTTCAGGAATATTGAAACGACAACAATAAACGCCGATATGATGACATCAGAAATGCTTGTAAAATGAAATTACTGAAATGCGTGCTTTAGTTATACTGCAGGTCGGCGATACTGCTGACAGACCAGCATCGCCTGTTTTTCAAGGCCTTATTCTTCCGTCTTTTTTTTTTTTTTTTAAATCTATCTGGATAAAGCACAAAGAATGCTATTGCATATTTTGTCGTTGGCAATTGTCATGCTTGTGGGTGAATAAGGTTCGCTTCTTTGCTGGAGCCCGGTGGCCCTCGATTGTCTCGAAAACCGCCTGGATTTCTGGGTGCAAAAAAAGAAGACGCAGACGTCAGAGACCTCGCCTGCCTGCCTGCTCACCACCGCTGCTGTGAAATTGTTATTGCAAACTAATCGTAGCATTGTTGGTGTCTACCACTGCATGGACTGCGCGACGGGGTGGATGGCATGCTGATGGTAGTTGCTGGATGATTATCGGCATTTTACTTTTAAACACCGTGCCTTGGCGGAAAGGAGACGATTTCATTTTATTTAAGGTAGCATGACAGGATCCGGACGTTAGCACGAGCTAGCGACGTTGCCTGTTGTAAATATGCGAGCGTGTTGCGTTACGAAGTGACGGCATGTGTAGCTTATTCTTGACATTTTTAAGACAACGCGACCTTATTAGGCGATATGAAACATATTAAACATTATATGCCGAGATAATCACACGGGCCGAGAATATGTATTTCGGCTAGCTGTGCGATGCTAGCTTGCTAATAGTTAGCTTAGCTTATGTACAGATTCGATTTGTACGTGAGCTCAAACAAGCTAGCATATTTTGTGTCTGTGTTTTTTTTCTCCATTTAATAATCAATGTTTAAGAAATACACACTTGCTGGACGCTGTTTTATTAAAAAAAAAAAATAGCTGACGAATCATAGTATTTATTCTAAGACGACAACGACGGACGGCGCCAGTTAATCATGTAGGTTGCCATTCAAATATGGAATTATATTGCATTGTGTATGTGCACTATATTTCAAAAGATTCATGATTTACATAAAACCAGCATTGTCATTATAATATTACAACTCATTTAAAGACGATTCCAATGATAAAGTAAATTAGAGTTTATTAAATGTGTTGGAAGTGACAGAAAATGAAAGCCAGCATGGCAGGTTAGTGTAAAATCACAAGGGATACATACATACATACATACCTATTTTATTTAACCTGTATTTGAATAACTAGTACAAATGGTGATCAATATCACCATTAAACATATCAGGGCTTTTACGCGCACATCTGCCCTGTCATTATAAGGCCATGTGCTAAGTGCTCTTCTGTTTTTCCAGGTCCAGAGACAATGAACGAGCAGGAGGCTGGTGTGGTTTCATTTGACGAATACGTGCGCCAGAAGGCCCGAACTGTACCCCAGCACAGGATGAAGGAGTTCCTGGAGTCCCTTTCCAAGGGGGAGTTAAGTCAGGAAGGAGGGACGACCACCACTACAACCACCGCAACAGCTATGGTCTACCAGGAGCAGACCAACAACTGCGTCTACACTGACAGCACAGAAGTGGCTGGCTCGCTCTTGGAGCTGGCTTGTCCAGTAAGAACATCCTTTATTGACTTGCATTATTGGTTAAATTGAGTCTAGCGTGTTCCAATTACTGCTTGTGACAGGTACAACTGACCTCAGCAGAGATTTCACCTCAGCTTTCCATGCATTCAGAACCAGAACAACAACTTCAAGTGCAGGTTTGATTATTCATGTTTCATTATTATTATTCATTGTTTTTTATACAAACAGATTGTGAATTTACCTTGTGGCTCAGTAAATTGTCATACACAAGTCAGTTTGAAAATTTCATGGCTGCTGACAATAATAGAAGTTGTGCATTTTCTAAAGTACAAATGACAATAAATTAGCTCAGAACACCATATATACTCTTCAGTAATTTGTTTAGTTTACATTTTCTTTGACAAAGTATGGTTTGGGGCCACATCCGGTCTCTCCAGCCATCATAGTGACCATGAAGCTTAGGTTAACATGTTGGCTTGGCCTTTAGCAAGTGCTCCAATTATTGCCCACCCATGCCTTACTCCAATATAACAATGTTTCACAATATTTACACATCAGAAAAATCTCACAGCACACCACCGAATAAAAATGAGATGTGAAAATGAATAGCTCTCTGGTCATGTCAATCACAATGAAGGTTTGTGAAGGTGCACAGTTTAAACAAAAATAAATAAAAAAAGTTTTATATATAATTTTTTTTGTGTTAATTTTTTGTTGATTCCTAGCGGTGTCATTTGTAATACTTTGGCTTGTTGGTCTTTCCTTCTCTTCCACTGTCCCAGGTCCAGATCCAGGAGCAGCCGGTCCTGCAGGACATGCAAGGAATGTCAACTTCTCAACTTGTGCCGCAAGAAGAGCTTACAGAGGAGCAGCAGCAGCAGGTACCATTTCAAAAATAAAGTGCAGGGGAATCTTGGAGGTTAAACTGTTTGAAGTTTGGACCCAAAAAAATATTTAAAAAAAAATCCCATAGAACATTATACAAATCCCAATTTTAAAACATCTATTAATAGTACAGAGAAAAAAAAATGAAAGTAATATTTTAACGTTGATAATTGTCGTACAAGTATAGAAAGCCATTAGAAATTTAATGATAATAAACATAATAATAAATAAATAAAATAGATTTACTCCGCTATTTTTTGGAAGCGCCTTAACGATGCCATTGTGATCGGTTGTTCCGAAACATTTTCTATTTGAACAGATTCAGGCGCAGCTGGTAGCGGCTGTAAGCGGAGAGCAACAGATTCAGTTGGCGAGCGGTCACCAAATCCAGCTGCAAGGTACGCAGCAGATCCAACTGGCGGACGGCCAGCATATTCAACTGGAGGCCGGCCAACAGATTCAGCTTCAAGGCGGACAGCAGATTGAGCTGCCGGGTGGTCAGCACATTCAGCTCCAGGGCGGGCAACAGATTCAGCTCCAAGACGGGCAGCAGATTCAACTGCAAGATGGACAGCAGATTCAACTGCAGGGCGGGCAGCAGATTCAGCTGCAGACTGGACAGCAGATTCAATTGCAAGACGGCCAGCAAATTCAGCTGCCAAGTGGCCAACACATCCAGCTCCAAGGCGGGCAACAGATTCAACTCCAAGATGGACGGCAGATTCAACTCATGGGAGGGCAGCACATCCAACTACAAGATGGACAACAGATCCAACTACCGGACGGGCAACAGATCCACATCCAAACCATCGAGGCCATATCTCCTCCGCAGCAAGCGAACTCTCCCAGGGAGACCGAGAGGCGGCCCGGGACCGCCTCGTCTGTTCTTCCGCCGGCCAAGAAACGCAAGGTCGACGCCCCCTTGACGGTGTCCTACGCCGTTCCGCAGGGGCAGCAAGTGGCCACGGTCATCGCCATCCCTCAAGGGCAGCAACAAAACTACGTGTCCCTGAGACCCGATTTGCTGACCGTCGACAGCACTCAGCTGTACAGCGCCACAGGGACGATCACGGGCCCCGCGGGCGAGACGTGGACCATCCCCGTGTACTCCACCGCTCAGCAGCAGGGCGTGACCCACATCGCCATACCGCAGGAGACGTACAACACGGTGCAACTTGCCGCCGCCAACGGAAAGCCCGCGAGCTCCCTTGCGAGGTCGGCGGATGTACAGGCCGTGTCGAGCGGGACGCAGGAAGAAATAGTGCAGACGCTGTTTCCCGCTCAGTTCATGAATGGCAACATTCACATCCCAGTCGCTGTCCAGACTGTAGGAGGGACTTATAATACAACACAGTCGGTGCACATATGGGACCCCAGTCAGCAACAGAGTCAAGATGACGGAAGTGAACAACAACTCCATCTTCAGGTTAGATCTGGTTTTTAGGCATGGGCTGATGACCGGTTTGATGGTTTACTGTTGCTTTAAAACGTCAAGATGTCAATAACTGGCGTTACTGGCATTAATCACCTGTTTTTTTTGGGGGGGGGGTTTGAGGGGATGTTGAAGCAGGGCACAATATGATTGGCTGCTTAAAAAAACAAAAAAACTGCTGGTCTGTTCTAAAACTACCTCACCAGTAATGGGACACTGTGACTTGCTAAGAGGAATTCAAACAGAAGATGACTGTTAACATTTATTTATTTATTTAAACTTAAAATTGAGGATATTAAGGTAGGTTTATGTACTAAATACTCTACATTTTGTTTACAAATAAAATGTTCAATGAGGAAAAATGTTTTTTTAGCTGTAATTTTAATTAGGGCTGGGTCTAAAATATCTATCGAATCATATTCCTTTTCATAGCCCAATATCGATTCATAATACCTTGAATCGATACTTTTAGTTAGTGTTGCTCCGATACCGGTACTGGTATCGGCAGAGGTGCCGATACTGCATTAAAACAGTGGTATCGGTATCTGCGACTTCTCAAGTAACATGCCGATACCATTAATTCACTAATTCACTTCCAACACTAATATAGGATTTTGGATACAGCATCTTGTGTCTTGCTCGTGCACGACATTCACTGATCTGTGACATGTTCACTGCATGTCGATCTAAGAGATCCTATTGGCCCTTGAATGCTCTGAACCAATGGCAGGACAGCTTTTTCATGTTGAGGGAAAAAAAAAACCTTATGTATCGGTATGATATCGGAACCGGTATCAGGGGGCCAAAAAACGGTATCGGAACAAAACTACTTTTAATACAGCTTTTTCTCCCCGTAAATTAACGTGCCAAATACTCCCCAAAAGAAGTAAGGTAAGAATTGGGCCTAAAAAAAACAGAATTATGTGGTATGGCTGTGTCTCCTATAATACAAGTAAATGTGTTTTTACCACTGGAACCACTTTATTTACATAGCACTGTGGTTGTAATTGATTTCAATTATTATTTATGGTTTTGATAAGGTCATATTCAATAAAACATACATGATGCATGATTAATGTAACTTATTGGATTCAATTCTAAATGTAAATATTCATATTTTTGCTAATACACAAAGTAAGGGAAAGAAGTTTCTATTTTGCAGCATTAGTACTTCTGGAAATGTCTTCCATATAAAAGTAAAATTGGTACTGCATGAAATCCTTACCTGAATCAAAAATCAATGTGAATCGAATTGATTTTGGGAATCTGAATTGATACCTACCCTAATTTTAATACTGTGATACCACGATATTTTCTATCATAATCTAATATCCATGCAAACTATCATGCAAAGTTAAATATTTAGTGGATGATCAGACAAGTTAATGAACGTTAACCTTGACTTGACATGCAGTAATGGTGTCAAAAAACATTCATTGTATTTGTCTTTCACAGGAACAAGGAGAATCCGACGGTAATGTTGAACCGTCTGCAGAAATCTTAGTTCCCGTCTCTCTGAAGCCAGAAGAGGGCCTGGAGGTTTGGCAGCTTTGGGTAAAGAGGAAAAATGACGAGCTCAGCAAGCAAGACAAGACCAAGCTTGCACCCATTGGACGTAAGTCAACTCATGGACTTCCAACTAGTGAGTTAAGAACTTCTATCCGTAAATGCTGATGTGTTTGTGTCCAGGTCGCCAACCGCTGCGTTTTCAGGAAGACTTGATCTCCAGTGCCGTCGCCGAGCTGAATCTTGGTCTTGCGCTGATGACGCAGGAAGCCCGAGGATCAGAGGAGGAACAATTCACTCCAGATGTTCTTTATTATGTCTTCTTATGTATACAAAAGGTTCGTAATCCTGCTCATTGAATACACCATGAGGTTGTCTGAAACTCTGTTTCTCGATTGTTGTTGTTGTTGTTGGTTTTTTTTTTAGTATCTCTTTGAAAATGGACGTGTGGATGATGTTTTCTCTGATCCATACTACACTCGATTCTGCGAGAGTTTGCATAAACTCCTGACTGGTTGGAAGCCCAGTGTCCATCCTCTAGGTACAAAAAAGAAAACTCCCATCATTCACCATTGTGTTTATTTATTTAGGACTTCATGAATTCATATTTGTTTCTCTTCTTGCAAGGTTACGTCATTCCGAGTCATGTGACAGAAGAGATGCTGTGGGAATGTAAACAGCTCGGCGCACATTCACCTTGGACTTTGTTAACAACGCTGATGTACTTTAACACAAAGTGAGTTGGGTTTTTACCTAATGGACTGCAGGTGTGTCATCCACTTGAGTAAATTAACACCAAACCTCAAATAGAGTTTTTATTTTTTATTATTATTATTATTATTATTATTATTATTATTATTTTGGCTGTAATTCTAACTGCCTTTACTAGGATGTTGGGGCCTACTGATAGATATTTCAAGGATGATATTTAATACAAAAAATATCTACTGTATATAATGAATAAAATAACTTAATTTTGGTGCATTAATAATATGAAACAAAGGAAGAACATTTGACTGCTTTACAACAGAGACATAAATAGGCCGCGGGTTTTGATGGGTTGACTGATGTGGGAATTTCATTCTTTGTCCAATGTAATCCGTATTATTATTTTTTTTAATCGGCAAAAAATGGGCCAAATTTAAAAGAGTAGTAGTGTCAGGAAACATGATCGGAAGGAAAGGTCACTGAGTGATGAAGGCCATATTTATAAATTAAATATAATAAATTATGAAAGTGTTGAATTATTAAAACATTACATAAATAAAAGGAATTTGTAATTAAAGTTCCCCCACATATTTAATATTGACTTCAACATACTGACAAATATTTGGGCAGAATTTATCCTCCGTTAATCCTTAAAAAACGTACTTATTCACAGACAAAAGCCCTCTGTAATATGAAAGCTATGGTGTCAAGGAACTATGTTGAAGTGAGCGGAGGAGCGTCATTTGGAAAAGTAGTGCTTTGCTGTCATCGTGTGGCATTATATAGGACGGTCAATTAATCGCAGGTTTTGCTGCAGGTGCTTTCGTCTGCTAACACCTGAGCAACACCTGAAGGTGGCCTTCTCAAAGGTCTTAAGACACACCAGGAAGAACCCCACCAATACGAAGGACAAAGCAACTACTATCCGCCTTCTGAAAGGGCAAAGTTCACACAAAGGTACTGCCACTTGATATTTAAAAAAAAAAAAAAAAAAGTGTGACTTTGTTTTTACTTGTTTGTATGATTTTAATTCACAGGACCAGATGACTTGCATGACGAGCAGATCGAGGATCCAGAGAATCCACTTCGTTGTCCGATTAAACTTTATGACTTCTATCTCTTCAAATGGTGAGTTGCACTCAAATATTATGGACGATATTTCCCTCTTTACTGAAGCTCATTTCCCCGTTCCAGCCCTCAAAGCGTCAAAGGTCGTAACGACACGTACTACATGACGCCGGAGCCCGTCGTGGCGCCAAACAGTCCCATGTGGTACTCGTCTCAGCCCCTCACGAGCCGGCAGGTGGAGCAAACGCTGGCCCGCATCCTGGTGGTCCGAGAGATCCAGGAGATCATCGGCGCCGCCTCCGAGAGTTAAGAGAGGATCGAGAGGAAGATTGTACAATTCCATCACCGATTGTTGACTGCTGCCCTCCACTTGGCTCGATCAATCAAAATGAGTTGTTGGAGCCCGCAAATGAAATTGTCCTTTTAAAGTTTTCACTCGAATCCATGGTTGATATAAGGAATGTAAGTCTGGACCAGGAGGGGAAATGGAAACGGCTCCGGTTTCAAGTATTTTCAAGATGAGGGTATTTAACCGTTTACTCTTCTTTAACCTCATACTTTTTGTTACCATGCCAACCTCCTTGCAGGGACCACTGCTCACCTTTTTTTTTTTTTTTTGTATTGTGTTATGTATAAAGATGACCTTGTGCCTGTTTTCAAAGTGTTTGATCTAAGTTGTCTCAAGGTAAAGTGCTACATTGTAGCCCTTCGGGAGACTAGAAACTTTCTCAGGTCAAAGGTTGTGATTGATTGAGAGACTCAGACATTTTCAACATCTTTGTGTACAGATGATTAAATACAAGTTGACAGTTCCTGCAACGGGAGTCGTGTTAACCATTGTTCTCTCTGTGTTTTCAGAATGTCATTCATATGACGATGCTTCAAAAAAAAAACAACCACACACGTTTACATACATTTATTAAAATTACAATATTGGCTATACAGTATCTAACTTAAATGGTCACAAAGTTGCTGTTTCATCTTTTTCCTTAGGAAAAGTTAAATTCAGTCGAGTAAGCGTTTGCGTGAAGAACTTGGGCATGGGGCACAGCACGCTGATGGTGCCATGACCGACTTTGGGCAGCGTCAGCTGACGAGCGTGCAAGTGGAGCGGAAGATGTCGGATCTTGCTCTGTTCAAGGCCGAGCTTCCCCAGAACGTGCTCCGGTAATTTCTGCGGGTCAGAATGTAAGCAGTTACGAGCTGTGTACACAAAGCGGGAGGTATATTGCATTTATGAGTTTGTAAAGATAATTTGGATTAGTCTTGCTTTTTGGTGTTGAAGAATTGTTAAAAAATATATCAAGCCAATGTTTAAATGGCGCTACCTGTGGTGCCAGTTTGCTCCAGTGTGAATATTTGTGGTCGCCCAAAATGAGGCATGACAATGCAAATGCCATATGGACCCTCATTTGATGCTTCACTCCTGTGAAAACAATTTTTTTTTTTAATCCCCTCCACACAATTAAGTACACTTTGGTTGTCGTTCGATCCAATCCTCCTCACCAGTAAAAGGCTGCAATTCCACAAGGCTACATCCGGCGTTACTGTCCAGGACTTTGTACTTTGTGACGGCAGGAAGGGACTGACGATTGGCTCGAACTTTAGTTAGTCCACTGCTGGTGTCATTCATTCTGTAAATGGGGCTTAAAGCCATCTGTAATTTAAAATTTTTTTACACATATAACAAGGAGCTAGGTTGAATAATTATAACAATAGGAAACTAGCAAAAAAAAAGTACCTTGTAGTGAGGCTGATGTCCTGTAATTTCTCTCTCTATGATGGGAATGTCAATCATGCCTTCAGACGGCACTGGTACGCCCACTGTGACAAGCCTGAGAACAATTCCATCCAAAAAAATAAATCAATTTAAATTTGGACTAATGTACTACGAGTCAAAGCATATTTAAGACACAAAAACTTACCAGTACTTTCTCTGTACTTGATTACTTCTATTGAGTTCCAGGACATGCTCCACCGCTTCTTCACTCCTTGCCAGCAGGAGAGCACCTGTCATCTCCTTCTCCAGGGTTAAACAGGGTAGCAGTTGAGAATGGGATCTGACCTTCATACCATCCATCATTTTGGAGAGGACAGGAAGCACGGAGGAGATGGACGTCTCCCCAGAGAAATCTGATAAGACAATCACAAATTAAAAAATTATATCGCCTGCTATCTCTCGAAACACCCGTTACATTTATTTTTTACCTCTGACAGGAACACCATAGGGTTTGTTGATGATGACCACGTGCTGATCCTGGTACAGCACGCCTCCCTTCAGGTGCTTGGCCAACACATTGGGATGAACATTTTGAAGCTGCATACTGAACCGTTTCAAGTCCATCACCCTCTTCTGTTGGGCGGACACAGGGGGTTCCGTTGCCCGGGTATTGGACTTCTCCTGCCGGAGCTTTCGAGCCAAGTCAATGGCTCGAAGTGGAGGTTTCTCTCCTTTCCCAGCATCTGGAGCTTGCTTTGCAGCCGTGGTCTGACCGCGGCTCAGGCAAATAAGAGTCGTTCCCGAAAACTGGTGGCACTTTGTCCGTGTTTTTTTGAGAGACCGGAGAAGGCAGTACCAGTCACTAGTGTATATATTTCTTGTACAGCGGTTCATAGTGATAATAGGAGTAAAAAGATAAGATTTAGATTATACCTTTAGACGAGCATATAACATGCGAGTGTAGCATCTAAATACTTCCGGGTGTTTGTTCTCAATACGCAGTCGTAAAACAAAAAAAACCCCAGCTCAAATATATCCTTAAAACGAATTAATACTTAATATTAAACGTACAATAGCATATTATGTATATATATATAAATATATATAAAAAGGTGCTATTCAAAAATACAGGGGGGGGGGAAATATTTTATGACCTTCAAAATAATGTGAATGTCAATCAATTCCGGGTTGGTGATGTAATTTTCGTCCATATAGGTGCGTTCGTTTTACTACTTTCGTAGCCGACTTCTTTGTGTTGATTCAAATCCCAGCGTCACGGACAGAACCCGCCCGTGCCCGAAGTCGCGTTGTTAAAAATAAAGTTACTATTGTTTAAACATTTTTGCGCAGTTGCCTGCTGGATCGTTACGCGGTTTTAAAACGAGTTTTTAACTGAAGCGTGCACATTGACGGTATGAAGAAATCTTGATGGAATTACGTGCAAATTAGTTTTCATGTTGTGCATTTTATAGTGAGCTTTGTGTCGCGAGTGTGCAAACATGAAAATCACGGATAGCGTGTTGAGGAGTTTCAGGATTGCAAGAACATATCGAGAAAATAAGGATAAAGTCAATTGTTTTGTCTACAGTCCGGATGGTAAGGAAGCAATCTCAACAAGCAACGACGACAGAATTGTTGTGTATAATATGACCATCGGAAAGTAAGTATGCATATAATTTTATTTGTAATGAGAGACTTGGGTGTGTTACAAATTCTGCAGAATAAACATCACTTTAGTGGTTGCATTTCATGGATGCAAAATAAAAGAAACATTTGCAATACTAAACATTATTTAAAAAAACAAACAGACCTCTCGCTTCCATTATAAAACGTAAAACATTTGATTCCACATTAGATTGTGCAAGTAGACCTACTGTCATGATTTGTGTTTAACTTTGCAGTGATCTCCTCTCAGGTCCGTTCAGACGGTGCCCAGCAAGAAGTATGGCGCAGACTTGATCCGATACGCCCACGGAGATTCCGAAAAAGTCATCTACAGTTCCAATAAGATGGACGGTAAATAAATCAACATTGCGCAAAGGAAATGTAGAATAATTTAAATACGAGGGCATTATATTGTGGAACTCATTACATGACTTGTCGGAAAACTCATAAATCACTTGTAATTCTATTCCCACTTTTTTTTTTTTTTTCTACTTATAGATACAATACGGTTGCTGTCACTGCCTGACATGACGTACATCAGATACTTCTCAGGTCACACTGCAAAGTGAGTAAAGGAACCACACATTTATTATAATAGACGCGCTATACTGATTTAACGGCACATTTGTCCCAATTAGTGTCCCCCTTTCAATATGTTCTGTAACTTGCTTTAACGTTCCGCAATTGCTTTACAGAGTTACTGCTCTCTCGATGTCACCTGTGGAGGAAAGGTTCATCTCGAGTTCATTGGATAAGACAATCCGCATTTGGGATCTACGCATAGAAAACGTTCAGGTGAGTCACATGAAAGCAGACTCAAATTTTAGCCATGAACCATCATGGACAGTATTAAAAGAAAATGTGGAGCTGTTGTTGGATTTTTATCACCGTCTGTCTCCAAGCCTTTTTAATGAGCCGCCATCAGTTTTGGATCTAAGTAGGCATAGGAAAGTAAGTACTGTTGGTCATTGAAGACTAATTTCTGCCCAGAGATGTGATTATGAATAATGAATCATTGTTCGGCTATTTGTGATTGGCTGGTGATCAGTGTTAGGGACCGCTCACCCCAAAAAAAGTCATCTAGAATAGAATGACGGCAAGTTCTGCAGAAAATAAAAATGGATGGATCTTTATAATAAGGCATTATCAAGCCAACATTCTTTGTTTTTGTATTCCAGGGTCAAACCGAGCCTCTCGACAGACCAATTTGTTCCTTTGACCCCGATGGGCTCATTTTTGCCGCTGGAGTGGATTCACAGTCCATTAAACTGTATGATATCCGCGCTTTTGCCAAGGTTAGTTAAGTAAAGCAGGGCAGCGACCTCTGCGATTTGGCGGTTATTTTAAACCTTAAATTTTTAAAACCACTGTAAGCTGTAATCAGCCCATTCCAAATATGTAGTCATTTAGTCAAATTAGTTGGTTTGTGCTAATATGACTACATTTCCCATGATTCTTCAGCACAGAAGCAGGAGGTAATTGTACTTCTGGTGTGACACTAAAATGAACACTTTTTTTTGTTTTGTTTTTTTGTTTTTTTTGTGAAAGGGTCCTTTTAAATCCTTTGAAGTGAGGCTGAATCGCATCTGTGACTGGACCGGACTGAATTTCAGTGACGATGGCAAACAGATTCTCATCTCAACCAATGGCGGAATGATCTGCATCCTCAACTCTTTCACTGGAGACATGATGCACAAGTTTTCTGTAAGAACATTCCACACCTGCTATGATTCTATACAATCACTATGAATCATTGAACCTTGCGTATCATTGCTCATTTCAAGGGCTACAACAACAACAAAGGCTTAAAACTGGAGGCATGTTTCACCCCCGACTCCCAGTTTGTCATGATCGGTACATCCTTTGCTTTATCTCCAAGATTATTTTACCGCGTGACTTTATTAACATACCTTCTCCTCCCGCGATAGGCTCAGAGGATGGGAGAGTCCACGTTTGGAGCATCGAGAACGAGATGAAGGTCGCTGTGCTGGATGGGAAACATCCGGGACCCATCAGCGCCATGCAGTTTAACCCCAAATACATGACTTTTGCCACCGCTTGCAAAAATATGGTAAGATAATGCACAGCGCATTATTAGACCCTGCGCACATGCTAATTTCACATAGGGTGCTGTATGGAAACACATGTGTTGGTATTTAATGGGGTAGAATCGGGTCCTAGAAATCTGCCTCACAGTTTTGAAGTTCGGGATTCGATTTGAGTCTCGGCTCCTTCTTTTTTTTTTTTATTGCTTTAGTTATATTTGATGATATAATCTGATAGTTTGCATTTTTAATCAAATATTTCCTCACGCTTTGTGCACTGCTACTGGTTTGCTGCGCGAACCCACCATCTGTTAATGCCAAAATCCGTAATTGGCGAATAATGGACTTCAAGCTATAAGCCTCATTGTGTTGAAATCGAGGTGTCAGCTACTCGATTCAACTCCTAGTATCCATAGCAACCTACTTTAGTGTATTCAAATGGTTTCTAATTGTGCCCTTTTTTCTTGCCCTCTCCACAGACATTTTGGCTCCCGGGTGTTGACGACATGTAAGATTTTATTATAATTCAAACTCAACCTATTGTGTATTTTAGTATTTTGGAATGTATTTTACTTTGTAATGTGTGTGCACAATGTGGCAACATCAGACACTTTACTGCTTTTTTTACCTCAGACTGATGTTGGCTAAATTTTTGTGGACTGTATTTTATTGTTTTATGTAAAGATTTTTATTTTTTTAGTAGTTTTTTTTATTTTTTTAAACGTCCCCAGTCGGTTGTTTGAATTGTATTCTTTAAACATAGTTTGGATTTCATTTTTACCAGTGTTTCTTCATTTGAATGTTGAAGTTTTATTGTAAAAAATAACAATTAAAAAAAAATGTTTTATTTTTTACTTTGTGATAATCCTGGACTAACCATTACTTAAAAGAAAAAAAACTGCAAATCATGTATTTATTCTGATTAATTTTCCCGCAGACTTCGAGAAATATTTTTGTTCAATTCAAATAGGTAAAAAAATGCTTTTATAATAATATAAGTGTTATTATTTCAGCATGTTTTTTTTTTATATATAATATGATGTATTGTCTGTGCCTTAGACAATACGTCATATTATTTATTAACAAAAAATTCTGCACAATTTTGCTTTCAGCTTTCAGCATTTTTGGCAAAAAAAAAAATACCGTACTACTTTTGTACTGTTGTTACAGAGGCAACTCAATTATTTGTACTTGTCCACCAACAAATGAGCCACCTTTGATTTTTATTAAGTCTGGTAGTTTACAGAAACGGAAGCAAATTTTAGCTTTAATTTGTATTTTTCAAAATTATTGTATTAACACAGAATCCTTAAGCATATCTCATTCACTTTAATCCTTTTATGTGATTTTAATAGGTATGGGTGGGAGGCTGTTCTTATTAATTAAAAATGTATGAACGCTTGGGTTATGTACTCGCCCCTAAATGAATAATACACGATCCTGTCACAGGTTACCTCACTACGAGACACTTTTGTGTGTGTGCACCCCATAGAACTAGCACAATTAGTTTCTTGGATAGCGATGCTAATTTACAATGCATTTAACCCTAACCTGCTTGCGTACACCTAATTTGTATTTCAACCATATTTTTTGGGTGGGAGTAAAAAGTTGTCTTTGAAATCACAGAGATGGCATCATAATGTATTCCAATGGACTTTGGATTAACGAAGAATGAAATATTCACCGTAAGGTCAACTGTGTCATGGGAACAAAATGTTAAAAGGAAGAATTAACTATGTAATCTTGTAACAATAAATAGAAACATTCTAGCATCTGTCGCTGAAAAACTGTCTACTATGCTCGTATCATTGCCTTATTTGGTTACCGAGCGGCGTATTTGTTGATGCCCTTGGCATTTTGGAGTGATTTTATCTGCTATAAAGCAAGGCGATGAGGGAGAAAGACATTTTGTTCAGTGTATTTATATTTTAATTTCCTTTCTCTACTGGTACAAAAATACAATAGTACTTACAGTTTGGGCCACCATAGTTCAGGTTCATGACAGCTTTCAGCGAATCGTCTAAAGTGACACCAAGTGGAAGGAAAAGATATCCTGTCCCAGTCATATCTTTTTCAAAACCTGCTATGTTGAGGTTGGCGACGAGAACAGACAATTTTAAGAATAACAGGACACAAGATGCATTCTGAATGAACTGTTAATGTTCTGAGCGGTTATTAATAAAGATTGAGAAGATTGGATTAGTGTGTAATACCCTAATTTTCGTGGAATACCCAATATAAATTGAGTTTCATGGACTTAAATTGCCTTCTGCCGCCGTGTCGTCAAGGGGCTTTCCATGCTGTGACAAGGGGCGCTAGCCACCAGCTAGCTTGCAAGCTAGCATATCCACACCGTCATCGTCTTGCTTGGGAATTTAAAGAAAAGAGTTGTTCTGGAAATTGTGACATTTTTGGAAGATTCATTTTTGGGGTGTAGGGTAGCTAGCTAGCTAGCTAGCTAACTGCACTTTGTAGGCCTAATGGTAAAAATTGACCCAGTAATAACAATTCCGAGCTTACGTCACAAGTCAACTCAGTGAAAGGAAGCTCATTGAAAACAATTGGACTTGGGATTGTTGTAATTTGATTTGTAAAGATTATTTTGGATTTTGTAATGTGATGAAATGTTGTTTGGCAGCTATAAAAAAGACTGGTTTGTCTGCTCGTCACAGGCAAAAGCAATCCAATCCGCCGTTTGTTTTCACTGTGTAAAGGAAGCATTTGCATTGCGGAAATATCAGAAATGCCTTAATATTTGGAATTGTCAATTGTGCCAGATAAATGAAGGACCTCAAGTTTTAAAATTGTGTGCAAGAGACGACTCATGTGAGATGCTTGGGTATCAGTGGGCGCCATTTTAAAACTGAAATGGTGGTTAATGTATTTAGAAACAAATCCCTGAACTCACTTTAATACACGAAATGCACACTGCCGTCCACCCACTATCCTTAGTCCAGGGAGCAATGTTGAAACGGTCAGATTCTTGCCTGGTGTCATATTTCTGTGAGCTGGAATTTGAGATGATATGCGCTCATAAAGGGGCAATAAAATATCCGCGCAGGTCAGTGACACAAGAACAACACCTGGGCACACCTTTGGCTCTCCAAGCCTTGCCGTGCAGAATCTTGAGGCTGTGGTCACTGGTCAGTGATCCACTAGGGGGGGGTTTAGATTAGTGGTCAGGCTGCCATATCCACTGACAGGCGCAATATTACTCATCCGCCGCCCAGTTCCGCAGATTGCGTTTCAGGTGTGAAGAATCTCCAGCGTCCCCCTTCCAGAGTTGGTGTCACTCTGTGCGCGCTGGTCTGCCATCAGCGGACGGTCGACTTCCTGCAGAGTCAGACGAGTGAGGACAGAGACGGATCTGGAAACGGACTGCTGTCTGCCAAAACATGTCACACCAAACTGGAATCAACGGTATGCATATTTTTCTTTACGTTTGTTTACAATTGTGTAATTTAATGTATACTGGACTGTTTAAGATTACAAGGAATTCATGCGCATATTATTATATTCGTTAAAAATAATTTTAAAAAGGACTGTGACTTTCTACCTGTTGTGAGACGAATTGTTTCATGCCAGTGGGAACCTCAGAAATTTAAATGTCAAACATTTCTATTCTTCATTTTGAGGGTTTTGCACATATACAGAATAAATTTTGGTAACAGGAGCACAGAGGGCTGGTTGGTCTAAAGCACACCTTTCTCACCTGATCGTACATTATTCATGAGAGTGCCGTGTTTGGTAACTATGGTGACACGTAACACATCTGCAGATGTCGTTTTCAGCACCAAATTCATCTGTTTGGAATTTAAAGATTGAAGCAAGTGTTTGTGTCGATTTAAATCATTTTTTTTCGCCATCATTTAACATCACAATTTGGGTTGCTTTGTGGGGTCGTGTGACTCCGGCCTGGATCATATGTTGTCACTGCATGTGGTGTCTCAGGTTCTTTCGGTGTCGCCAGCTTTGCCAGCCTAATGTTAAATAGATGCAATTTCATATTTTAAAAGAAGGTAGAGTTACCACCACTGGAATACTTTCTCTTATGGTACTATTTACTTTGGTTTTTTTTAATCTTGAAAACTGGACGGGTGAATGAAGCACAATTGAGCGTTGCGCGCAAATGTCAGGAAGCAATTTTTGCCGTCCAATTTGTTAGTGAATTTGCAGATCCACCTTAATTGCAAAAATTTTTTCACTTCACTGGAGCCTGAAGTTCACTCATAACTAAAGTGATTGCTTACAAGTCAAAGCAAAAAAAAAAAAAAACTTTGGTAATTAATTCAATGCATGAGCCTTTGGGGATGATTTTAAATGTGATCTTAAGTAGATTTATTTCGAGATTAACCAGAATAAGGACATTTGAAAGTGTGTCACACAAAAGTGACATCATCTAGCAGCAGCCAATAGAAAAACACCTTCGGATGACGTCACTCCCATGGTGTTTTTTTAAATATTGGGCAAAAGTAATATATATTTTTTTTTAACTAAGACTGAAACTAGGGATGTAACGATATCCAAACGTCACGATACGATATCACGATATGAAGCTCACGGTACGATAATTATCACGGTATTGTGGGGAGGTTGGAGATATTTAAAAAAAAAAAAAAAAAAAAAGTCACAATACTGTAAAAAAAAAAAAAAAAGCTCATACTAAAAAAAAAGCACAGTATTGTGCTTTTGTACATAACATCAATGTTATTATGTTTTATTATTTTTATGTTATTATGTTATGAATGTTTGCACGCACACATTGAGTTCACATGCATATTACGTACCCCTACATCTGACCGTTAGCGTAGATTTTAAACATAGAAGGGTCAAAACATCCCTAATGAAAATTAAATTGCACAAAAAAAAAAAGTAGCCATCAGAGTGTGCTAGAACTGCACAAATGGAAATCAACCTGACTTTTTTTTTTTTTAACAGATGTGTTGCATTTAAATTATTGTGAACACGACGACGGCGATATTTTGGCAGTTTTAATATCACAATATCGCTCTTATCGTTACATCCCTAACTGAAACTAACTAAACTAAAACTAACGGAAACCACCCTGAAAACTAATTAAAACTAACTAAATTTAAAAAGCACAACTCAAAATGAAATAAAAACTAACTAAAATGAAAAATTCCAAAACTACCTCGGGGTATCACCGTAAATAAATACAGCACCGTTTACATTGTGCCTGCTACACTTTAGCAACATCGGAGCTTAAAGACTTCCTGGCCCAAGCAAGGGGAGGTGCCATGAGGATAATGAAGATCGTCATCCAAAATGGTAACCACGCCTTGTTTATTTAAAGGATTTGGATACATTTGATAAACTTACAGGTATTTGATTTTTGTCCGCCAGAGGAGTTGGTGCTCGAGTCGTGCGGACAGCCAGCGCAAAGCTGGGACAAGGACTACGACCACTTCCTGTTACCTCTACTCACGCCACAGCAGCCGTGCTACATCCTCTACCGGCTGGATTCCCAGAATGCACTGGGGTACGAGTGGATCTTCATCGCCTGGTCACCCGACCAGTCACCAGTAGGTCCCGAGGACGCATTGTGAACACCGGCCGTATCGCTCGGGCCCAATTACAAACGGGCAGATTGTGAAAGTGTCTATTCTGATCCTGTGATGAGTGAGACCAGTCCAGATCAGTCCACGCCTGACCCAAAGTCAGCTGGGATTGGCTCCGGCCACTTGCGACCCCGAACTAAAAATACAATAGACTTTTTGTGTGCTATTTATATCTTTAACTGCATTCATTGTATCTTTTTTTTTTTTTTTTATGCACATGACTTCAAATGTCAGCGTAGTGTTGGTCAACCATAAAATGTTTCGGTCCATTAATGCAGAATCATCTCTTTTGTACCCTTTAGCTCACTTCCAATTGTTACTATAGTTCAGCAAAGCAGGCGTAACAAAAACAAGTCCAAGTCTGCATGTGCCGGGTCACGTTTGTGGCCTCTGTCACAATATCACAAACATCAGCATGAGAAGGAAATCGTGTGTGCTTTAAAGTTGGTACAAGTAGTTGCCGTTCTGCTCTAAGTCTCCCTAATCATTCGACATGCATGAACAGTGAATCTAAAAAGTCTACACACCCCTGTTCAAATGTCAGATTTCAGTTTGAATTATTTCAAAATTTTTACGTCATTAATGAACTCAACTCTTTTAAGGGATGGGAGGTAAGCATCCATCCATTTTCTTAACCGCTTGCTCCTTACAAGGGTCACAGGGGTGCTGGAGCCTATCCCAGCTGGCTTCGGGCAGTAGGCGGGGAACACCTTGAACTGGTTGCCAGCCAATCGCAGGGCACAAGGAGACGAACAACCATCCACACTCACAAACACACCTAGGGAAAATTCGGAGCGCCCAATTAACCTGCCGCGCATGTCTTTGGAATGTGGGAGGAGACTGGAGTACCCGGAGAAGACCCACACAGGCACGGGGAGAACATGCAAACTCCACCCAGGGTGGCTGGAGCCTGGATTCGATCTTGCGTTCTCAGTACTGGTTGGCGGACGTGCTAATCACTCAATCGACGTGCTGCCCTGGGAAGTAAACATTAACAATTCAAATACTGTGGTTGCGTAAGTGTGCACACCCGCATAACTGGAGGTGTGGCTGTGTTCACAATTAACTAATCACTTTAAATTCATGTTAAACGGGAGTCAGCACACAAATGCTGTTGATTAACCCCAAATGAAGACAATTTCATCTGTTCAAGGAGGCTTTTCCTGACATTTTTGTGTATACAACAGTCAGTGTTAGGGATGTCCCGATCCTGTGATCGGACACCAAGTCCCGATCACGTCATTTTCAGCTGATCGATATCGGGAGAAAATGATCGGGAGTTTTCATTTTTGGCAATTTTATTTTATTATGGTTATTATTTTAGGGGCTACAAAGCAACAAAGTCATCCAGAGGTAAACATATATATTGCCAAACAAATCGTTTTATTTGTTTTGTACACTTCTGATGGCACCCCCCAAAATTATTGGGATGGTTTTGTTCAAATTAAAAAAAAAAAGGAAAAAAATGGAAGTACTTTTTTTTTTTTTCCCGCCCCTCCTTAATACTTTGCCGAAGAATCGGATCAGGTATCGATATCGGCAGATCCTCAAAATCAGGTGACTCGGACTCGAGTGCAAAAAAAAAAAAACCAAATGATCGGGACATCCCTTGTCTGTGTATATGGTATAGTAAATCTAGGTAATACTGTATGTGCCGTGCAGGTTAGACAGAAGATGGTGTACGCCGCCACTCGTGCCACATTGAAGAAAGAATTCGGGGGAGGGCACATCAAAGACGAGCTGTTTGGCACAGTTGAGGTTAGTAAAAAAATAAAAAAAAATAATTTCAAGAAGATTGTAAATGGCCACCTTGAAGTAACCTCCTTCTGTTGTCTGTATTGGCAGGATGACGTGTGCTTCCAGGGGTACCTGCGTCACATGACCTCCTGCTGTTCTCCAGCGCCTCTCACAGCAGCCGAACAGGAACTCCAACGAATTCGAGTCACGGAGGTGAAGTTGCCAGTGGAAGAAGTGAATTTTAATTTCATTTTATTTCATTTTTTGAGTGTGTATCTTTTCTTTACAGGATAAAGTTGTATGGGTAAGTTCTCGTTTTTGTGTGTGCGGACGCATGTGTGTTATGATTTTTGAGCTTATACAGAATTAATTTTGTTTTCCACAGGATGAGCGTAGACGAATTGGGATTCCACGTGCAAGAGTATGTAACATTATGTAAAAATACTTTTATACATATTATACTGTTGTATTTGACTATGCAAAAAAAAAAAAAAAAAAAAACTCAGCAGCTTGATTCAATATATAAAATTTTAACAAAGAAAATACATAATTGACTAAATCATTATAATTGAAGTTAGTCTTAAAGTTTAGTATGCAAATATGGTTGTAGAATGGAGATATAAATTATTTGCCAGTGAATTGACTAAAAACTCCATTAATTCGTTCCAAATTATGCTCCTGGTGTGTGCACTATGGCCACCAGGGGGCGATATAATACAGAAATCGAGGCACACACAAAGAAGTCTTTTGCCCTTGACTCTATTCATAGAAATCGTTTTTCACCTTTTTTCACATAAGATAAAAAATATTTGCATGTGAATATCGTTACATTTCTGCCTACATGTATTTCTTTACCATTCCTAAATGGTTATAATCCCGCAACTAGCAATAGCATTTGTTAGCCTCTTTATGGCATTTTGCATTGTGTCAGTGGATAATCCTAAGGCAACGTTTTGTGGTTGTTGACTGGAAATGTCAACTGCTAGTGGCAATAAACAGCTTGAAGCTTCTTCCTCTTCTTTTTTTTTTTTTTTTTTTTTTTTTTTTTTTTTAAAGAAATGATACGTGCCAAAGTGCTGCTAGTCATGAAGTGGCTTGTATCTTGAAAAAAAAAAAATCATGACAGGCCACTCATATCTCTAAATGCCGTATTAACAGTGTATCCAAGGGAAAATAAAATATCTCTTTATCTCAATTTTGTTTCCTGTACACTACAGTCTGACATGAGTTGTTATCTGGTGGCTTGCGGGTTAGGTTCCAGTAGAGTTCGGAATAGACAAAAAAGTCTCTCAAGGTCTCGCATTCCCTTTACAAGAAGAGGCCAAGCGAGCACTGCAGCAGCTGAAGCGGAAACGTATCAACTACATACAGCTGGTCAGCTCTGATGCAATCATTCACCCAAAATATGTCGAAAAAAAGTGATGTTCGTGTGACTTTGGCGACTGAGCAAGGTCTGTCGCGTTGCAGAGGTTGGATGTGGAGAAAGAGACCATCGAGCTGGTTCACACCAAGCCAACAGAGACCCGGGAGCTTCCGTGCAGGATCCCCACGGATTCGCCCAGATACCACTTCTTCGTCTTCAAACATTCCCACCAGGGCCGCACTCAGGAGGCACTGGGTCAGTATGCAGCCCCAAGGTTTTCCAAAATCCTGACATTTTGCAACCCTATGTGTGCACTTGCGTAATCTATATGATTAAATCAATAGCTGTCATTTTTTTAAAACCTAATAGAAATCAATTTAAAAAAAAACCCATTTTTGACAGGTTGATTTTTTTTATGTACGGAAGTAACATCATGTGAAAATTGAACAAGTAGTTTGAAGAAATTCAATTATGATCTGAGAAATGTAGCAAAACATTTTAAAGAAATATCTTTAATTTAACAACTTATAATATATGCCAGCGGTGTCCAAACTTTTTCATTTGAGGGCCACATACAGAAAATCAGGACGTAAGGGCCACAGAGAAATTATGTTTAGTCCTAAAAATTGACAAATTATTTCTTTGTGTTTTTGCATATTTAAAAAAATGCTGCAGTATATAAACCATTTTATTTGTAATATGGCAGTAGGGTTATTATAGTTTTGGAATTTTTGATTTTAGTTAGTTTTTATTAATTTTCAGGGTGGTTCTGTTAGTTTTTATTAGTTTTAGTTCTTTAATAAATGCTTAGTTTTAGTTTTGTTTTTGTTAGTTTCAGTAATAATATATATATTTTTTTTTTAATGTGTATTACTTGTGCGTAATATTTAAAAATACCATGTGAGCGACGTCATCTGAAGGTGCTTTTCTATTGGCTGCTGCTAGATGATGTTACATATGTGTCACATACTTTCAAATGCCAGTATTCCGGTTGATATCAAAATAAATCTGCTAAAAATCACACCAAAGACTAAAATGAAGGACATTTTTTGCTATAATTATAGTTTTAGTTATTTTGTAAACATAAAATTTTCACTTAGTTTTTGTTTTTTTTCGTTTTTAATTTATTTCGTTAACGAAATAGTTTTTTGAATTTTAGTTTTAGTTTTTTCATTAGTTTTAGTTAACTAAAATAACTTTTAATGGCACCTGTTTTTCGACACCCTCCTTTCTTACTTTGACCATCTCCAAACATTTTTGTTTTTATTTTATTGAACTAAGTCAAATGCCATTTTGAGCATATGTCACGGGCCACTAAAAAATGGATGGCGGGCCGCAAATGGCCCCCGGGCCGTAGTTTGGACACACCTGATATATGCTGTGAATGGATGTCTTCCAGTGTTCATATATTCCATGCCTGGGTACACCTGCAGTATAAAGGAGCGCATGTTGTACTCCAGCTGCAAGAATCGGCTCCTGGAGGAAGTGGAGAACGATTACCAGCTAGAAGTGACCAAAAAGGTGCATATGTTTTAAATTAAATGAAAATTGAAAGTGGACCACAAGTTTTTTGATTTTCTCATGCGGGTGGATGAAATCACAATTAGATTGTAGTTGTGCTACCTAGTGGGGGAAAAAATAAATAGTAAAAATTAAAAAAAATAATTATGGGACTATGCGAATCGGCCGGTGCCAAACCGTGAGTATGCAGTGGTTCACTATACTGTATTAATCTAATAACATCAGCAATAGAGGACAGAAAATAGAAAATAGTAACATCATCAATTGGTGAATAAAAAAAAAAAATCTGATTGGTTAATAAGGAACTCTCCCTTTGCTAATATTGTCAAAGGAACGTCAGCCAGCACTGCTGCAGTCCCCGAGCAGATTAGATTTACATAGTAACAGATAAAGGCTGAAATCTGATTGGACAAAAAAAAATAATAAATTCTAACACATACACGAAGCAATGCAGAAGAAAAATGCTACAAAACAATGACAACAGATTTCTAAGAAGTAATGAATAACATTTAGAATTTGGGTTATAACATTCTAGTTAGAAGTGACAGGCAATTACAATTTTTACTTGTAATTAATCGCATGGATCCAGTAGTTAACTCAGCATTAATCAAATTTTATATCTGTTCTAAATGTACAATAAAATGAACAACAAAATATTGTTTTCTAAGTTTTAATACTCTTGTTAAAGGGATACTTTACTTATTTAGCCATTTTTGGCAGTCAAACATTAATATTTTGTCTATAATTAATTTGATGCTTTCATTCTTTTTCATGTACAATTAGTACTTTTAAAAACACATTTTGCAACTTGCTGTCAACTGAAAATGACGTCACAAGGCCTCAGGTAACCAATCACAGCTCAGCTTGTGAATGTCACGTGACCAAACCTAGAAAATAGGTGAGCTGCGATTGGTTGACTGAGCCCTTGTGATGTCATTTTCAGTCGACAACCAGTTGCAAAATGTGTTTTTAAAGGTACTAATTGTATGTGAAAAATAATGAAAGTATCAAATGAATTATAGACAAAATGTTAACTTTTTCCGCTTCCGATTTACATTTTGCATGATGCCACTTTGAACATATTTTTCCTGGACATTTGCATCACATTGTAGAGTTTATCACCTGCAGGGGTATTCGACTATGAGGGCTTCCTCTTTATCAAGATGAATACAAGATAGCACTCTGAAGTTGCTGATGTTCTTCTTTGTGTGTATAGATGGAGATAGACAGCGGCGACGGCCTGACAGAAGACTTCCTGTACGAGGAGGTCCACCCGATGGAGCATACCTTGAAGCAAGTGTTCGCTAAGCCCCGCGGACCAGGCGGCAAGCGGGGCAACAAACGCCTTATCAAGGGCGCAGGAGAGAACGGAGAAGAAATTTAAATACATTCATAATACATTTATCAATTGAGTTAAACCATTTAGATTGTACTTAACTATTTTTTTTTTTTACCCCAAATAAAATATGGATACAATCAGAGCAAAGCGCAACCAAATGAACTGAACACTATTTTACTTGTTTCCGTCAAAAAGCATGACACAATGATAACTATGCTTTGTGTATTCTTTATCCTCTGCAAAGAATGACTATTATTATTAGTCCAAATGTCTGTTTTATACCTGAAGAGCACAACAATGGACATTCAAATGATACAGTGTGACCAAAAAAAGAAAAGTATATTTTTATTTCTGTTGAATTATGTCATATAGATGTTTTCATAAAGTACAAGATTATGGAGTGCTATTTTTCCAAATTTATTTTTCTATTTTCAAAAATTAGAAAAATACCTGGAAGATAAAATTAAACAACTAACGGATGGATATGCATTAAACCCAAATAATCAAATATGGATAGAACTACAGAATATAAAAATACAGTTAGATAACATGTTATCTAAAAAGACAGAGTTTATAATACAACAGTTGAGATATAATAATTTTGAACATAATAATAAATCAGGTAAATTCCTGGCAAATCAACTTCAACGGAATCGGGAAAAATCTCTTATGACGGCTATTAAAGATATAAATGGTGAATGCACACAATCACCAGAAGAAATTAACCATATTTTTTATAACTATTATCGAAATCTATACTCAGAAATTAATAGACCTAACCCTGAACATATTGAGGTATTCCAAAATAGCTTAAATATAATTCAGTTATCTACTGAACATAAAGATATTCTAGATACCCCGCTTACTATAGATGAGTTGTATCGTGCTTTAGACAGTATGCCTAATGGCAGAGCACCTGGTCCAGACGGCTTTCCGGCTATATTTTTTAAACATTTCTGGTTAATGTTTGCTCCATTATTTCTAAGAGTAGTAACTGAAATTAAAAGTAAGGGTGATATACGTCAAGATATGAATATAGCAGCAATTAAACTTTTATTAAAGCCAGAAAAATTATCGATAAAATTATCGCTAAGGCCTTGGCATCTCGACTAGAGACAGTAATCTCGACAATTATTCATAGCGATCAAACAGGTTTTATTAAAGGTCGTCATTCTACTAATAATATTAGGAGGCTTTTTAACTTGATTAGTATGTCACAGCGGTATGATAAAAAGGCAGTTGTTATTTCGCTGGATGCAGAAAAAGCCTTCGATAAAGTTAACTGGTCCTTCCTCTTTGCTGTCTTAAATAAATTCGGCTTCGGGGAGTCATTCATTCAATGGGTCTCAATATTATATGATTCTCCTAAAGCTACAGTTACTACTAATGGGATTACATCACAGAGTTTTACTCTACAAAGGGGAACAAGACAAGGGTGCCCAATGTCTCCTTTATTATTTGCTATATTTATTGAGCCGCTTGCATTAGCTATACGTCAGGATAGACGGATCCAAGGAATCCACTCCGGGACAATAGAACATAAAATTCATCTATATGCCGATGATTTACTACTCTATTTAGAAGAACCTGCTATCTCGCTAGGGGAAGCATTTAAATTAATAACTAAATTCTCTCACTTATCAGATTACTCTATTAACTGGACAAAATCAACATTATTACCTATTACAGAAAATTCATGGAATCCTACAAGTCAGGATCCACAATACTCCTTTCCTACAGGTAATTTAAAATACTTAGGTGTTAAAATTTCACCAAAGTTAACTGAATTAACTTCTTTAAATTTTTCACCATTATTGGATAGTATCCGTAGTGATCTGGAGCGCTGGAATAATCTTCCGATCTCTTTAATAGGACGGATAGCTACTATAAAAATGAAAGTTTTACCAAAGATTAATTATTTATTTTCAATGATTCCATTTAAACCTACGTCTAACTGGTTCCAATCGCTGGACTCTGCTATCATAAAATTCTATTGGAATAAAAAAAAAGCCAAAATTAGTCTATCTACTCTTCAGGAAAGTAAATCTAAAGGAGGTTTAGAGGCACCAAACTTTATGTACTATTATTTAGCTAATCAACTACAATATCTTGTGCTATGGACACAACCCAACAGAGATACTAACTGTTGGTTGGAATTGGAGCAGAAGGATTGTAATAATCTTAGACTGTTAGATTTACTCTTTATTACAAAATCAATAAAACGACATAATTGTTTTAAAAACCCAATGATAGCCGCCACCCTGACTGCCTGGTGGAAGGCATTAGAAATTACAAATTCCCAATTGGCGCCCTGTGGGCTCTCTCCCATTTGGCATAACCCCGACTTTCAACTTAATAATCAGTCGTTCCATTTAAGCCTATGGGAGCAGAAAGGAATTACACACCTTCATCATCTTTTCTCAGATAATAAGTTTATATCGTATACAAACTTGGTCCAGAAATATGAAATAAAAAATGGAAATTTCTTACATTATCTGCAAGTTAAAAGTATGGTTAAGAAACAAATCCCAACACTTCAGGATACGCTCCAACTGCATGTCTTAGCTAAAGATATTATAAAGCTTTCTCCAACAACAATAAAGAAAATATCAAAAATATATAAGTTATTTTTATACACAAATAAAACGTATTTACCGACTTTAAAATGGGAAAAAGACTTGTCTATAGTTCCGGAACCAGACTTTTGGACCCAAATCTGTGAAAATGTATTTAAAATGACCAAACAGACAAATTTGCAACTTATCCAATATAAGATACTTCATAGAACATATATTACACAATATATGATGAAAAAAATGGGACTCTCTGACTCCGACATTTGTCTCCAGTGCTCACAAAACACTGCCGATACTTATCTTCATGCTTTATGGTCATGTACTCCAGTGCTGCATTTCTGGACTAAAATCTTGGAAAAGCTCGCTGATATATTAAACTGTAGGCTTCCTGTATCTCCAAGATTGTGTTTACTAGGTGACTTAACAATAACTGAGCTACCATGTAAACAATCCCAATCTATATTTATAGCCCTTACTATTGCTAAAAAAATAATCCTTGTCAATTGGAAAAATAAACAATCTCTAAATATCGACCACTGGTTAAACTTACTAATAAATTATATCTCAATGGAAAAAATCTCTGCCTTAAATAAAAATCAAGTATCAAGATTTAAACAAATATGGTCTATGTACATAGAATATTTTAATCTTAATTTGGCAACTTAATCCTGCCAAGATTCTGCCTGTTAACGAGAGCCACCACATCGTTACAACTTCTGTTTTCGCTGCTTCTGTATTTGGTATTTTGTATCTGATTGTTTTTATTTTTATATAGTCAGGAACCTAGTTGCTGCTAGTGGGCTCGAGCATACCACACTATACGACACTTTACTCACTAACTCCTTAAGAGTTATTTCTAGTGGGCACTAAGCATCAACACTTGGTGTTACTGCATGCTAATTAGTCAATTTTCTTGACGCCGTCCCCCGTGGTCGGGCGGGTGGTTCAGAATTATGTCATATAGATGTTTTCATAAAGTACAAGATTATGGAGTGCTATTTTTCCTCATTAAAATATGTATTAGAACATTTTTTTTTATTTTTTTTTTGCTTTTTAGGGGGTAGGCTTCAAGGGATTAATGGGGCCACGCCACTTATTTTCACACTTGATGGGAGGCGGGCATTCCAGAGACCAATATATTCGTATATTTACAATTATGTACTATATCCATCTGTGTACTTGCGAGGATATAAATCCCCATTATGTAGACTCTATGAATTATTTGCTTCAAGGGTTTTCTGTATCACACTTTGTGCGTGCGTGTGTGGGTGTTCCAGGAAGGCTCTCTACCTGGAAAATATAATGGCACCGTAGTTGGAAACAGATTGAAGCATTCATCTGATAACAAACCATACCCCGATAAAGATAACTAATAGTAAACATAATTACTATTTTTTTTTCTAGTATTACTCTCACTTTTACACATAAAAAAAATTCTTATTTATATGTTTAGCGTTTAAATTTTTTTTTTATTATTGCGACAGAAGTGTTGGTGTAGATGCTCGATATGTGATGTGAGTGAAATCCCAACAATTATTCATACATAAAAACATCCATAATTTATTCATACAGTATTGTTATGTCGCGTAAAACTGATCAAGTCTGAATTCACGAACATTGAAACTATTATGTCATCCCTTCAAAATAAAATCGTAGTGGTCTTGGCGTGATGACAATGTCTAGTGGAGTTAATCCCATTCTGATTAAACTTTATGAGGCCATGATTTAATTTAATCGTTGAGGTGGTAACGTCCCTTGTTTGACACTCGTGCAAAATTTGACATCTGTGTCATGTTTGTGTCCTGGCTGCACCTGCGCGTCTGCGACCCTCATGAGGAGAAGATCAAATGGAAGCATTTTGACAGTCAAACAAAATGTTTGCTGCTATATTTACTTATTTTATTTTTAATTGAGTAATATAAGGAGGTCACTTATGTTATTGACAGCTATCAGAAATTGGCACGTAAAAAAACAGAGTAAACACTACTAAAAGGTCCCATTCAACGAACATTTTATTTTGAAACGCACATGAGAGCAGCGTTGCAGCAAATCGCGTGTCATCCAGCCGCTGTAGTGTGAAACACAAAACCTTTCTGGCAAACATGATTCCTGGAACCTGTGCCAGTCTGACGCGAACTCGCTTGTTTTCTGGGTCCGAGCTTCAGTGAATTATAGGAGCAGCAGGAGCTAGTTCTCGGGATTTTTTCTCTTCAATCTTTATGATTAATAGCGGTCAAAGGTAAGAGTATTAGTTGCCAGCAAATATATTTTATAGCTGTTTGTCATTCGTGTTCAACTAGTCGTGGTGTTGTTGTGTGACGTGTTTTTATACTATTTAGTGATTTTCATCTTTTACGCGTGTTGCTTATGTTGATGGCATTTGTGATACTAATGTGTGTTAATGCTGAATTGAATACTTTCGTGACGTCACATCATATTTTTACGTTATTAAAAATCTCAGACCACACTGTGTGTGTGAGTGAGTGTGATTAAAAAATAAAAAATCTCAGACCACACCACCAAGCAAAAATACTCTATCTAAACAAAATGTATACACAGGTTAATTGCAATAGCATAAGAGGATTTCATTCATCTGCCCTGCGTCGCTGACAAAGATACAGTACATTATTATTATTATTCTTTTTTTTTTTTTTTTTTTTTTAGTAAATTACGTGAAATTGGATAATGTCCCCCAGAACACCCAATGATCTCTCACCGCACTGTAATTGATGACATGTACGGGTGTCCTGTCAGACATGGTTGCCCCGGCTGTGACCACGACCCATCATGTGGACCCGGGTCCTTGCTGCCCACATCCACCCCAGTGCCCCTGCGATCGAAATGAGGACCTGTCCTGCATCGCCACCACCTTCCAGTATTTACAAACCTCAGGTACTTTTGGCATTAAAATCTGTTTCTCTTTGTATCATAAATCATTTTTTAGTGTATGGCAAAATTTTATCTGTATTGTTCTACCGCTATAACACTGATGAGTTTGTGTACTGAATTCAAGAATGATAAAAAAGGTCAGAGCTGGAGGGTTCCTAAGGTAAAAGTAACTCTGAAAGACTGACACTCAGACTGTTAAGACACTTACAAACCAGTGAAAGAGTCAAAGTGAAAATAAAAATGTCTTGTAAATTTAAAACACCACAGAAAAGTGTGTTATGATCACGCCTGCCAAATTTGAATGAATAAAAAAACAACCAAGTACTGTACAGTGGCGCCTTGAGATATGACATATGAGTGACCGACTCGTGAGTTTGCCATGAAGTCAACACACTTCACAACAAACAAGAGTTTGGCAGATTATAAACAACTCTTAAAGAATAGGCTTCAAGCTATTTATTGCCACTCCCAGTTGAGGTTTACAGTCAAACACCAAATGAGGGTAATTAACACAGTATGTAATTAAAACAACAACCACTTTACCTTCACGTTAGTAATTAACATCTATGTCGTGGTGCTATTTAAATTTGTAAATTCTGTATATGGAAGTGTAATATTAAAAGTGCTGTTTATTAATATGAAAAACACATTTCTATGCCTGTTTTTTGGAGAGGCTAGCACCTATTAATGGCATTTCATTCATTTTCACGGAGAAAGATAATTTGAAATGTGATTATTTTCAGTGATGTTCATGATCATTCAAGTAGAACAAATTAAATTCTTGCACGTTTTCAGCAATTACCTTGAAAAAAATAAATCATTGTATTTAGGCTACTTATAAACAACAATTCGGAAACACACAGGGAGCCAATGCAGTGATTTTAGAACTGGTTTACACGGTTTGAAGTTGAAGTTTTGCAAATCATTACTTCATTTTAGGATAAAATGACCTGAAGCTAGGGTTTTATTTACAATATAAGTAATGAACTTTTTTTTTTTTTTTTGGTATAATCAAGTGTTTGTGTTTCTTGAATTCAGATGGCAGCACAGCAGCAAACTGTATTTCATTTTATTTTTTTAAAGGGAACATATATATCTAATGTAATGAACAGTTTATGTGCAGACCTCAAATGTTTAAAAAAAAAAAGTATTATATTATTTTATTTTGTACTATATTAATATACTTTTAACCGTTTAGGCTACTCTTCCTGGTTGATGTAAATCATAACGGCCATTTCTAGTTCTGTTTAGCGAGTAGATTTTCTCTCTAGTCCAGACACTTATTAATTTGTCTGCTATTTTGCTCTTCAATGTTGAATGTTCTCAATCCGTTCTCTGCTTTATTGCGGTTCCAACCAGACAATTAGGAAAAATTGTCTTGATCACCCAGACACTTATTGTAATTCTGGTATTAAGCACGCTAGCCGTGTTAAATTGTAGGTTAGCTTAGCAATTAGCATGGCTTCTCCCTTCATCAGAGCGATACTGTCAGAAATGTCGCGTATGACTATGGAGCCAATGATGAGTGTCTTTGTCGCGACTCTGTTATGTGTTTAGCTGCAGCAGTAGCCAACTGAAGCTTGTTGCTAGCTAGCTGGTGCAATGTAAGTAGCACCGAGTTGCGTCTCAGCCACTGACGACCCGCGGTGGGTGACGTGAGCAACAACTCGGCGGTTGATTCTCAGTTTTGCTATTTAAAACTCATTCACTGCCAGTCATTATAGAAAATTTTTACATTTCCAATACTCACGTGATATTACAGTCAATAATTATATAGAAACCGAATCTACCAAATAACAGAATAGACTCCCTACTTTTTGTCCCGTCCCGTTCTTTTATAATTGACAGCAGAAAAATGTAGGTTTGCCAAAATACAGCCATTTCTCCCATGGACTCTGAAACTGTGTTTATTTCCTATAAAATGGGGCAATGATGTCATCTACCGGTGGTTGGGCATCAGTAAAGTTGTTTCCAAGTTTGATATTTACAGTGGAGCATGCTCAGATTCGCCCCCATTTAGCACCGCTCTAAAAAATACAATTGACAAGTATACTTGTCAAAGGCAGTGAATGAGTTAATGTGTCTTATTGAGGCAACAAAAAAAAGAAAGCAAATTTTGCCTCGCAAACTGCTATTCGAAACCGTTTATTTCAAGCATTGTAGCTTGAAGCCTGCTTTTCATTACAGGCTGGTACTGGGGTTCCATTTCGGCGAGTCAAGCTCGTGACAAACTCCTGGCAAAGTCTGAAGGCACGTTCCTGGTGCGGGACAGCAGCCACCCTCAGTACATGGTGGCGCTGTCGGTGATGACCCACTACGGACCGACCAGCGTCCGAATCCAGTACAAGAGGGGTTCTTTCTGGCTGGACTCCCTCAGTCCTGAGCTGCCTCACTTGCAGTCCTTCCCCGACGTCGTCAGTCTCATCCAGCGCTACATTGGCTCGGGACGCCCGGCGCAAGGCCCGGCGGCCTCCACCGAGGACAGTCGGCTCGCCACAATAAAGCCCGGTCACGCCCAGTTCCCTCCCGTGAAGGACAGTGGCGTGATTCTGAAGCTGAGGCGGCCCCTTCACAGGCCGGAGACCTTCCCCAGTTTGCAGCACTTGACACGCCTCACCATCAACAGAAATACAAACTGCCCCCACCAGCTGCCTCTTCCAAAGCCTCTCCTGGACTACTTGCACGATTACCCGTTTCACATATGAGGGTCTCAGGAGGCTGGATATGGACTTTTTTTTTTTTTTTTTTTTTGCAGGCTGATGCCGATTTTGATATTTGGCAGAATAATATTACAGTAACTTATTAATTGGATGATTATTTTGCCAAAATAACTTGTATTTTGGTCCCTTGAATGTTCTTTTCTTCTTGCCCATGCAGACTGAACAGCATTTACTGTTTCATGAGAAAGTAATATTGGTGTTTAATAAGCAAACACCAGCCGATTATTATTATTTTCAAAAAAATACTTTTCAAAAAGACTTATATCAGCTGATATAATTGATTATTGTAATATTTGTTTATGTAAAAAGTGTGTGTTACTGCCGTTATTTCATTATGACATTCAAGGCTTCTGTTTTCATCATCCACAGACTTCCTTGTTTTTCAAAATGAATGTTTTAGCTACCAATAGTACAAAAAATACTCTACTTTATATGAAACCCTTTGGTTTGCTTACATGTGGAATTCTGTTTTGGTGACTGGAAAGAGTTTAAAATGTTGCAATAACATCATGTACAGTGTTTGTCCTTTGCTTTTTTTGACGAAGAAATAAAGTACTGTACAGTATTCTTTATAAAAGACATCTTGAGAAAATGGAAATGGCACCTTTTCTTTTTTTTTCTTTGTTTTAAAGAAATGATGTTTTGGGAAATTGATGCACTGAGTGCTAAACAAATGTACAAATTATTAGTGCACCATCCAATGTAAAGAAAATTCTACCTGAAAGTGATTTAAAGCATTTCATGCTTCAAGAAATGCTTTAATTAAGAGAAATAAAAACAATTAGTCAAATAAATGAATAGTTACCCACCATCTAAAAAGTGAACATTTTGTGATTTTTAAATTGTTTCTTGAAACTGCCATTGGAACAGCTGAAATAGCAGCAGACACGAAAAAAAAAATGTAATCATGTGGACATCACTGTTCATACAAAATGAGGCTCACATGCCTTGCGTTGCGATTTCCTAGAAGTAGGCATCTGTGTTGAACATTTTTTTCCTTTTTCACCCCCGCTGTTGAACTGCAGCTAAATGTGAGGAAACTGCTGCTGCTGCTGTGTGTGTGTTAGCCTTCCAAGAGGTAAAACTGAGCAGTTCTGAGAAAGCCTCTTACCGGGATTAGTGGGTAGTTATGAGCACACTGTGCTTCACCAGCTGTGAACAAGCTGTGACCTGAGTCAGCTCAAACAAGTTAAATCACCTCACACGCCTCAACTAAATAATAACCTTAAAAAAAATGTAGCAATTTTCTATTATGTATCCAGCTCTTGCGTTAGTAAATAGCACAAAGGTCAGCACTAATTGGGGGAAATAAAAATCGTCACACACACACAAAAAAAGTAATAAAAAAAAAAAACACACACACACAATTGAGGCTTGAAAGTCCCAAAGGCTGAAAAATAAAGTACATAATTATAAAAGGGCAAGAAAAATATTTCCGTGCCAGGAGGAAGTTTGCAAAGACAGGCGAAGACATTGTTAAATTACAAGACAATAAGCGTCACCAGCTGGCTGCCAGCTTAACCATTCTGCGTCAGCGCATTTCAACAAGACTAGTGCTCACCTCAACTAAACGCCTCCTTTTTCCCCTTAGGAAAAAACAAAACAAAACAAAAAAAACGGCAAGATTGTGCATGTGTTTGGGTACACAACACTGATTATGCATATCAGTGTGATCTCACTGCTATTCAGAAGTGTAAACTTAACTCCAGGTAGGTCTGAATACAGTATAAACTAAAGACAAAAACTACAACTGAAATGTTTTATTAATTTGGTATTGGTAGGAACTAAAAGAGGTGTAACCACACATTTGTACATCAAGTATTCTCCCAGTTAAGAGGAAGACTATACTAATCTCAGTTGAGAGTAATTTAACATGTGTATTATTGTGATTACATTTTGTAGCGGTTAGAAAAAAGATGTGTAAGAGTACCCAAAAATTGTACACAAGTAAGAGAGCTGTTACCTTAGAATAACTTGATTGTAAAGGCAAAATGTAGTCATCTAAGTAATTACATGAGTAAGTCGTATTCAATGGTAGTACTGAGTCAATAATTGCAGATTTGTATTTATTTATGTAAATCAGCATGAATGTCAACTAAAGCAATGATCAGGTTTTTAATAACGCTGTCTCCATAAAATATTTTCAGAATAAATCATTCCATTGATTATTCCATCGATTAATCCAATAATCTGATATAGTTTTATTTTTGCATTAAAGTGCATGTGTATGCGTGTTAATAGCAAAGACGTCAGCTAAATCATTCTTAAACATTTTAAGAAAACAAGAAAAAAAAGTCTACTTGACAAGAATGGCTCTAAAACTGTCAGACGTATGTGTAGTTAACTCCCTCCAATATTTATTCGATATTATGAAAATATATTTATAAATTATTTTCTCAGCCCACGGCCCCACGCTGTGTATAAACATCCTGGAGCGGACTCGCCATTTGACTGATTCAATTTTTGCAATTACCATCAACTGGATAACTGATAATCTACTGGTATTTTTTTTTAAAATAAAATAAAATAACTAACACTGTGACAGCAAGTTAACTAACAATTTGTATTGTCAGACCATCCAGTCGTGTGCTGTCCCCCCCTCCTCCTCCGCCCCACGCCACTTCCCTTCTCTTCATCCTCCAGCGGCGCACTCAGCGACGGAGGCCAACAAAGCACAACTTGGGAATCATTTGAAAACAATCACTGGGTAAGCTCTTCCCAACTTGAAAACCGTCGCTGCTGTTTTTCAGGATGATTTCATGTTAACCGTCCGCTCGCCGATTTCGCGTAAAGCTACGTTTTCTGCCCGCTAGTCGGCTAATGTTAGCCAAAAAGCTAACGGAACCATTAAGTAGCATTGACTTCCGTTAAGCTAAGCTAAACTAAGCTAAACGGGGAGCTAACTAGCCAGTTTACTGCTCTTGCACTGAAAAACAAGTCTCGATTTGTTCTTTTTGAGGTGAACCCTTGCGGGAACATTATTTCAAGAATCTTGTTCCTTTAATCACGCGGATAAAAGATTAAATATAAGCCTGTTTTTTTCCTTCTCTCCTGCTAATCTATGACGCTGGCGTCGATTCTTTAGTAAACATAACAGCTACTTCCTCCTTTGGAACACCGTGATCCCAAATGGCAGTTCAACGCCGACTATATTATTTTATTCACACATTTACATGACATCAGTGGTGCTTTTAATTGTGATTTCAGGTCAAATAAACGTTTAAGTTTGCTAAGCTAGCTGCCGGGTGGGTCAAAGAAATGAAATGATGATGATGGAAGATGGTAGGAATTGCTTTTAAAGCAAACATAAAATAGCTGTTAACACTCTTTACTACGACTTTAAAACGTTATGAAACTATATATATATATATATATATATATATATATATATATATATATATATATATATATATATATATATATATATATATAACCAATAACTATACAGGGGTAATTAAACTTAAAACTTAGAAAGCTGCTTTCAGTCAGTGCATCTGGAGGCTTCATGGTGCCATCATCATCATGCTGTAGTGGAAACCCTGTTTGCCCTTAAATCAGCAGAACATAAATGAACAATTCAGCCATGTCACTCCTGAGTCCTGTAACCGGTCTTCCAGAGTTGCAGATGGTCTACAAATAGTTTGGCTGCTATTTGAAATGTCAAATCACAAGTGAATGGCGTGGCATAGCTCTTTATGGCCAATCAAAATGCCTGGTCACATGATCTTAAATACTGCATTTGTGGGTACCAAAGTGAGATCCATTCATCTGTCTCTTGACATCACAAGATGCAGCCAAAGCCTTAAGTAATAGGAAAGTAGTCATTGGTGTCATGGAAGTAGTGAGTATGTATAAATCACTTTGCTTTGTTTTTAGTTTTTGGGGGGTTGTGAGGAGGTTGGATGTCATTAATTTCTTGTAATGTGTTTTCAAAAAAATCTTTAACCCCCCCAATTTTGCTGATTTTAAAAGCGCTAATTTAATTAACTAAATTAATCAGTCTGTCCCTATATTTATAGGCATTTTTCTTAAAATCACCACATTTTTCCTTTCAATAAAATAATGCAGGTAGCACTTTCCCGTAAAGAACTACAATGGCACACTTTTTTTTTTTTTTTTTTCCCCAGTCTGGCTTAACACAACCTCTACCTCTCATCTGCAGCTATGGCGGCAATCAGGAAAAAGCTGGTCATAGTAGGAGATGGCGCTTGCGGCAAGACCTGCCTGCTGATTGTGTTCAGCAAGGACCAGTTTCCCGAAGTCTACGTGCCCACCGTGTTCGAGAACTACGTGGCGGACATCGAAGTGGACAGCAAACAGGTGCGGAGCCTTTCACTCCTCTCACATTGCCTGCGAGGTTTACCACATTGTTGTGTTTGATTCCCCCCAAAAAAGGAAAGGGTAGAGGCCAACTAAGTTAATTTGGGCTTCTTTGGCAGGTGGAGTTAGCGCTGTGGGACACAGCAGGTCAAGAAGACTACGACCGACTGCGCCCTCTCTCGTATCCAGACACTGATGTCATTCTTATGTGCTTCTCCATCGACAGTCCCGACAGTCTCGGTAAACCACTCGTGGTGCAAATGCCTCAGGTTTGATCCCGCGGTCATGTGCTGGATCACGTCTCGTGGCGTCATTTTCAGAGAACATCCCAGAGAAGTGGACTCCGGAGGTGAAGCACTTCTGCCCCAACGTGCCCATTATCCTGGTGGGAAACAAAAAGGACCTGCGCAACGATGAGCACACCCGCAGGGAGCTCGCCAAAATGAAGCAGGTAAACGTGCTGATAAGATATCAGCTTTATTCTTGTTCCTAACATGTCCATGTTTTTTTTGTTTTTTGTTTTTCCCGCCTCCAGGAACCCGTGAAGCAGGAGGATGGACGGGATATGGCCAACAGGATCAGTGCCTTTGGATACATGGAGTGCTCAGCCAAAACAAAGGATGGTGTGAGGGAAGTCTTTGAGATGGCCACCAGGGCGGCGCTACAGGCCCGGCGGGGAAAGAAGAGAAATAGATGCAGCATCCTGTAAAAACAGGTGGCACGGGACTGCTTCTTGTTTGGGGGGGTAATAGAAGCAGAGGGTCAAAATCCCTGACCCCCAAAAAAGAAACACCCACACAAGACTGTTCTCACTTTTTACAAAAGATGCAACGCTTTTATTTGTTTTAAGCTGAAGTAGGTTGTCAGTATTGGAAATCTTTTTTTTTTTTTTTTTTACTAAAGCATCAGTCAATCGGCCATAATGAAACCTCCAGTATCAGCATGTACTGTCATGAGAAGTCAGCAAACCAGCCAACTACAGTCAAGTGCTGAAACCCTGCCAGCTGACCCGACGAATGTTTCCACAGCCAACTAGGGTAAAAGTACCTGATCACTGTGACTTCAACAAGCTAACGCACACGCGAAGTCAACGTTTGTTTGGTGTGTTCCACTGACGGATCCTCGTGTGCAATCGTGACGACGTGGACTGGAAACTCAATTTTGTTAACACACAAATGAAAACTTAAGTGTTTTGTGTAATAAATTACTTTGTAAGAATCTTGCTTCTAGCCACTGATTTAAAGTGCTGTTTGGATACAAAAACATTTTAAACGGATTTTGTTAGCGTTCTGGGAGCCTTTATTAATATGTAGAACCCAACACACAAAAGAAACAACCACGTGTGTAATGACGGGGAAATGAAGCTTAATGAAGCACTTGCAATATTATTTTACTCCTCTAGATGGTGCTTGGTTTAAAGATAAAGTAACCTTGCTCTCGCAAGATGAATTCTCGCAGTAATTGTGAGTTCACAAACTCCGGAGAATACATCTTGTACCGCTCCCGCAAATAACCGCCGTTCCCGAACCACTGCTGGTTCGGACCAATCACAAAGCGACACCGTGTTTGGGGGGCGGGATATGCAACTGTAACGAAACTAGAAAGCCGACGCAGGTGCTAACCAACAAACCTAACATGGACGAATTGACGCTACAATTAATTCTGTTCTCGCATAATTACTCACCGTTTCCTTGTTGAATGTTGAACAACAAGAGGTGCTTCGTGCATTTCTAGCTGGTAAGATGTTCGCACTTTCCCCCCCTTCGACAAAAACAAACAGACATTTTCACCCTTTGCCGTGATTGGTTAAATCAAACGTGTAGAATGTCCCATCGTCCAATCAGCTCGAATTATTGTATTGCGTTGTTCCGCCTTTTCCCGACGAAATTACTGTGGAGCGCTACCAGGTTAAAGATAAAGGCTAGTACAATGGAAATTACATTTCCACTACATCTTTAAACCAAGAGTGCCATCTAGTGGATTCAAAATAATATCACAGGCTTTATTGAAGCTTCATTTGCCCATCACTACTTTTATGTACTAAAGTTGGATTTTTTTTTTTTTTTAATCAAAAGAAAGTAAACATTTGCTGAGATCTATCACTGGTGTATAGAAAAATGGACACAAACAAAAACATTGCATTCCAAATAAATATACATCATATGTCACAAGCTCAAAATACTGCAAATATGGATGTTTGGCTAAATTGCAGATTTGATCCTTTTATCGCTATGGCGGGCCCAAAACCGCCGGTCCAGGAAGCATCACATCCAGTTTCTTAGTCACAAATCCTTTTTGGCTGGGAGCCGCGAGCGCGCGATGAGCACGGGAAGAAGAGCCAAAGCCCCCAGACCGATCGCCATCAGGGGTCTGTTAAAAAACCACCCGGCTGCGATGACAAGGAGCGAGAGCGAGGATGACACGCACAAGGCGAAGATCTTCAGTCCAATCGAAACGAGGTCCCTCAGGATAGGAACCCAGTCCACTGTGGGCACACGTGGAGAAATATGACAGCGGTGGTTTTAAAGGGCCAGTCTGCATCAGCGGTTCCATTGCGTGAGTGAGTGTTTACCTAGTGTGTAGATGATGCGCATCATCAGCTGAATGGCGAGAAACATGAGGGCCCATCCCGCGGCTCTCAGTCCCCACGTCTTCATGCTATTATTTTGCTGCTCTCTCGCAAACACTTCCTGCGCATTGCATTGCATTGCATGCAGGGCACGTCAGAATCCAAGTTGTCTTTGACGTGCAAAAAAATAAAATAAAAAGTCTATAAAATAAAAAGTCTATCAAACCTCTGCTGAGAGCTCCTCGAGGTACAAGATCTCCAGAACGTCTCCTGACTTGGTTTTGAAGGACAACAACTGCTCTCCACTCTGCTTGGCCACAATGCTGACCTGAAGAAAGTTTTTTTTTTTTTGTCAAAAAAAATTATAATAATTTTCACTTTGTAAATTGCAAAAATTGAGAGCGTCTTCAGAACTCACAGTTTCACCAACGAGTCCGGCAAAGGAGAATCTCACGCGCACATCTCCGACCTTCCAAATCATAAAAATGTTAAGATTTGAAGCAACCGCGTGTGAACAGCATTTGCCAGATGTTGCCATCCAGCCGCTCACCTCAGGCCTCCTTGGCTGCTGAGTGTGATAGAAATAATCGTCACTGATGGTGAGGAAAGGGTCCGAGTCAGACGGCGTCAAATCCTTCAGGCTCAGTGTCCGGAAGTTATTAATCTGTTCCACCAGTCCTGGGGACAAGCAAACGCGTATGAGTCGCCCAATCATGCGACATTGTCAGTTGGTTGTGACTGATTACCGTTAGACAGCGTAAAAGGGCCAACTTGGACTTGAGGAGCTACCACTGTCACGCTCTCAACCGCCATGGCGCTGAAATGCAAAGATTATATTAAACGTCTCTTGTGGTATGAAAAAAAAAAAAAAAAAAAAAAGAGAGAAATTAGGAAAAATTAAGCACCTTGGGTTCTGGTGACCAATTTCTTTGTCAAAATGGCGACTGCTGATCAGCTCTGATTTCCACTCAGTGTCTACGGAAAGGGAATGGTTAGGTCCAAACGTATATGAACAATGTTTCCTATATGCAACAACATAGTGGGTTTGCAATTTATTTAAGCTTTAACAGCTTTCACGAAAATATAGTGGCTGCGTATGATACTTTTCAGGGCTTCAAAATTATTTGTACATTTGACATAACTTAAAAAAAAAAAAAAGTGTATTATTTTATTCTTGTTACCAGTATTATTAGTCATATCTCTCTAATAGAAATATTTTATATTACTACTACTAGGTCTGTGCAATTAATCAAAATTCAATTACAATTTCAATTATTACACTCCATAATTACAAAATAAGCATCATCAGAGAAAAAAAAAAGAGATTAATTCTAATTTTTGAGTTGCTTATACATTTGCACCTTTTTTAACTGTTAAAAAATACAATTTAATACATTTTGTGTCATCCAAAAGGAACTTGCATAATTATGGTGTTTCAAAGAATTTTAATTGTCTTAATATTTCTTTATTTGTTTTTTGTTTTTGTTTTTGTTTTTTACGGTTACATATTTTTCTTGTTTTGTACTAAAAAAAAAAAAAAGATCGTCCTACTGCACAGTACACAAAGCTACACTCCAACTTCAACTTTTTGTCAAAATAAATAAATTATAAATATATATTATAAATTCTGTTTTGTCCAAAATAAACTTACATAATTATAGTGTTTCTATTTTTTTTTAATTGGTCTTAACATTTTTATTGTGTAAACATTTTCTTGTTTTATACCAAAAATTAAATAATCGTGATTTCAATTATTGCCAAAATAAACACAATTATGTTTCCCCATAATGGAGCAGCCCTAACTACTACTATTACTACTACTTACTGTATGTGTATGTGGTCTCCGTTTTGGTTCTGCCGTCCTCTTGGTAGTCTCTGAAATGAATCATACAAAGACGAACTTGGATTACAACTCTGTATTGAAGACAAAAGAAAATGTTTAAGCCTCACCCTGCCAAACGTGTTGACAACACTCACTTGCTCTCCTGGTACTCCACCCACTGATACATCTCAACCTGCCTCTTTAACTTTACAGCCTGTACTTCTACTTTGTAGTTGGGATCATGTAAAGGCTGTGCATGGAAAAATACACACATAATAAATCCATGAAAAATTACAGGAGAAAACCAAAACAAGCACACAATTTATGAAGCTATTTTATGAGATACCACTGCACAAGCTAATAATAAGATAAATTTAAAATTGCTCCTCACTTTGAGAAATCAATGGTCTAACTCAAGTTGGAATAGTAATAGTACTGAAGAGTGATAGAGCCAGCTCTACCTTAGAGGTTCGCAACGGTGCAGACAGATGAACCAGTCTCTTTTCGTTCTGCAGGTCAAGGCTGGCAAAAGCGTCCAGTGACACCACCTGAGAGAGTCCTTCATCCAGGGAGGCCGCAGTCTGCACAGCCCGTCCCTAAAAGGACGAACAAACAGTTGCGATAATGCAGACTAGCCCAGTTGACTTCAGGCAGAAGTGTGGTAAATCCTTAGACTGGTCATTTAAATTTCAGGCTGTTAGGCAAACGTATACCACTAATATAACGTGCTACACACAAAGCATAAATTTGTCATCATCAGGCACAACAATCTCTTTTCCACTGCATGTCTGATTCTCACCTCATTGGTGAAGAGAATATATATGGAGAGGAAAAAAAGTCCAACACCAACACACGTTCCACCTGCAGTGTCACTTAATCGTTGCAGGAATCCTGGGTTGGTCTGACTCCTTACGCGCTTATGTGAGTCTTTGCCTGAAAACTGAAACAATGGATTTGTAAAATAAGCCATCTTAGATTTTGAAAGTGAACCTTCTCTAAACCTTTACTGTTTTTCTGCAAAACACATTTTATTGTGTGAATGTCTTACTACTATGTTCTTCACACAGTCGTCAGTGTTGTCCCAGATGTAAATGACTTAACTACATGTCACAAAACATAGCATACATATTTTTGAGAGGCGGTGTCACATTGATTGAAATAAGTCCTGAATTATGAGTATCCAAAAACGTCTCGAAACAAAATGCATATTTATCAGGGCATATTACAACTATGTATACAAGTTTATTCTGTACACATAGGCGTATACACTTGGTTACACTTGTTTGCGTCATACAGATTATTTCTTCTAGTAGGCAAGATAGCATGTTGCCAAAATAGGCAACGCCAGTTTAACTACAACATGGTAAACTGTCATTGTCGCTAAATAAACTTAATCAGTTTGTACGTGAACAACTTACTGTTGTCGCCGAAGACATTTTAGTAAGTCTTGTCAGAAAAGCTGCGGATGATCACGAAACAACCAAAGGCAACAAACTTCAACTATCAATGACGTCATCGCAACCGCTTCTTCTTGTGGTTTGATTTGAATAGCGGTTGAAAACCAGCAGTCAAACACCTTACCGCCGCCTAGCGGACTGGACCAATACAAATCTTGAACTAAACTCCAAGATTCTGAGAAGATTCTCGATATTTTAATGTTTTTCACCCCTAAGTATGTATATATGTATTTTATGGAAGTATGGCTGATAGTTGAATAGAATAAAATAGAATCGAATATTAAGTCCAGTAGTGGTGAATTCCACTTTTCAATATTCTTGAGTTGTCAGTTGTCACCATTATGCGGGATTTTATGTAACACATTTTAAATAACAAGAAAAAAAAATGATGATGGGTGTTCCATGCACACACTTACACATTCATACATGGATGTGCCACTTGTAAGAGGATTACTACAAAGCATTACTGGCCCTGATCATCCTCAAACCATTCAGTCAGAAAGGGGGGCGACTGTTAAGATGCAGGAGTATGACGTTGTAGTGCTTGGAACTGGACTTAAGGTAAGAGAATTTTCTGTTAAATATAAAAACACATGGGGTCAGTTTGTAGGTTAACAACATGGGCCATATACTTCAACTTAAGCTGTAAGACTAATGAAGCCCGAGAGTTATTAGTTTGCATAATTTGTGAACTTGAGATATTAAATGTGGAGCTGGTTTTAATTTATATATTAGTAAGCATATGCACACCAGCTATATTGTACCACAGTAATCCTACCTCCATTGCAAGGGTTATGAACACTGCATTAAAATACACTATATTGGAATGTTTACATAGGATTTACGGCGTATCATTAAAAAAAAAAAAAAAAGTATTTTAAACGCTTTTAAAATAATCATATTACAAACATTTAAATGATTGTAAGAGTGTACAGAGCCCTCTGTCTTTTCAGTAAACACATCTTGTTTTTTTCCCAAGCTAACAAACATATCATCTCATAATACAAATAAACAATCATGCCCAAACATGTAGTCTACCGGTACATTATAAAATGAATTACAGCCATCACTTTCTGTAGGCGTGAGCGGGATTTATAGTCTCAAACTGAATAAGTATGACATCATCCAGTTGTCGACAATGGAATTAGAATTACACCCGATATAAACGAGAGTTACACCAAAATATTACCTGCACAAAAGCAGTGCGATCATGAACCTTACTGTTTACTGTATCTATTTTTTTTTTTTTTTTTTTTTTTAACAGACAGTGTTTACAGTGGAAGCAAATTCAGATAGTAACTCAATGTGCAATAATCCATCATTTTATTTGGCTTTATTTGTCCCTGGCCTGTTTCTTACAGGAATGTGTCCTTTCTGGTTTAATGTCACTAAATGGCAAAAAAGTCCTTCATATTGACAAGGATACTCACTGCGGAGGAGAGAGCGCATCAATCTCACCCCTAGAGGAGGTGCGCTCACCCAAACAGAAGTGCTTGCATTTGTTACATTATTTTTGTTACTTATGCTTGAAATTCTCTTTTCAGCTATACAGGAGGTTCAAGATTCCTTGTCCTGTCACACCTTCTGGTCGTGGAAAAGAATGGAACGTTGATCTTATTCCCAAGTTTTTCCTTGCCAATGGTAAAGGCCTGTTGTGACGAAGAAGATACTTTTGGAGCATTTTTTTCCCCGTAATTTCACGCCATCATTTCATAGGCGATCTGGTGAAAATGTTGGTGCTCACTGACGTGACTCGCTATCTGGACTTCAGAGTGGTCGAAGGGAACTACGTGTACAAATCGGGAAAACTGCACAAGGTCCCTGTCACTGAGGAAGACACGCACACTTCAGGTGAGTTATTGGCATGGGCACTGGGTTCACATAATGCTGCGGGTTCAAGACAATTTTTTGTCTTATGGCCTACTGAAGTGTAAAAAGGGAAGGAGTCGAGTAACAAGACATACAAAAATGGAAGGAAAATAATTTACAGTGAGACACAAGAGTACAGAAAAGACGGGGACTTCTGGTAACTGTCCAAATGTCGTAAACACATTTTTCAGATCTGCTGGGCATGTTTGACAAGAGGAGGTTCAGGAAACTGTTGCTTTTCGCTGAGAACTTTGACGTGAGAAAACCTCGCACTCATCAGGATGTGGACCCGGACCAAACCACAACCCGAGATCTCTTCTCTCGCTTCGACCTCGGACTGGACGCCGTGGAGTTCATAGGTCACGCCATAGCCTTGCACAGCAGCGAGAGGTTGGTCACAACTGGCAAACCGAATGATTTATTTTCTTAAAATCGAATCAAATGTTTAGTTATCTGGAGCAACCCTGTGTGGAGACCATCGAGCGGATCAGATTGTATGCCGAGTCGCTGGCTCGCCACAACACCAGCCCGTATCTCTACCCTTTGTTTGGACTGGCAGAACTACCGCAAGGATTTGCGAGGTAACATTTTGAAGTGGTTTTATGGTATGGACAAAACTATTGGGACATATCAACCACAACCAACATGAACGCCAGCTGTTCTACTGGATGGAAGAACACAAATTCCCACTGACACAAACTGCAAAATGCTTTCTTAGGTATTGCCCTGATACTTTTGTCCATAAATAGTTTTCAGGTGTCACAAATATATGTATGAAAGTACGCTTCAGATTGAGTGCAGAGTACGGGGGAAAGTTCCTGCCTCACCGAACGGTGGATGAGATCGTGTTGGATAACGGCAAAGTGACAGCTGTGAAATCTGAAGGAAAGGCAAGTTGGCTGTTTGGGAATTACTTACATGTACCACATCAAGTTTTTTGTCATTCTTTTTGTTGTTCTCCAGTTGTTCCCGTGTAAACAACTCATCTGCGACCCCAGCTACGTTCCCCACCGAGTGAGGAAAGTGGGGCGAGTCATCAGGGTCATTTGTTTATTAAATCATCCCGTTAAAAACACACAAGAGGCCAAATCGTGCCAGATCATCATCCCTCAAACACAACTCAGCAGGAAGTCCGGTGTGTTGCCTTACAATAATTACATGCCCTTCATTTAGAATGTATACTTGTACCTCATAATTTGATCATCCCTGTGCGTCTCTCCAGACATCTTCATATCTGTCGTGTCCAACGTACACAACGTGGCCTCGGATGGGTTTTACGTTGCCACAGTGAGCACAGCTGTTGAAACCAACCAACCAGAGAAAGAAGTGCAGCCAGGCCTGGACCTTCTGGACCCCATCATGCAAAAGTGGGTCAGAATTCAAATGATTGTTGTAGAGATATTCATGAGATATTAAAGGTTATTGATATAATTTCCTCTATTTTTTTCTTTTCTAACTCTAGATTTATTTCAGTAAAAAGCCTGCTTGTTCCCAAGGATGATGGAAATAAGAGTCAGGTACAATAAGAATCCTTTTGGATGCGAGGGTGGGAAGAGAGCGTGTTAACAACTTTTTTTTTTCTTGCTCAGATTTTTGTGTCTCGCTCATATGATGAAACCAACCACTTTGAGAGCGAGTGTGAGGACATTAAGGACATGTACCGTCGCATCACTGGCACCAACTTTCGCTTCACCTCACACAGGCATCACTCACGCAGCTCAGATGAAGACTAGCGATGAGAACTGTTGCTTTATGCGCTTTTTTTTATTTTATTTGAATGTTTTTATTTAAAATCCTCCTGGCTTCCCCCACATTATCTTTGTATTGATAACCTGTTTGTTCCCAATTTTCAATAAAAAGTTGTATATTAAAAAAAAAGCGCAGATGAAGACTGCCTCCTTCATAGCTAGCTAGCTCGACAAATAGTTAGCTAGTTCGCTTCCCCTCACGTTTTTTGGTAATTGTCGTCACAAATTATACAAACATCTTGGCATTGAACACAAGCCAAAACAATCAAAGTGCGGTTCACAAGGCACTAACGAGAGTAAGGAAGAGCTAACTAGCTGATATCATCATTTATTTTATTTAATCCAGGTTAATGTCATTAAGATTAAAAATATTTTTTCCAAAGAGTAACCTGGATAAAGAGACGTTTTTTACCCCTTATTATTATTATTATACTCCATTATTATTTTAATGACGTTTCTGTTATAATGTTGCAGTTAAAACCAGACACAACAATAGATATTAAAAACACAACTGATGACCGTAATAAAGTAGTCATTAGTTGAATGAATACATTTTACCAACTAGCTGAATGTTGTGAACAAGCATGTAACAATACAGTATAGTGACACACCTATTTCCAAGCAGAACCACGTGTTAAATAGATTCTAGAATAATACAGTTTACAAAATTTCACACTTTCCAGTTTTATGGAAATTAGTGTAGCATTAAAGCATGATCAGAAGCTTGTGGAGTCTTTGGTACGTCAATGTATGAGTAGAACATATTTGTACAAAAATAATATCATGAAATAAACACTTGTTTTAATATGTGGCAATATTTGTCCCAGTCTTGAAGCTAAAGTTAACATAACAGTAGAGGTGTCCTGGCTGGTCCACTACACAAATCCAGAGTCACCAGGGCAACATACATGTGAAAGATTCGTATTGTTAGGCAATAAAAAGCTTATATTTTACAGTAAAAATGGCTGATATTCCGAACCCCAGTTTTAGTGCAAAAAGCAAATGAACTCAAACATGGTTTTTAGGTAGATAGTGAAGTGGTGAAATGTTTCAGTAACCATCTCTGCAGACGAGGAGACACAAAGAGGATTTAAAAGGCCTCCATGCCAACTTGGGCCCAGCACACAAAGACTGGCGATGATGTGAGATGAATGCAGAGGATTAATAGATTCTGTCACAGCTTATGTGTGACAAGGACAAAGCCAGTGAATTATGTCATGTGCTTCACACACATAGCGGCGCTGCAGGGAGACCATAAGAGGCTTAGGCAAGTCAAGGACAGTCGGCGGGAGTGACTGGGTAGAAAGTTGTACTGCAACTTTGTTTCATTCAGGACTTTTGGTCTTTTTTTAATGTCAGTTTCAGTTCATTCTAAATTTTCTCTTTTACTTTTTAAACAGAGAATTGTAAACTAAAAATTCACTAAGCAACAATAACGGCGTAAACAATACATTATAAATCATTCTCCCGCACACTTTTAAATACATAATTCAGACACATAACACATAGTTTATTTACAAGCAGAACGTTGCCATCCCAACAACTTTCAAGTGAGTTTTTCAAGCAGTGACAGTTCAGTTCATCAAGTTTCGCCTCAGATGACGGCTGATTGGTGAGATTGCCTTTGACAACTATGGCACAGGCTGAAGAGGATACATGAACCTCTATCGTCTAGAAAGAGTCCTCAAGTGCGCATCACGCAAGGTCACTTACTCCTGCTTCACCGCTAGTGCTGTGCTAGTGGACGGAGGGATCAGACCAGCAGCTGCTAGCCTGTTTTCACTTATCAGGAAGTTGAAGGTTGCGCATGCGTTTGGCTGAAAAACAAAACAGTAGAGATGGACAGATGAATTGGAAAAATAAGTGCTCTTCTTCCAATCTTAAATGATAAAATGTTGCTAACACTTTATGACGCTAACACCACTGTGGTGGGTGAGCTTTACCGTGTCTTGCACCTCCAAAGCGATGCCTTTGCTCCTAAGAAGAGCCCGAACTGACGGGTGAATGCGTTCAAGTCGTGCTCCCGTGCCCAAGACGAGAATCTCTATAAAAGGAAAAATAATACACATGAAGCACAGCATCGTAGGAGACCTTGTGAATTGATAAACTTGAATTCTTACCTATTTGGGGTACAATCATATGGAAAAGTGACACACTTTCTTCTGTGACATCTTTATAATGTCCGACCTGTAAAATAGTCAATATTTTTCATACCGCTAATAACATGTATTAAGTGAATTACAATGTCATTTTTAGTGCACCTTCCACTGCAGGATAGAAGGAGGGAGCAATGCGCAAGGTCCAAATACTCTGTTGCCATCAATGTTGAAACCTTGGGGGCTGTAGCTGAGGATCATGATGCCACTTCCTGGCTCCTTCTTCATAATTGACACTGTGGTACGCTGATACATCTCGTCATCACTCGGGCCCAAACGGTGACCTCGTGAAAGAAATGGACTGCAAGAAACGTGGTGTCACTACATCCATTACATACATACATAAGAACAATGAATGCTGTAATATTGTTCCATTAGTCACCATTCTATGTCTATTGCCAACAAAATTACTCTGGACATTATATTACAGAGGTGGCCAAGGAATGTCATTATTTCACGCTCCACTAGATGGAGCCAAAGGCACATCAAGTCTCAGTACATTACATTACATTACGTTACATTATATTACATTATCAAGACAAGAGTGTCATTGAACACTTAAATGCATACCGATAAGTGTATTTAATAAATTACACTACCAGAATCTAATTAATATGTACTTACTTATATGATCGCACAACGTTTCAAACGGCAGGTTTGAACACAGTTTATTTGTATTCCGTGCATTCGTACAAAGTTGAGTTGAGGAAATATTTGGGATACAAGTTTAAGTTTAGTAATTTTTACACCACATAACTGATTAATGCATTTATTTAACACAGACAAAAATAGTTAAAATGGGTTATTATGGCATACCCATAACAAGAGAAAGCACATACATTTACCCAAGGATCTGTTTAAGTGTAAGAGTAAACACTTAAACAGAGTGGCTCTGCATTTTTCGTTACCCTAAAATCGCTGGTGGATGAGTGACGAAATAGAATCGCCCATAATAAAATACATATTTTTAAAAAGTAGATTATTGAGTTTTATAACAAGCTGTTCCGCACAGAGAAATGACAAAAAGACCCCCGTCAAGTTTAAATCTTCTTCCTCGATCCTTAAAATCCTCACAAAAATGTTTTAATAAATAGTCGTACCTGAGGAAAGCCGACGTTTTTCTGGAGGATAAGATTAACCTTGGTGATGATCTCTGAAGGAGGATTTTGGCACAAACCAAACCGGCCATGTTGACAGCAACAGGGTGGGGACGATAATCAACGTGACACCACCAATCATTTCCGGTACTGTGTAAGGCAAGCAAACAGATCAATTCAAGTTTGTCGATGACACGTTTTTGCTGCAAAGTATTATTATATTATTTTATTTAAAAAATTATGTTTATAACAATATAAATATGTATGTTGATATGCGTATGCTGTACTACTGCTCATGTAACAAAGAAAACATTTTTTAAAACGAGTGGCTCTGCATTTGATTAATAATCCTAGAGGCGTGTCTGTTCTCAAGAGCGCCCCTAGCGACATTGAATAGTAACAGCCTCGGGTCAGGTGATCAGATCTGAGCTAGTGAGCTGCATTGTAAATAGACAGCAGTGATCCACCGGGGCCATGCCTCCTTCGTAGCGTCTTTAAAAACACCCACAAAAGGTCAATTATTCCCTCTCAGGGACTCTTTATCACCCCGCAAAGGTTTTCCTTCCTGTTCGGCTTCCTTTCGTGGCTGTCCAGCAACATGTACCGGTCTCTGTACGCTTTCCGATCGGCGGAACCCAACTCGCTGCACTTCGCGGCCGGAGAGAGCTTCTTAATCCTGGAGAGGAGCAACAAACACTGGTGGCTGGGCTCACGCTGCAGCTCGGGGGAGACCGGCTACATCCCCTCCTCGTATATCGAAAAGATTCAGGTAAATCTCTGCAGGAAAAATCTGGTGGATGAAGTACTGATGCCCGTGGATCATCAATGGGAGGGGTTGGGATGGATCGGGATTAGTTTCGAGGCGTTTTTCGTCATAAATATGCAGTAAAATTATTATTGTTGTACATCTGCATGATTATTTAAAATATATATTAAATAAACCCTATTACAAGAGTACGAAAACGTGTCAAAAATTAGGTCTGGAAAGGCATGAACAGTATTGTTTAGAGTGGGCAATATATATATCTGGTGGAATTATAAAATATTGTTCTTATGACGGAGGAAATATGTGAAGTATGCATAATTGTTTTTAGTGCGATTTTTGCCATTGTTATTTATCGGATACAAAAATTAGGAATTAAGTCTGACAACAAACAAATTAGGAAAATAAAGCAATTCAAGAGTGAACTCAAAACAAATATTTTTTCTTTGTAATAGATCTAAAATCAGAAAAGTGCCAGATATGTGGTCGATAGATCTATGTATTACTTCCCGTTGGAGAAACGTGACATTTTACATTTTTAAATTTAGTGATTCTTTCATACCATTCCAAAAACATGCACGTTAGGTTTTTGGAAGACTCTAAATTCTCGTTAAGTACGAGTGTGTGACTACTTTGTTGTCTCTTTCTGCCCTGTGATTAACTGGCATCCAATACACGACTCTTAATGAGGACAAGGAGTATAAAAAAATGGATGACTAGAATAATTTTTAATGCATCCTTTCATCTGTAGAAGGCGTGTTTCCTATACATTCATGTCAGCCCCTCCCACAAGTGGTTTCTTCCAGGGATGCACTCATCAGTGAACTCGTCCCGGCATGTGACCTGCGCCACTCAGGAATCAATGCTTCCTCCACATTGGCTGCGGAGCTTCAATGAGCTCCAATTTGGAGTCTTGCTGAGCATGTGTGACACTGGCTGAAAGGCTGCTTTTTTGTTAGATAACTGACCCAGTTTCTCCTTCCTCCAGTCTCGAGCGCGCACACACACAAGTACACAGTCATCGGCGAGAAGTTTGCTCTGTTGCGTTTCAAGTTTTATGCAAGCATGAGTAAATATTTAATTCCGACAGCTCCTCATTTTCAGTTTCTTTTATTTTTCCTTCTGTCCGCCAGGCTCCGGAGCAGGATGAAGTGCTGCAGTCCATTGACAGAGCCATTGAAGGCATCCACAATGTTGCCTTAAAGAATGGAGGCAAATACAATCTGGAACAGCGGGATGTCCTCCAGTGAGTACAACTGTGCATAGAAGTATTTTTTGCTTCAATAGAGTGTGTTTGTTTAGCGATGGGAAATGCTGAAATGTCAATGAATGAAACTGAGGATGTGATAGTACTGTAAATTGTATGACTGCTTTGAGGCAATGCCATGACATCACATCAAACTGTTTTCAGTTCCTACAATCAATCACACATGATTCGTTTTGTATTTATACTTGGAACTTGTTGCGTTTAGGACAAAGTCAATTTGCTAATTCCAAAAGCAATTTTCTACTGTGAAATAATGTAAATGTAAACAATCCTTTCCTTTAGTTCACAGTACAGGCGGATTATTATCGCCGATATTGGGCATTTTGATGAATATCGGTATCGGCCCTTTTTAAAAATCTGACAGGCGATAAAAGGTAAATCTAAAACAATTTTAATCTCTTGGAACTCTTTCTTTAAATTTTCAGTTAAGTTTATAAAAGATGCTGCTGACCCTGGGAAGCTTCTGAATATTTTGTTTTTATTCAACATTAAAACAAAGAAATTTTAGTTTAGTTTTGGCGGGAAAAAATAACTTTAGAAAACTACAGAGAGATATGGTATTTATTTGTTTAAGTTTCCATTTAATTTTTAAGATACAAGTATACTGATAACTAGGGATGTGACGATATCCAAACATCACGATACGATATTATCACGATATTGTGAGGGAGTTGGCGATATTTAAAAAAGATCACAATATTGTAAGAAAAAAGTAGCTCATACTAAAAAAAAAGCACAATATTGTGCTTTTGTACATAACAGCAATGCATACAAACCACCTACAATCTCTAATAACAATATTGAGGCACTTACTTGCTAATGCAAGCACACATTGATCGCTTCACAAGCAAATTTGTTTCCCCTTCATCTGACAATTAGCATTTTTTTAAACATAGAAGGTCAAAACATTCCTAATGAAAATTAAATTGCACTAATGAACTAGCCACTAGAGGGTGCTATAACTGCATAAATGGAAATCAACCTGACTTTTTTTTTTTTTTTTTTTAACAGATGTGTTCCATTTAAATAATGTGAACATGACGACGACGATATTGTGGCGGTTTAATATCACGATATTGCCCTAATCGTTACATCCCTACTGATAACTTTTGGAGTTCCCTGAACATTTTTTTTTAGAATTTTAAAATGAAGTCTATTGTCTAAGATGAAAACAAACAAACAAACAAAAAACTGCTTTTCGAAAAGTCTGAAAAATTGTTCAATAAACATGCTTTAAGACATTACAACAAATTCAAGGTTTGCATTTGTATTTAAAAAAAAATTGACACCAATATTTGTTTTACTACTTTTTCCTGCAAGTGAATATCGGCTCCAAATATCGGTTATCTGCCTCCTTGACTGCTAATAATCGGCATCGATATTGGTCCTGAAAAAACACCGGTCTATCTCTAACATTTAACTGTTGAACAAGAAAAAAGTGGCTATAAAAAGTCTACACATGTTCAAATGCCAGGCAGGCTTTTGTGATATAATAGAAATGAGAGATAAACAAATAGTTTCCACTATTAAAATGACCTCTAACCTGTACAACTCAATTGAAAGCAAAAATCAATCTTTTAGAGTGGGGAAGTAAAAATAAACAACAGAGATAATGTGTGTGCACATCCTCATAACAGAATGAACCAGTCAGGCTCAAACTCATTTTACGGTCAATGCAATGACAAACGCATTGTATTGCAATTCCAACCAGTTCATCCTTCTGTTGCAGAAAGTTGATCCATCACAGAAAGGAGACGCTCGCACGGCGGAGCATATCAGGACACTCGCAAGGCCTGCCGGCGTCCAACAGCGAAATCGCTCTCAGCCAAACTCCTCCGCTGCCCAATGGCCTTAATAACCGAGACTACGGACGACAAGGGGGCGTCCCCTTATCAGGAAGCATGGACAACATGCACGGAGAGCCCGGATTTTATCAGGTGCTGTTAATCTTGCCGTTTTGCTTTTTATGATGGATGGAAAGATAGATTTTTTTTTTAATGATCTCTGCATATTGCAGTTTGTTACTTAGTGCAAATTGTTCTGGAACAGGGGTCACCAAACCTTTTGAAACTGAGAGCTACTCCTTGGGTACTGATTCATATGAAAGGCTACCTGAAATAATACATTTGCAAAAATTAGCTTTAATTTTGCTGTTTTTAATCCTTTATAGGGCTGGGCAATATATCGAAAAAATATCGATATCGCGATATTGGGCCATGCAATATGCATATCGCAAAGACATGCAATAATTTTTATATGGAATTTTTTGCTTTTACCTGAAATTGGCCAATCAGACACAAACTTAAATGTGCATCACCATCCAATAGTTTAGGGTAATTACAGGGTAATTACAAGGTAATTACAGGGTAATAATAGGGTAATTACAATTAATTAACTAGGAACACATTGAACTTGCTTTTTACCACATGGACAAAATGTTATTCTTTCATTTGACAATAAAAATATTTCTTTAGGCACATGTTAAATATCGCAATAATATCGATATCGCGATATTCAACAACTATATCGCATATCACATGTTTTTCCAATATCGTGCAGCCCTAATTATGATATTTACATGTAGCATCCCCACTACATTTACAATTCAGTATCACTGCAAAGTGTCCATACCTTTGACTGGTAGTGTAAAGACCTGATCATGTCAATATTTTTTTTTCCACAGTATATATTTAGATAGATTTTCTACCATTCTAATTTCTAGTTCCTGATCGTAAAGCGGCCGGAAGAGTACCGAGACCTCGAAATAAGGCCGAGTATCGGCCCGATGGTGATATTTGGCATCGCTTTTCACATATCTCTACTGATGCTATTTTTAGAACAGGCCCACGGGGGCTGCCACAGGCACCAGGCTGGTGAGGTGACCCCTATCTAGAACCTTTCGTGTATTTGCAGCAATGTTTGTTCAAACATGCATGCCGAATTCCCGCTTTCAAATTCAACGGACGTGGCTTAACGTCACCCTCACCTGCATCCATTCACGCAGGTGCCACCACAGCCTCGCCGTGCGGCTCCAATCACGCCGCCCCCACCTGAGAAGCAACGCAACAACCGGCGTACAGGTGAGTGGGCGTCGGCATGGATTTGTCAGCTGCGACCTTGACAAAGATGAAAAAAAAAGAAGTCATGTTTTTGTAAACTCTTGATTCTTAGGCGATTCCATCTGTCTAACTCAGGGGTCTGCATCCTGCGGCCCTGGAGCCACATTTGCCTCTTTAGTCCCTCTCCTGTGGCTCCTTGTGGATCTCTTTCAAAAAAAAAAAAAAAAAAAAAAAAAAAAAAAATATATATATTTTTTACATATTTATTTTTATTGTTTAGATACAATTTTCTTTAAATTAATGAATGATTTAGATTTTTTTTTAAAAATTATTCAAAAGTTGTCAGTGTCCAAATTTTTAATTTGTCAAAGAGAGATGTGAGGTAAATGAAACGTTTTGAAAATTACCAAAAAGTGTCCAAAAAGGAAGAGGAGAAGCAGAAAATTACATGAAATTCCCAAAAATATCAGAGAATTTAATAAAAAAGGCAGAATATTAAATTTATATATATATATATATATATATATATATATATATATATTAAATGTATGTATTGTAATGTATTAAATGTAAATATATATATATTAAATGCATATGCAAAAATGTTTTTAAAAAAAGTAACTATAAAATATCCAAAAAGAAAAGAACAAAAGAAGAAATCTTAACAGAAAAAAACATTGTGTCCACAAACTTGCCAAAAAAGTAAAAAAAAAAAATGATCCAGAAAAGCTGAAAAGAAAATGTTCAAAAAGTAACTACAAAATATCCAAATACAAAAGAAGAAATCTAAGAAATGACCATAAAATGACAAAAAAAAAATGTCAGAGAATGTAGCAAAAAAAGGCAGAGAAAATGTCAAACAATAGCCATCGATATGTCCAAAAAAAGGAAGAAGAAAGGCAGAAAATTAGCATAATATGTCAGAAGAGTAAACGTAGAAAAAAATTAATCTCTATGGATTGAATGCTGTATATTTTTTTTGTTATGGTGCAGCTCTAATTAGCTCTTGGGCTCTCAGTACATTAGACTAACACAAACTGTTTCTTTCATCACAATGTTCACATTTTTTGCAGCTCCAGAATTTTTTTTTTCTGTTATTTATTTGGCCTAAAATGTCTCTTTTGACAGTCAAGGTTGCTGACCGTTGGTCTAACTTTTCTCCAGACCCGGACGTCCCTTCCAGATTGTCGTCTCTCCCTCCGTCGCCAGTCCCCTCGCTCACAATCAGCAGCACGTCTTTAGAGTCTGCGGTGTCCTCCGACGTCAGCCTCCCGAGTGTTTCCAGCACCCCGCCTCCCCCCGTCCCGTCCCGCGTCAAGCCCGCCGCCGCGCCCTCCGAGTCCTCCGCTCAGCCAGCCCCGACCAAGAAGAGCCCGGCCCCGCAGCCCCCCGCCGCCGAGGAGGACAGCGAGTGGCCGCTCGCCCCGCCGTCCCTCGCCGACAGCCCGGCTTCCTCCGAGCCCGTCCCCCCGACCATCGGGGCCGAACTGATCGAGCTGGTGCGCAAGAACACGGGTTTAAGTTACGAGCTGTCGCGAGTGGCCGTCGGGGTGGTGGTGGGCCACCTGCAGAGCAGCCTGCCTCATTCGTCCTCCGCACTGGAGCGAGTTCTCTTGTCGCTGGTGGAGAGCAAGGTTCGACTTGTTTTCTTTGTATCGCGGCGTCTCAGCGGCCGTTTAGAATTTCAGCTCAAGCTCTTTTTAGCTGTGAGGAAAAAGTGTGGGGGGGCGTTTATCACGTCACTTGTTTCCTGCTTTGCTGTGTCAAACTTGATACATGAGACTTTTGCCCTCCGCCAAGGCTTAAATATTTGTCACTTGCGGTTCCAAGGGAACAAGATGTAACAAGATCATACATAAGCACAACACATTACAAGTGGATCTAATGACATTTGGCCAGAGTATCTAAAAACATTCACTGCCTTTGACAAGTATACTTGTCAATTGTATTTTTTAGAGCGGTGCTAAATGGGGGCGAATCTGAGCATGCTCCACTGTAAATATCAAACTTGGAAACAACTTTACTGATGCCCAACCACCGGTAGATGACATCATTGCCCCATTTTATAGGAAATAAACACAGTTTCAGAGTCCATGGGAGAAATGGCTGTATTTTGGCAAACCTACATTTTTCTGCTGTCAATTATAAAAGAACGGGACGGGACAAAAAGTAGGGAGTCTATTCTGTTATTTGGTAGATTCGGTTTATATATAATTATTGAATGTAATATCACGTGAGTATTGGAAATGTAAAAATTTTCTATAATGACTGGCAGTGAATGAGTTGAGGATATTTACTTGGAAAGAGAGATGATTTGTAACAGAAATTGAGTGGATTATTTAAAGTGGAAGGAAAGGATTTTTTTTTTGTGGATTTCTTAAAAAAAAAAAAACACAGAAAATTAAAAACACGATACAATCTCATTTTAAAAGACCATTGACAATGGTGTTGTGCTCGTAACTCAAAACACGTTCATCTCAAGTCTTCTTTCCCCATTGACATGAATGGAAATGCCATTAATCCGTTTCAGACTCCCCAAAAAAAACAACCAAAACATTTTTTCAAGTTAAAAAAAAAAATAATACTCTTTACTATTTTACGAATAGCAGTCGTTCCTCACAGATGATAAAGAATATATGCTTTTGGGCATTTTTTATATTGTCTGCCAAGACAAAGTTATGTGGTTTGTTGGTTTTAAATACACATTATAACTTACTTGTGGATTGTGGTAAGACCTTGGTCAGTTGTATGTTGATGGGATTTTACGATTCACCAAATGTACCGTTTTACAATGATTCATTCTTGGGGATTAAGAGCAGCGAGGACTGAAGACACTTTCTTGTTTTTTTTGTTTTTGACTCGCAACAATTTAAAATGTGAATGCTTTTCATATGATAATTATCATCTAAAACTAACAGGGAAGAATTGCCATTCATTCTATTCAAAAAAAAAAATCGACATTGATCTATTAAAAATAAACCTGCGCTGATAAAAACATCCCTGGATGAGGTCATGAACTGTGCCAATCTATAAATAAGCATTGCCTAAAAGCTTTCACTTTTACTTAAAAAAAAAAAGAAAAGAAAAAGTGCTGCAAAAAGTTACGTGACTGCCTCTGATATCCATCTGCGCAGGACTTGGGCGCTGCGCTTCCGCGAGGGCAGCTGTGTCACGACGAGCAGCGGCTGGACGTCATCTTCGGCGACCTGGCCCGCCACCGGGACGACTCCCAGCAGCGCAGCTGGGCGCTCCACGAGGACCACGCCCTCATCGCGTGCTACCTCGAGGAGCTGCTCAAGATTCTGGTGAGCGCGCATGATTGTGTTCAAAGTTCGCGATTCACAAACTTTTGTGGAAGCTATTTCGGAAACAACCAAAGATGCTCTCAAATGTTTTAGATATGAAAAAGTCCTGACGTTTAATTCGTTCCATGATCACGCTCAACTACGCTGCAATAATAATGTTTTTTTTTTTGCGGAGGATAAAGAATATATGCCTATGAATATTGTTGTATGCCCTGTCTGATTTGGTGAGGTGCATTGTTGAAGTACAAATCCCAACAGAGCTACTCCACGGTTGATACAACTCAACTATCGTTGGCTGCACAGTGTAATGAAAGAGTTTGAGTCAGACGAACGTATAATCCGCACCCAGATCCCGCTGCAAATACCAGACATGTCTGATGGGATCAGACAGGCCAGTTTACAGATCCGACCGTGTTATTAAAGACTGACTCAGTCCACTCGACAGCCTGCCAAATCTTTTGGCTTGGCATTTTCCGACTGACGAAAAAGCTACAATCAAGCTGGGATGCTCAGACCAGCTTTTAATGCACCCAAACATCCTCTGATGTTTTCATCCAGTCAGCAAAATAATTTTCTTATGTTTATGTTTAGACTGATGCAGATCCCGAGGTGTGTAAGAGGATGTGCAAGTCCAGCGACTACGAGAACGTGCTCTCGCTGGTTTCCTATTATCAGATGGTAAGAACGATTCTTCAGAAATGATCTTGGAGAAGCTCGGTCGTCACGGTAACGGCGCGTTGCAGGAGCTTCGCGTGTCTTTGCGGCTGCTGCTCCTCAAAGTGTTTGGCGCCATGTGCAGCCTGGATGCGTCTCTCATCTCCACCCTGCTCAACTCCATCCTCCCCATGGAGCTCGCCCGGGACTTGCAGACTGACACACAAGGTGGCTGGCTGATTAGTCATGTCGTGATCTGGTGTGTGCACATATTTGTCACTAATGTGCGTTGTCTGTTTTTTTTTTTTTTCCCCTTCATTGCTCAGAGCACCAGAAGATGTGTTACACAGCCTTGGTACTTACTATGATTTTCTCAATGGGGGAACAGGTGCCGTATCATCACTATGGTAAGTGCCAAGGGGGGGGGGGCACTGTCCCGTGGTTATGGTTTCAAATGAGGGTTTAAGACTGGAGTTACAAAGTAGGGTCACAATTTATAACAGTGGGAGGACAGGATTACTGTGACCTCAGGTTTCAAAGTAGGGCTTTAAACTAGTTTCAAATTAGAGTAGGGTTTCAAATTTGAGTAGGGCTAGAGTTGTGTTTGAGTTTCAAAGTAGGGTTTTAATAGTGTTACAGTTTTAAATTGGAATTTCAAACTCGGTTTCAAATTAGGGTCAGGTTTTTAAAGTTGCTTTTCAAACTCAGGTTAGGGTTTCAAACTAAAATTTGTGTTTCAAATTAGGGTTTCAAAGTTTGGTTTGAGTTTCAAAGTAGGGTATCAAATTAGAATTTTAAACTGATTTGGGTTTCAAAGTAGTGTTTTTGAAGTAGGGCTTCAAAGTAGGGCTTTAAACTAGTTTCAAATTAAGAGTAGGGTTTCAAATTTGAGTTAGGGTTTCAAAGTAGGGTCACAATTACTGTGACCTCAGGTTTCAAAGTAGGGCTTTAAACTAATTTCAGATTACAGTAGGGTTTCAAATTTGAGTAGGGCTAGAGTTGTGTTTGAGTTTCAAAGTAGGGTTTTAATAGTGTTACAGTTTTAAATTGGAATTTCAAACTCGGTTTCAAATTAGGGTCAGGTTTTTAAAGTTGCTTTTCAAACTCAGCTTAGGGTTTCAAACTAAAATTTGTGTTTCAAATTAGGGTTTCAAAGTTTGGTTTGAGTTTCAAAGTAGGGTATCAAATTAGAATTTTAAACTGATTAGGGTTTCAAAGTCGTGTTTTTGAAGTAGGGCTTCAAAGTAGGGCTTTAAACTAGTTTCAAATTAAGAGTAGGGTTTCAAATTTGAGTTAGGGTTTCAAAGTAGGGTCACAATTTATAACAGTGGGAGGACAGGATTACTGTGACCTCAGGTTTCAAAGTAGGGCTTTAAACTAGTTTCAGATTACAGTAGGGTTTCAAATTTGAGTAGGGCTAGAGTTGTGTTTGAGTTTCAAAGTAGGGTTTTAATAGTGTTACAGTTTTAAATTGGAATTTCAAACTCGGTTTCAAATTAGGGTCAGGTTTTTAAAGTTGCTTTTCAAACTCAGGTTAGGGTTTCAAACTAAAATTTGTGTTTCAAATTAGGGTTTCAAAGTTTGGTTTGAGTTTCAAAGTAGGGTATCAAATTAGAATTTTAAACTGATTTGGGTTTCAAAGTAGTGTTTTTGAAGTAGGGCTTCAAAGTAGGCCTTTACACTAGTTTCAAATTAAGAGTAGGGTTTCAAATTTGAGTTAGGGTTTCAAAGTAGGGTCACAATTTATAACAGTGGAAGGACAGGATTACTGTGACCTCAGGTTTCAAAGTAGGGCTTTAAACTAGTTTCAGATTACAGTAGGGTTTCAAATTTGAGTAGGGCTAGAGTTGTGTTTGAGTTTCAAAGTAGGGTTTTAATAGTGTTACAGTTTTAAATTGGAATTTCAAACTCAGTTTCAAATTAGGGTCAGGTTTTTAAAGTTGCTTTTCAAACTCAGGTTAGGGTTTCAAACTAAAATTTGTGTTTCAAATTAGAGTTTTAAAGTTTGGTTTGAGTTTCAAAGTAGGGTATCAAATTAGAATTTTAAACTGATTTGGGTTTCAAAGTAGTGTTTTTGAAGTAGGGGTTCAAAGTAGGGCTTTAAACTAGTTTCAAATTAAGAGTAGGGTTTCAAATTTGAGTTAGGGTTTCAAAGTAGGGTCACAATTACTGTGACCTCAGGTTTCAAAGTAGGGCTTTAAACTAGTTTCAGATTACATTAGGGTTTCAAATTTGAGTAGGGCTAGAGTTGTGTTTGAGTTTCAAAGTAGGGTTTTAATAGTGTTACAGTTTTAAATTGTAATTTCAAACTCGGTTTCAAATTAGGGTCAGGTTTTTAAAGTTGCTTTTCAAACTCAGGTTAGGGTTTCAAACTAAAATTTGTGTTCAAATTAGGGTTTTAAAGTTTGGTTTGAGTTTCAAATTAGAATTTTAAACTGATTTGGGTTTCAAAGTAGTGTTTTTGAAGTAGGGCTTCAAAGTAGGGCTTTAAACTAGTTGCTTTTCAAACTCAGGTTAGGGTTTCAAACTAAAATTTGTGTTTCAAATTAGAGTTTTAAAGTTTGGTTTGAATTTCAAAGTAGGGTTTCAAATTAGAATTTTAAACTCTGATTTGGGTTTCAAAGTAGTGTTTTTGAAGTAGGGCTTCAAAGTAGGGCTTTAAACTAGTTTCAAATTAGAGTAGGGCTAGAGTTGTGTTTGGGTTTCAAAGTAGGGTTTTAATATAGTGTTACAGTTTTAAATTGGAATTTCAAACTCGGTTTCAAATTAGGGTCAGGTTTTTAAAGTTGCTTTTCAAACTCAGGTTAGGGTTTCAAACTAAAATTTGTGTTCAAATTAGGGTTTGAAAGTTTGGTTTGAGTTTCAAATTAGAATTTTAAACTCTGATTTGGGTTTCAAAGTAGTGTTTTTGAAGTAGGGCTTCAAAGTAGGGCTTTAAACTAGTTTCAAATTAGAGTAGGGTTTCAAATTTGAGTAGGGTTAGAGTTTAAACTTGAGTTTGAGTTTCAAAGTAGGGTTTTAATATAGTGTTACAGTTTCAAATTGGAATTTCAAACTCGGCTTCAAATTTGGGTCAGGGTTTTAAAGTTGGTTTTCAAACTCAGGTTAGGGTTTCAAATTAAAGTTTCAAACTAAAATTAGTGTTTCAAATTAGGGTTTTAAAGTTTGGTTTGAGTTTCAAATTAGAGTTTTGAACTCTGATTCGGGTTTCAAATTAGGGTGAGATTTTTAAAGAAGATTTTCTCAAACTCAGGTTAGGATTTCAAGTTAAGTTTATTGTTTCAAATTAGGGTTTTCAAGTTTGGTTTGCATTTCAAAATTTAAAAGTAGGAATTTTTTTGATAACTTTTTTTATTGGAAGAAAATTAGGAATTTTAAACTAAATTTAGAGTTTTGAATTACAGTTTTAAACTCAGATTAAGGTTTCTAAATCAGGTTAGGTTTTTAAAGTCGGATTTCAAACTTGGGTTAGGGTTGCAAAGGAGCATTGTAAACTAGCTTCAAACTTGGGTTAAGTTTTCAAACTTTTTTGCAGCAGTGGAGTGACAGGATTAGCATCATGTGTGACCTCACGTTTTAAACTAGAGTTGGGGTTTCAAATGACCATTTTAATCTAGGGTTAGGATTTCAAGGTTGGGTTTTAAATATGGAGGACCAAAACGGCCAAAATTCAAAATAAATAAGTGACTAAATAAATAAATAAATGACAAAAAGTGAAAATAAAAAATATAATTCTAAAATTATATCCAAAAAAATAAATATAAATGGAAATGGCGCATAGGACCGCCCCCTCATTTGAATAACATTTCGACTGGCAGTACGGCCCAAAACTGCCAAAATTCTAAATAAATAAATGACTAAATAAATAAATAAATGACGAAATAAATAAAAATGACAAAAAGTGAAAATAAAATTGATTTATTTCCATTTATGTATTTTTTTTATATATATAATTTGTAATTATTATTATTTTTTTTAGATTCATTTTTATTTGTACTTTTAGTCATTTAGTCATTTATTTATTTTGAATTTTGGCAGTTTTGGTCCTCCATTTTTAAACTCCGATAATTGTTTCAAAATAGTTTTAATCTAGGTTTAGAGTTTCATGGTAGGGTTTGAAAGTAGGGTTTCAAATCAGGGGGCGAACAGACACACACGTCTTCATCTTCATCACGTCTTTGTTTTAAATTGACAGCTGTTGACTGTGGCCTACATATGCATCCAATCTAACTCCAGAAAATGCAATAAATATATGTAATCCCAATAATCCTGTTACATCGTGCCCCAGTGTTCTCTCTGGAATAAACCAAACAGCCAGTTCCAAATATTTTTTGTAATCCCAAAAGCGTCAACACAAACATAAACGCGTGTGCCAAAAGTGCTTAAAATGGTCTCAGTGGAATCCGGCGATCATGTGTCGTCGTCGTCGTAATATGCGAAACGTGTGCTGCCATTTTGACGTGCTCATCTACCTGCCTCGCGTTCAGAACACTTGAACGGCGACTTCGTTCACTTCCTGCTGGATGTGGTGGAGGACGGACATCCCTCGGACCCCACGGAGCAGCTGCCTGACCTCTTCCTCAACCTGCTGCTGGCCTTCAACCTGCACCACACAGGTGACCGCCGACAGCGAAGACGTTTCGTCCGCATAAACATAATTCCTGGATTCATTCCCCGGCGCGTCTTTGCCACGCAGCGCCGAGCAACAACGTCATCATGCAGCAGCTGCGCAAGAAGAACGTCAAGATCCTGACGGAGAAAGTGCTGCTGCTCCTCAACCGAGGAGGTGCCCGCTCGCACCACCGTCCTCCCGTCTTCCGCGCGGCCTTCACTGTTATGTCGACTTCCCCCCGCAGACGACCCCGTGTGCATGTTCAAGCACATGCCGCCCGCTCCTCACGCCGTGCTCAAGTTCCTGCAGGACGTCTTCGCCAGTCGAGACACGGCCGACATCTTTTACCGCACCGACATGATGGTGATGATTGACATCGCGGTGAGGCAGATTTCTGACCTTTCACCTGGAGACAAGGTGAGCCAGGAGACGCTTCAAAATGTTTAAAGGGATACTTGACTCATTGAGTTCATATTTTGTCCAGAATGAATTTAACTTAATTATTTTGCATGTACAATTAATACCTTTAAAAACTATTTTTCCCACTTGCAGTCGACTGATGATGACATCACCTGTGCTGAGGAAGTAGGTAACGACCAATTATGGCTCACCTGTTTTCTGGGGTTGGTCAGCAAACTGAGCCATAATTGGTTGTTACCTCCTTCCTCAGCACCGGTGATGTCATCATCAGTCAACAGCAAGTAGAAAAATTACTTTTTAAAGGTATTAACTCATTTGCTCCCAATAACGTGTAAATACGTTTTTTTATGTTTCAAGTGTCCCAAAGACGTATTTATACGGTTTTTTTTTGTTTTTTGTTTTTTTATGCTAGAGCATACAGAAGGCTTTGATACAGCCTCTCAACTGCAAAGAACGGTTGCAGAAATGATAGTTATTACATAAACGTCCAGCAGGTGGCAGCAGAGCAAAGGAGATCAACCAGGGCCATCTAGAAAAAATGCTCAATTACTTACAATTTTAAATAGATTTGTGAAAACTGATGAAACTTAGCTCTCTTCTAATGCTAATTGCTGCAAAACAGAAACAGATAGAAACATACTTTTTTTTCCTGAGGAAAGAAGAGACTTTAATCTTTCTTTTGATAGGTTCACAATATTCTGTGGGCCTTGCAAAATCAGTCAAAATCCAGTAAAACAGCTGGGAGCGAACGGGATTGTTTCTGTGAAAATGGCTGGGAGTGAATGAGTTAATTGTACGTGAAAAATAATGACATTAACACATTAATTATAGACAAAGTATTAACGCTTTACTGCTGAAAATGGCTCAATGAGTCAAATATCCCTTTTGTTAACACTTTTTTCATCTTTTTTTTTTTTTTTCAGACTGATACCTGTCGGAGTGCTCAACGCTTAATAGTCACTGATACCGATACCAAATACTGATACCACAAGTAAAAAACAAAGACTGATAATTTTAAAGAAATATCTATATGTCCAATATAGCATTTTTCCTTAAAATTGCATGAAATTAATGGTCATTTTCTATTCTTCTTATTTCGCATTTCTAGTTCCTGATCGTAAAATGGCCACAAGAGGGAAGCCGATACTGGTATCGGTCGCCATCATGCGTACCAATACCTTTAAAGAAGGCCTGGTTTTGGCATAATAATAATAATAATAATAATAATAATAATAATAATTGACAACTGTTCATGACCTTTTACAGGATAGTCAATATAGAAAATGAATGGATGGAAAATTAGGATAATAAAAAAAAAAAGGATAATTACTCTCTACTCAGCAAATAGAAACGATATTCTGAATTTTTTAAAAAGGTATATACTAAAGTATTTTTTTTATTTACCCTGTGTTTCAATGACCGCAATATATAGGATTAAATTGGTAAATATTCAGAAAAACAGAAAAAAAAAATACTCAAAAAAACAAAGCTCCCCAAAAACGTTAGTCAGAAAAACAGGAGTTTTTTTTTTTCTTTTTCAAGTGAATGCAATACACTTCCGTACCACACAACACCTGACCATGTGAGCGTTAATGCAATTAAGAATATATACCGTATATTACACTGGTATTTTGTATTGACTTTTACATGTCATTTAATTGCCTTTTCTTTTTTTTTTTTTTGAATATTTAAAAAAATATCCATGGTCTCATTTTTGCATCAGAAAACAGATTTACAAATTTTTTGTATCCCCAAAAATATTTTTCGGTGAAAATTCCCGCCTAAATATCTTCCTCTATTTCTTCTTTTTCATTCTCTCCATCCGAAGCTCCGCATGGAGTACCTCTCCCTCATGCACTCCATCGTGCGCTCGACGGATTACCTGGAGCACCAGCACCGCCTCTCCGACCTGCAGGGGGCGCTGCAGAGGATTCTCGGGGAGGAGGAAGACCCTGGGGAGGATGAAGGCAGCGCTACGGCCAAACAGATGGATAAGCTAATCGTGCAGCAGATCTACAAGGAGTTCCCGCAGATCAGCGCCGGTCAATACTAACTCACCTTAGTGGTATCAACGGGGATGCCGCCGAGGGAAAGGAAAAGACATTTTGGGGCCTAGCACTGCTGTGCTGCAAATGGAAAATACTTACTTTCTAGGGCCCGTGTCAGTATCACGCATATCACACACTGTTGTACACTACAGGGAGGTGCGGTAGCGAAAAGTGATGCCTTGAATGCTGAGAGACGCAATCACTTACAGTTTATGCCAGTGTTTCCGTGGACTTGTTATCCACTGCTGCAGCATGCATGGAATGTGGTAGAATTCATTAGTTTTATTTGAGAATGGTGTGTTTTGATGATCGAATGAGGGGAAAAACATGAAAATTGCACAAAAACAGAGAGGCCATAGCTTGGAAATGGAGGCCAAAATAACGTGCTGTTTGACTCGTAAGCAATAATGAGCCAGGTAAATGCGTAGTTTTCTTCTATTAAAGTAACAGAAAACATGTTTAGAGCTTATTCTAACCAAAATGCACTCAATCAATTGCAATAGTGCCATGTAATGATCGAGTCTGTGCTCAAAGCAGTATTTTCCTTATTAAAAAAAAAAACAACAAAAAATCAATATAGAGTATATTCTATTAAAACTGACTTAACATACTAAATTAACCCCACCCAACCCCAGGGGTGCTTCATCACTTCATCAAACATCATTGAACTAAAGTAAAACAAGAGAAACAGGTTGACATCTGACACATGCCTTTCGCAAACTAACTTGTCTTGTGTGCTCACTTAAAAAGTTCCTCAAGCATCAGGGTCAGTGGACTTTATAGTGTAAAATATAAAATTGAGCATTTTAACTTTAACCCACAATGCTGCATTTCACATGCAATAGAGCTTTGTACTGTAGCTTTGGCTGATTGATATTCTGCAGTTGTTGTCTTCAGCAAACGCGGCTGTGTTGCATTTAGTATCTACTGGATTTCATCGTATCTAATAATTTAACAAAGAAATGTCCTTGATTTATTTACATTGTGTTGTCATTGGTGGTGTCCTCTCATTTGACACGTATTTTCTTTTTGTATGTCTGTGACATGGTTTCTTCGTCTATAAACATCTCTTAAAACGGTAAACATAATCCAGAAGCGATATCTGATATTTTTTGTATTGTGTTACAGCATCCATTCATCAGTTGTGTGTTAGTTTACAGCCAGTGAGAGATGAACATCTCCACTTCCTTAACTCAATTAACATGCTCAAAGAAACTAATAAAAGTTATTTTTAAGTGGAAGTTGTTGGGATAATTATTTTTTATTAAATGTGTATTCATGGTAGATTCACAGCAGAGTGATATTTTTGTTTTGTTTGTTTTGATGATTGTAGCCTATAGCTAATGAAAATCTATATTCAGCATCTCAAGTTATTAGAATATTACATGTACAATTAAGGGATTAGATAGAAATATGTCTGAACAGTATTTTAATGTATTTTTAGAAAAATAACTGCAGATGAATACGTGTGAACAAAAATATATATAGTACTTATAGTATACATATATTTTTTCTCGTAGTATCACATAATATATTCCAATAACTTGCAGTAGAATTAAAATTTTACTTGAAATATTTGAATCACAATTAAGATCTAAAGAAAATGTTTTAATATACAGTATATATGTTAATATTTAAAAGAATAAGTGATGAAATCGATGTAAAAAAAAAATCATATGTGTAAATATAATTTTAAAAGACTAATCAGTGACACATTCAAGTCAACGCGCGAGAAAACTGGTTAAGCCGGACACCAAACTATTACGCACCAGACTCGCTGTGTGTTGCAGTCAAATCCGTCCGGGTGCATATGTGGGTGAAAGGTCCAGTGGTTAGACAGCCATTCACTTGCAATAATTCATCCTGTAGCTGCGGCCGATCAGGTGAGCTAATATTATTCTATTTTCTTCCGCTTCGTGTATACTTATGCTTAAAGTCTAATAGTGATTGTTGTTGTTCTCCCAAAGCGAAAAGTCAAAATGTCAAAACAGCCGCAGCCGATCAGCCCAATGAAGAACTTCTTCGCTGGAGGTTTCGGCGGAGTCTGCCTCGTCTTTGCCGGTCACCCTCTTGACACTATAAAAGTAAATCGGGCGTGCATGCGGCAAAACATTCGCTCCATGATTCCCAATTAAAGGAAGCTGCAGGATTCGAAACAGTGTTTTTATTTAACTGCTCAGTGTACTATACAGTACTTTGACCCACATTCACGTGCAAATGTCTCCTCCCAGCGCACTGCAGGCTCACACTATACGTACCTACAATACATTATTGATGGTTCCATAATTGGGATGGGTTAAGTCAGGTAGTCACCACCAAAGGCCCAGGCACAAATACACACCCTGCCACAAATTCTACACCATCTGTCATTCAAATGTAAGCGCATTTCTCTTTATAAAGGCACGCCTATGAGATGTTTTTGTGCAAAATTGTTCTCATAGGTGCGTCTACAGACTCAGCCAAAGCCCAAGCCAGGAGAGAGCCTCATGTATGCGGGGACCATTGATTGCTTCAAAAAGACGTTAGCTAAAGAGGTAAGCAGTCACGCAACTTTATCCTGAGGTTAAATACCGTATTTGCTTGAATAGTGTTCAAGAGCAGAAAGTGCTTTAAACAGGTTTTGTCAAATGTGGAAGTAGGCTCTCCATCTTCCTATTTGCAGGGAGTAAAAGGGCTCTACAAAGGTATGGCAGCCCCCATCATCGGAGTCACGCCCATGTTTGCTGTCTGTTTCTTCGGCTTCGGTTTGGGCAAGAAACTGCAGCAGAAAACCCCCTATGATATCCTCACGTAGGTTACTACTTTGCCTATTTGTTGATTTGGTAGTTGCCAGCACTGAGGGCGATGATTTTTTTTGCCTCCCTCCTGTAGGTATCCACAGCTGTTTGCAGCAGGCATGCTGTCCGGCGTCTTCACCACGGCCATCATGACTCCTGGCGAGCGAATCAAATGTCTACTTCAGGTTAGCTAACCTCGAAAACCTGTTTATGGTGGGCAAATATGTTGCTGACAAATCCACAATAGGTGGAAATCCAAACTCTAAACTGTGGCTCCCTATGGATCTCTAAAAAATTAGTACAAATATATACATATATTTTTTTACATATTTATTTGTATTTTTTTAGATGGAATATTCTTCAGATAATTAATGATTTAGATTTTAAAAAAGTAAATATTTCAAAAAAATGTCAGTGCAATTATTATTATTATTTTTTTAATTACTGTACCTATAGATATCCAAAAAGTGATCATAAAAGGCCCAAAAATGAAGATAAACAGCAGAAATTTACCTTAAGCTGTCCATGAAATTACCAAAAATGTAAGAGAATTCAATTATAAAAAAAAAAAGGCAGAAAAGAAAATGTCAAAAGACAAAAGAAAGGCAGAAAACATTCAAAAGTAATGTTCAAAATCAAAAGAAATCACAAAAATTACCGTTAAAATGTCCACAATATTGCCAAAGATATCAGAAATTTACTCAACTCAATCTCAAAAGACAAAAGAAAGGCAGAAAATTACCATAAAATATTTTTCGAATTGCCAAAGAAGTCGGAAAATGTATTTTTAAAAAAGGCAGAAAATAAAACATTCAAAAAGAAAATAAATCCCGAAAATTACCTTAAAATGTCCACAAAATTGCCAAAAATATCAGAAATTTGCTGGCAAAAATGGCATAAAAATGTCACCCAAAAAAAAAGCCCCCAAAAAAAGAAGTAGAAGAGGCAGAAATTACCACATGCCCATAAAATTGCCAAAAATGTCAGAAATTTTAGAGAAAGTCAGAAATGTCTAAAAATATATGGAAAAATTACACACAAAAATAAAAAAACTAAAGACCAAAGGTAGAAGAAAATGAAAATGCATATTTTTGTGTCGTTTGTGGTGCAGCTCTAATTAGCTCTTGTGCCCACAGTACTCGGTACAGAATTAAACTAACACAACACCCTTCATCACAATCTTCAAATGTTTTGCGGCTTCGGACATATTTTTGGTTATTTATTTTACCTAAAATGACTTTTTTTTTTTTTTTACAGGAAAGGTTGCTAACCCCTGCCCTAGATAGACCATATAAAACACACATAATTTTTTACTTATTAAAATACTCAATTTAAATGCGTGTTTAATTTTCAGCGTAAATCAAAAGACGTTGCTAGTTGTGTGTGTGCGTGTACAGATCCAGGCGTCCTCTGGGAATGTGAAGTACGCCGGGCCGATGGACTGCGTCAAACAGCTCTACAAGGAGTCCGGCATCAGGGGAATCTACAAAGGCACCGCGCTGACTCTCATGAGAGGTGCTGCTTTGCAATTAAGTGAACCCCAACCTCAGCATGAAGTTTCAACAATCAGGCGTAAGAATGTATATTTTCGTGTGTGATGCAGATGTTCCCGCAAGCGGCATGTATTTCATGTCATACGAGTGGTTGAAGAATATCCTCACGCCGGCAGGAAAGAGGTGAGAACTCTCAAATTCAGCGCCTTTACATAAATAAATGACACGTAACCGGAACTCGTTCTTTCTGTCTTTCCTCTCTCTCATTCGCCCGCTCACCCAGTCATGACGAACTCAGCATTCCCAGCGTGCTGTTCGCCGGCGGGATGGCAGGAATATTTAACTGGGCCGTGGCCATTCCCCCTGACGTGCTCAAGTCTCGTTTCCAAACAGGTGCCTGCCTTACCTACCAGTTAGGACTTGAATGAGGACATGTCTTTAAATGGGCCAGCAATAATTGGTTATAAAGTGGAAGTCCGCAAAATTTTCTTTACAATAGAAGCAAAATCCACCCGTTTTTGATCCATCTCAGGGGGCGGCCATTTTGCCAATTGTTGTCAACAGTTGCTCAGGGCTCAGAGCGACCAATCGCAACTGCCTGTTTTCCGAGTTTGGTCATGTGATGTTCTCAAGCTGAACCATGATTGGTCGTTTACCTTGAGCATTTGTGATGTCATTTAAAGTCGACAGCAAGCAGCAAAATGGCCGCCCCTGAGATAGATTAAAAACGGGTGGATTTTGTTGCGTGATTCATATTTCACAAGCGTAATATTAATCAGAATTAGACTAGTGGAGCTGCGTAGAACATATTCCATTTTAAAGACAGCCTTTTATTTAAAAAACAACAACACCTGAATACTGTATATTGCTTCATTTAAGAGAACTTCGCAAGATTTCTTAAAACAAGTAAACATAGCTAACTGTAGCTAACTCAAACTAACTTAAGTAGAACTTAATATTAATTGTATTAAGTTTACGTTATGCTCTTACAAATTCATATTAGCCAGTTAAGCTCCCATAGCTTTTAAGAATAAAGCAGACCACGTATATGCAAACAAAAAATGTGTGAGCTGGGGTCAACATGTATTTTTTTTTGCTAATGTTAGCATTTATTGAGCATACGGTGGACCTTCATTTAGCAACATGCTAACTGTGTACTGTTTAACAAATGTAGTTTGAATTAGTGATATTGTCCGTGTTCCTGTTTACTTCTTTTAAGGAGACAATGAAGATAGCTTTGCTGATTTTCTAAAAAAAAATAATAATAATAATAATAGATGAATCATTTATTTGTGTCAATCACAATAGCTCCTGAAGGAAAGTATCCGAATGGCTTCCGGGATGTTCTGCGTGAGCTGATCCGAGAGGAAGGCATTGGCTCGTTATATAAAGGTTTCAACGCTGTCATGCTTCGAGCTTTTCCTGCAAATGCTGTGAGTATATGAATATTGACGTATTGCAATGATTCTTTGAAGTGTGGTATGAGTACCAAATGGCGGCATTCATTCGACACGCAAGTAACTGAGAATCTGAGTCATTCTAATGAAGCTTATTTGTTCACAGGCTTGCTTCTTGGGATTTGAACTGGCAATGAAATTCCTGAACTGGCTGGCACCCAACATGTGATGAAATTGTCTTTTACAGTGCATTAATTAGTACGCACACACACTCGGACTTTATAATTTGAACAGATTTCCAATTCTCTACTTGATCATGTCTGGAAAGTTGTGTTAGTGGGCTTTGGAGCAAATTGTATTTCCTCAAATAGTGGCCTCCAACTTGAATGGAGTTTTTTTTTTTTTCCTTTTTGGGAAAATGAGTAGCAGCTGTAATTAACTCAGATTTTTGACACAAAGGCATTGAAGAAACTAGTTGCTAAACAAAACAGCAGCACCTACCAAAGCATATGAAATTTTCTTCACTGCCACTATGTGGTTATCAAAGGGGGTTATTGTACTGTACCCAAAATGGTTATTGTGACATAATACTTTCTCCACATATGTGTGCGTCCATTTTAATGAGTTTGCGTCTGTCCAGTAGCCATAATAATGTTTTATTTCAAGCTAGAACATCCACTGAATTTTAGATATATATAAGAATATATAATATTTTAATTAAAAAATATTTATTTTAAAAATATGATGAAATAATTGTGACGCTGGTGAAGAATGTGGTGACTTGTATGGAATTAAGCATTTGAGATGAAATGTCGTGCAGTACTTGGTTGTACCAGCAGAGGGTGACCCTGTGACCAGCTATGGAAGTTGAAAGCGAGCTAACGTTAACTCTCTGGAAATAACATTGTGGATGTCAACGATTGTGTTTCAATTATTTGTAATTGTGGGGTTTTCTTTACTGATATGTACAGTTCAATTTTGTAAATTCATTGAATTATCAGTCATTTGTGGGGTTTTTTTTTTATATATACAACACCATTTTGACTAATCAGTTATCGTTATCTATGACATCATTCCAGCTACTTCAAACTTGCGGATAAGAAAAATGTAGTTGTTGATATCTGAAATGTTTTTTTCTTTTCTTTTTTTTTGTGGATAGACAAAACTGACTGTTAAATATGTAATTGTAAGATATTCTCCCAGTCCATTAAAAAAAAAAAAAGTTAAAAAATATATGAATTGATAATTTTATCCTTAATTGACCAAGAAAATGTTTTTAAATGTATTAAACACCTCAAGCCACTATTTGAGGAAATACAGTGCTCAAATATTCTCACTCCTGGTTTGAAATGTTTATTTCATTCTGCTGTGTTTTTATAAGAGGCAGTGATGGAGTGATCTGGACAATTTTGTGCCTTACCTCTCTGCCTTACGTGAACATATCAGGGAAAAGGTACATTTTGTTTTTATACTGTGTGTTCACGTCTCAGCAATATTGCTCGCAGCCATCGCTTCAGATTGGAGTCACGGTGAGATCGATCGACCTGTACATGAATGTTGCCGTGTGGAAATGTATAAATAGAAAAAAATATGTTGAATGGGACTTGTAGTATGACAAGTCTTGTTTTTTTTTTTCCTGTGTCCTTCCTTTGCCCATTCGTTTGACTGCCACTGGACAGCCGTTCGTTACGTGTAACAGGGAAAAGTTTAGGTCGATACTTTCCAACGGGCTGTGTTCAATAATGAAATCAATAAAGTGAATGTGGCAGATGCAACAGGGAAGAGTCTGCTTGTGTTATGAGGGGGCAAAGCGGGTCTTCTGATGGTTTTTGTGGATACAACACAACGGAACCTCTCGTCAACCTTTGAACCTCAACGATGAGCAATTCCGAGATTCCGGCAGGTCTGAAGGAGCTGCTCCAGGGGTACACGGTGCAGGTTCTTCGCAACAGGCCGCCCGACTTGGTGGAATTCGCCGTACAGCATTTCGCTCAAACACTGCAGAATCGGAAAAATGACCAGCCAGCTAAGAAGCGTGGCGGCAAAGCGGGACGGAAAGGGGTCACTTTTGCAACAAACTCTGATGAGAGTGCCCAGGATGATGGAGAAGAGGAGGAGAAGCCTGTTAGTGAGTGAAGAGTACTTATATTTGGATGTCTTGTCAAAACGTTGTAATAAATGTGTAATTACATGTGTCTGCAGAAATTACCACTGGTAAATGCAACCGCAGAGTTTCAGGTCTGTAACTACCTGTGCTTGTATGACTTATCATTTTTTTGGTATTGTTTTTAACCCGTGTGCGTGCTGATGCAGTTTGTGCAGAGGCATACAACCCCGACGACGACGAGGATGACGACACCGAGCATCGAGTCGTGCACCCCAAAACGGACGAGCAGCGTCGCAGGCTTCAGGACGCCTGCAAGGATATTTTACTCTTTAAGACACTGGAGCAGGTACACATGTGTCGGGGGGGAAAAAAAGACATGTTTGACCTTTACATGCAGTGCGTCAGGGGTGACCGTTTTGAAACAGCTACTTTTTGGGTATTGACTAATGCGAATGGCTACTACCAGTTAAATACACACTTGTGAGCGGGGAAAAAAAATCCATACTACCCATGTTATTGTGGGTGGATTTTTGACGTGTATTTCCGTCGATGGCAGTGAATGAGTTAAATGGATTTTTGACGTATTTCCATCAAATGGCTGTGAATGAGTTAATAATGAAGAATGAATGATGACCTCGACAACATTCCTATTCCCATCACTAGTGAGCTATTTTTAGAACAGGCCTGCAAGGGTAATTTTAGCGTAATCTTAGTTCATTACTGGTTATATAAATGACCCAATCTGCTGGGTCAAAATAACGAACCCAACCTTGGGTAATGTAACCCAATCTACTCAAAATGTAAGTGGTTTATGAAAATATATGTGATTATGTGTGTCTCGTCCCGTAGGAGCAGTTTTCTGAAGTTTTGGACGGGATGTTCGAGGTGCAGGTCAAACCTCAGGAGCACATCATAGACCAAGGAGATGATGGAGATAATTTCTATGTCATAGAAAGGTGAGTGGTTTGCTTTTTTTCCCCTGTTCAGATGTTTATTAAAAAAAAAAAAAAAAAAAAAAAAAAAAAAAAAAAAAAAGTTTGTAGTAATTTTGTCTCCTTTCAGGGGCCTTTACGATATAATGGTGGCGAAGGACGGGGTGAGCGTGTGCGTGGGAAAGTACGACAACAAGGGCAGTTTTGGCGAGCTGGCTCTCATGTACAACACGCCGCGAGCTGCCACCATCGTGGCAACACAGGAAGGCGCCTTGTGGGGCCTGGTGGGCTGCTACTGCTTGCACTTTTTAAAAAATGTAAACAAGACATAAACGTTACCGTATTTGCATTTGTACACTTGCAGGACCGAGCCACCTTCCACAGGCTGATTGTGAAAAATAACGCAAAGAAGAGGAGGATGTACGAGGCCTTTGTTGAATGCGTTCCTCTTTTGAAGTCTTTGGAGGTTTGTGCAGAATTTTGGCTTGAATTCTGACTTGCACAGCGCTGATGTTTTGGTAATTATGTTGAACAGCTCTCAGAGAGGATGAAGATTGTGGATGTTCTAGGAGCGCGGTGCTTCAAAGATTGCGAGCGTATTATAGCGCAGGTAACAAAACAGTGTGTGAATGGCGACCTTTAAAGTCAGTTTGAATAGACTAAACAAAATGTGTCCACGTGCGTGGCTGCAGGGAGACTCGGCTGACTGTTTCTACATCGTGGAATCGGGACAAGTGAGGATCATGATCAAAAGCAAAGTAAGTCTTTTCTATTATTTATTTATATAAGTAGCTTTTTCAGGCATCTGATCACTACAGTGTTAATCTACGAATCTAATTTACTAAATAAAAAATGTTTCAGTCATAAATGGTCAAATAAAAAGACTATTGTAAGGATATTTGGGGGCAAATTGTTACAAAGTACAGCTTTTAGTACAGAGGTGCCTTGAGATACTTGATTTATGAATTTTTCTATGGACAAGCCATCTTTGGGCTGATTTGTTTGCTTTTTTTGCTTGAAACAGAAAGTGAGCAATCAAGGCTTCAAGCTGATTACTGCCACTTCCAGATGAAGTTTATTCTGAAACTAATAACAATAATAACTAATACAATGAAAAAAATGTTTGATGCAAGGCTGATTTGATGAATGTGTAAAAAAAACAAAAAAAAAACACCTCAATATTTCAGTGGTTATCTAGCTAGCATTAGTTAGCATGTCTTTCTACTCAACGTTAGCAAAGCTATGGCAACACGGGAAGTGAATTAATTTTCTTCTTACTGGGCTACAAGACGTGTAGACGTTTTTTTTTGTGACAAGTTATCAAAATGGATATTGCCAGTTTCATTTTTCAGTAACCTACGTTTCTTTCTTCATTTGTACATTCCCTTATCAGTACTTCGTCATCTATCATAAAGTTGGCCCACTTTTGCCATCTCTGTAATATGTCACCACATTCTGTGTTGAATACCAGACAAAGGCAGGCCAGCAGGACGACACGGAAGTCGAGGTGGCCCGTTGTTCTCGAGGACAATATTTTGGAGAGCTCGCACTCGTCACCAACAAACCTCGCGCAGCATCCGTTTATGCTGTTGGAGATACCAAATGTTTAGGTGATGTAATCCAGTTGCTGACCTCTATTATTTTTTTTTAATGTTTACCTGTTTTTTTTTTAAGTTAAATGGAAATAACTTTTGTGTGTGTGAAATTGGGTATGTCTCAAAAGGCACCTTATGGTGACATCAAGTCAACTACAATTGTACTTGATACCCCCCAGACATGGCATTGCATTGCATTAGCTTACATTCCAGTAATCCTTGGTAAAGATGTACTGACTTGAATTTACCGTTTTCTTTGCAGTGATTGACATCCAGGCGTTTGAGCGCTTGTTGGGCCCTTGTAAGGAGATCATGAAGAGGAACATCTTCCAGTATGAAGACCAACTTGTGGCATTGTTTGGCTCTAGCGTGGATTTAAAACATTAACATGGATACAAGTTTTTGTTTTGATCACATGAAACCCAGATACAGTTTAAAAAAAAATAACATGGCCCACAGAAATATCCCCTTGATGGCTTTATACTAGTATTACTGATTTGTTGTGTACTGCATGCTACAATAAAAATGGTTGTCATTATAAAACCAATTTCTTTTACCTTTCACTGAAAAAACTACAGCTCAAGCATAGACTATACAGCGTTCTAGTATTCAGCTTCATTTAAATCATCTTTTCTTCCCCACCAATCCTGTGAGTTAGTACCTTTAATGTAAAGTTGAGCCCAAAATTATTAGCCCGGTCAATTTTGTATGAAACCACACTAGTTTCTATTAGGACTCAGCAACTACATGAGCCTGAAATTAAAGTTTGAGGCTTGCGTCCCTCAAAACAACCATATGAGAACAACAAAGAAAAATTAAAGGACTGTAACTTAATATCGATTTCTGTAGATTTTTTTTAATTGAGTTACAAAATATGAAGTGCCATCAGCAGACTCCACTGGAGAGTTTGCTAACCTTCTTGTGTTACAATTATTTACACCCAAGGAAAAAAAAAAAAATGAAATCAACAATACCCATCTATTTCCATACTGTGTTCTGGTACAATCCCAGAGTTCAAGTCTCTGCCCGGTTTCCAAGTTCCATTGTCAAAGTTTAAATATTTAAAATATGTACAACGTCCCATATTCCAAAACGTCCAAAGGAAACTGTTGCTTGATCAATGCAAGTGTAGGTGCCAGAGGTGTAAACTGTTTCAGTAGTGGGGAAAAAAATAAATGAACCAAGCTGGTGGAATTAAAATCTGTGGTCCTCGGCAAGGTCTCTGTTTTATTAGTCCTCCTCTTAAAGTAAGCACAGTAGAGGCAGTCTGTACATATTTAAAATTACACAACGAAATGTCTTTTTTTGTTAGGGGTGAGTGGGGGGCATCTGGTCAGTCAATCATTCTTGCTCATCAAGCATCTTGGTTTTTTTTCTTCACAGAAAAGTCAAACTCCAATAAATAGAAATACAGCAGAAGTGGTCAAAAAGAGAGACGTGATTCTGGTTTGGTCCATCCCCGAGTTCTTTTGAGAAGGACAAAAAGACCAGACATGGGATGACAAAAGTGGGAGATTAAAAGACTGACAAGAAAAAGGAAAAAGTCTCGTATTCCTGTGGTTTCCCGAGGCTCATTTGTGGCTCTTCCATCCATTTGTGACACAGCGTCCCTCGCAGTGAAGGTCAGACAGAGGTGATAACAATCATGAGGTGAGGAGAGATACTGGAGATCCTGTTGAGAAGGTCAGGGGCCAGCTGAGATAAGTGGCTCTCTGAAAATTCACACGGTGGGAAAATCTGCAGCACGTAGGCCGGCTGGGGATAAAGCGATACACAAAATGAGTGACTCAATTGAAAATTTTTGTGTTAACAGTGATATTACAGCCAATGCACCAAAATAAATGCCACTCAAAAAGCCCCAATAAAAACGTTCAACTAACATACAGTAAATGTCAGCATTACATCAAAATAATAATAATAATAATAATAATAATAATAATAATAATAATAAAAACAACAACAACACTTAATGACAAAGCTTCACCTGATTGGAACCTGGATTTGGGATATTAATAATGCCAGCCGCCAACTTTGTCTGCAAGTAGCTTATAAAGGCAGACTTAAGAGCTTGCGTCTGGTTCAGTACATCATCTTGATCTCGTCCACACGGCAAAGCAAGCAGAAGACAGAAGTCGCACTCCCCCTGTCGCAACACAAACAACAAGCATGACTCAATGCAACGGGGAAATGACAGGATCCGTGAGCCAACTGGCAAGAAGGCTGTGAGCACATACTGTCATTCTTCTGGCTACGCTCTCCAGCTGAGGAGCCTCGAGTCTCATCCTCTGGACAATTCGGAGGAAGGTGCCACCTTCCTGGAGAGGCAGTGATCGATGAGCCAAAGCTTTGTTGCCGCACACAAAATGCAACTGGACTGCCGCTGTGTCGTTTTTGAGCGCAAGTAACCCTTGCCAAACAATCGGGTATTTCTGTAAAAGTTTTGAGAAGAGAGGGAGAAAGACGAGCTTGTGTTAAAAAAAACAACAACAAAAAAACAACTGTCTTACAAACAGATATTTTAAAAAAAGGTTTCTCTTACTGTGAGCAACTGCACCATATTGACAGGCTGCGCAATCTTGCCATCAGGAACAATATGCGTTGTGTCAGGCATCTGGGAATGGACGCTTCTTGGGTTTGGGTACATCTGAGAGTACTCAGGGAAGGTGCCACTTAGTCCTGGTGGCATGAGCGCAGCTCTCTGCGGAGATGACATTGAAGGTCCTGGCTGCCGGATCCCCATTAATCCATCTTTAGAAAGAGGGGAGTGGGGCCTTTTAGCCTCTAATGGCTTTGCTATATCCTTCTCAGAAACCGCTTTAGGCAGAATGTGTGCCCTTGGAGACAAAGACATGGGCAAACTGGAAGGTGCAGAGGTAGGGGGATGAGACTCTTGAAGGTGCCCTGAATGAGGGTCTGCGGACGAACGCTCTCCTTGTTGGTGTAGGAGCGCACGCATCTCTCTTTGCGCCATATATGCTTCAATTGGCACACCACTTCGGAACCCACCCCGAGGATCTGACTGCATTGTCTCTGGTTTTAACTGTGCAGCAGGCTGCCGTCCTTGCTGGTGGAAGCGTCTCGAATCTTCTTGTTCGACGTCATGACTCCTCAAAGCACTCGGGTTCACCTTGAGGACTTTGTCTCTGCCAACAGTTTGGGGTGAAGTAGGCCGCTGCTGCATGGAACCAGACCAAGGAGACGTAAGAGACTCACTATGCATCCCGTAGCTCATCACGGAGAGTGGGGGAGTATTGACCCGAACGTCTCCCTGGACGAGATGTCCCACTGGGATTGACTGGGTAGAAGGGTGAGGTGACATTCGGCCCAAGCCTCCAGGCACGCTATGAGGTGGCATGATAACCGACTGCTCCGGATGATGCACGCCGGTGATAAACTGTTGCATGGCAGGAAGCCCAGTGGGTAACATCACCGATATGCCCTTCGGTGATGAAGACCCAATGGGCGAGGACACTTTTGTAAATGGAGAATGTGGATGACTTGACTTGCGTGGGGATCGTGGTTCCTGTTTGCTGCCACCGAGATGCGAAGGAGTTCTGTCACCAGCAGCCGTAACAAAACCGACGTGATTTCCAGGAGGAGAGGGCAAATGTGGACTTATTGCCGGACTTATGGCAGAGGCCCATTGTGCCTTAGAACCATCTGTACTATGTGACTCTCCACTGTCTATTTTCTTCTGATGTTTTGTAGGCAGGTACTCCTGGAGGTACATTGAGCTCATACTTTGATTGCCAACTCCCTGAGCAAGGCGTTTGACTACTCCTTGAGGGCCGGAGTGATAGGTAGGCTCTATTTTCTCCAAACCTGTGCCTTCTTGTTTATTAGAAGAAAAACCTGACTGCGTCTTGCCAGAATGATGATCCGTCTGAAAAGATCCTTTCTGAAGGCCCGACTGTGGATGACTGTACATTTCTTGTTTAATTTGGGGCATCGACACCAGCTGCTGAGATTCCATGTCACCTGCGGTTGCTTGTGGAATTTGACTTATTTTTGCACTTATCCGTTGGGGTCCCTCGGTTTTTTGTCCCGAGTGGCTGAGTACCACTACGCCTTCAGATGTATTCACCCTCAGACCCGGGCAAGATCCTGTACCAAGAGTGGAACTTTCAACAATAAAACGTGTAGCACTTCCCCCTTCATCACCAATAGTCGGTCCATGGTAGGGTCCAGGATCATCTTTGGTGGGCCTGTAGTTGGGTTTAGGTAGAGCCATGTCCACACCCTGATTCACTTTGTCCTCATGCTCAGTTGGCATGCATACACGACTAATAACCGAGGAGTGCAATGCAGTGGATGCAATGACAGAGATCACAGACTTGGTCTCAGGAGATGGTTGTGTAGCTGGTGTTCGAACAGACTGAGATGACAATCTGCAATCGGGTAATGGTGATTTATTTGGCACAACTGCTAAAGTAGTATTACGCTCAGTGAGGATCTGATCATGGACTGTGGGCAGATTAGTTGGTACATAACTGCTCCCCGGTAGAGAAATTGTTTTGTTTTTCAAAAGAATCTGCCTCAGATCACTTGAGCCACGATCGATGTCTGTATTTTCAGAGTCAGGTGAATGTTGGTTTTCCTTGGGTGCTAATGGCAAGGCTGGTAAAGAAGGAGCCGATGTATCTACAGAGGGGCGGAGCCAATCTGGTGGCGAGACAGGCGCTCTACTGTTTTGAATGGCCTTAATATTTGGTCTGCATGCTAATGGAGACAGGGAGGGCGATTGTGGCTTAGGACCAACTGGACTTTTGGACTGGGGGTAAACAGTTCTGATATGTTGGATATGCTCTTCAGTGGGTGATTCTAACTCTTTTACATCAGGTGCCTTGGTAGCTGAAGGCTCAATTTCAGGCTTCCATGCAGTGGGGGTGATAACAGCAGCAGTGGCTGCTGATGGAACAATTTCTGGGACAATCTTTACACTGGAGCCTGCCATGTTCTGAACTAAAAGAGTTGAGGTCTCGTCATTTAGCGGAGGTGCTTTTGAATCTTTCCGTGCTTGCTTTTGGCCTTTAGGACGTTTATGTGTTTTAGGTCTTCCCTTATTGCCCTTTTTGGGTGTGGCTCGTAGGAGAGGCTCCTCTTGGATATTAACAGCACTCATTTCAGGTTGGTCGTCTTTGGCCGGCTGAATTGATTCTTGCATCTCTGGTTCTGAACTTATATCAACGCCTATAGATGGTGCTTGGGATACAGGCACGGCTACATCTTCGGCAGTAATGGAGTCGATAGCAGCAATGAGTTCTGTTTCACTAGCTGGATTAGGTTTTTCTTCATCTGAGAAGCCTTTTAAGTCTGTGATTGTGTCAGTTGGAGTTTGGGGTTCTTTTGGAAAAGACGGATCTGTGAGTTTGGCAATGTTCTCCACGGCCTGTTCCAATTCCATCTCATGAGAACTTAAATTTTTTGATGTTTCCAGATGTTCCTTACTTTCCAAAAAAGAAATTTCACCGTCTTCACTGTTCGCACCTCTGCTGTTACTCTTTGAAACATGATCTTTCACCTCTTTGACATTGAGCCTGATCTTTAGGTTCTTCAGAACAGGAGACTTTGGGGTCCTTGGTGACTTGCCTTTTCCTTTAACAGGCTTATCTTTTTCTGTGGTGCTTTTTTCTTCCAACGCAGGGGGATATTCCTCTTTACCATTTGAAGTATCCTCATAAATCTTTTCATTCAGAGAATCATTGTCTTTGACCATTTCTCTTTTGTGTTTGTCTTTTTCCTCTTTCTTTTGGTCAACTTGAGGTGATTGGGCTTCTTTAGGTGCATCGAGCAAAGTCAAGGTAATCTCATCAGTGCAATCCATTACCTGGTCATTGTCCTCAGTCAACTCTGACTTTTCTCCTTTCTTTGTTGATCCACATAGCTGCGTTGCAGACAATTGACTTGTTGAACCTTTTGTGGCACTAGGAGAGGATTTTCCCTTCAAATTTCTTGGGACTCTTTCACAACTCTCAGATTCATTTGGATCTGCCTCTTTGATTTCCGTTTTTATTTTGTCTATTTTAACTCCTGAAGCAACTTCACCGTGCTTTTTCTTGGGAGGCCGGCCACGTTTAACTGGAGGAGTGGGAGCGGGTACATCTTGATCATTGTTCTGCTGTTGTGTAGGGTCTTTATCTGTGGCACGTTTTCTTGCAGAACGTGGGGACTCATGAATATCCTTTGCAGTACGACATGCCACTTCATCTTCAACTGGGGTCGCATACACAGATTTCACATTCCTACGTCTTGCTCTGCCTGATGATATGCTCTGCTCCGAGACATCAGCATCTGACACATGAAGGGGAGATTTGCCTGTAGACTTAGATTCCGCTCTTGGAGAGGAACCACGTTTCAGTTTCTCTTTGTCAATGCGCTCACTCTTTCGCGTGGCTTGTTTTTCAGGAGCTGATGCGGGCACAACAGTTGAGGCGACTTCAGCTGGGGATGGTTTGCTCTTAGTTTTCATTTCTTTTGTTTTATACTCCTTATGGGCAGTTTCCCCCTCTGTGTTGACATCGTTCCTGGACTCTTTAATTTCAAGTATTTTCTCTTCCTCAGGCTCTGAAACTGTGCAGTATGTCTCTTTCTTCACTATACACTCTTCATTAGCTGGTAGTGTAGAACTTGTGGCTTGGGTGACTTCGGTCTGTGTTGCCACAGAATCATCATCTGGTTCTGATCTACTGACAAACTCATGCAAATTGCAGCAACTCTGCTCTTCTACAGCAGGTTTTACATCTTCTGCAATATCATCAACTTTTATTTCAGAAGGAGAAAGTTTGTAATTACCCTCTAAATAATTGGTTTCTTTTTTGACAAATGCATCTTCTGAATAAGTAGTCTCAGTTGGCGAATGATGCACAGGTAGAGGTTCAGGTTCAATTTCTTTTTCCTGCTTTATGAAAACTATAATAGGACATGGTTCAGTGGGTAATTGAGACATCTGTTCTGTTGGAGGAAGGTCTTTTAGCACCATATGTGAGATAGGGGGTGTTTCCCTGGATTCAGACACTAACTCCTCAGCAGGACTGATGGGCTTTATTTCTGGCTCGGTGATAGAATCTTTAGTTTCAGGTGATTGCAACATTTGTGGCTTTTCCATGGATGCTTTTTCAACTTGTATCTCCTCTCCCATTTCTTGCGGTTGGGTTTTATTCTTTTGTTGCTGCAATCTTGTAAGTTCCAAAAACCGACTATGGAAAAGAACCACTGGACCAGAGTCAAGTTCACCATCTATGGTTCCATGCTGATTACTTTGATTTTGAGCAAGCTCTTCTTCATATTTTCGTTCCAGATGGTGAAGTCGTCGAGAGTCTAATTCAAAAACAGGGCTGTGAAGGAACCGGGAGGCAAACAACTCTCTTCGTTCTTGTTCCTCTGGCTTTGGCTCTTCTTTTCTATCATCAAGTTTATCTTCAGATCCACTTCGGATCTTTTTCTTTTTCATATACCACGATGGCGTAGGCCGTGGTGTTGATTCTATTTTCTCTGTATCTTTCCGGTTACGGAAACTTGCAAAGTGAGAATCGTAATCTAAGAAAGACCAGTTATCTTCTCTGGAAGATGAGAGAGATTTTGCACGCTCAAGTAGAGCTTTTGTATCTGGCGTGATCGTCTGGTCAAGTGCAAAGGAGTAGAATTTATTTCTTTCAAGATGTGCTATTTTTGGATCTGAAAATCTCTCACCCCTCGGCCTCTCTGAAAAAGACTTTGAAGTAGATGCCACAGGAGAATGGGGTTTGGCTTCTCGATCCTCTTCAGAGTCTGATCTTACCTCCCCTGGCTCTATATCATGCCAAACACCATATTCCACACGTTTGCGATTGGGAACATTTTTGTTTAGATTCCTAGAAAAGTTTATGTCAGGTAGCATGTTTCGCTTCACTCTGCTCTCCCATCGCTTTTGCTGCTCCTCTTCTGTATTGAGTGTGTTGGATTTATTTACATGTGCATTATGTGTCCTTTTGACAAGTAGCTCCAAATCGGGGTTCATTTTTTCATTTCTGGCAAGCTCTTTCTGAGAATGATCAAACTCCTCTTCTGCATGGTGGGGAAACTGGTGTCCTGGAGAGGAAGTGTTGTTCCATTCAGGATCTTCACTTTTTTGCCTGAAGCTCCTATAGACACGTTCTCTCTTAATTCCTTCAGTGTCAAACTGGTCAAGCTTCTTTTGTTTGTGAGAGGGAAAATTATCTGTGACATCCTCAGGTGGTTTGCCAACTTCATGCACGAGACTGCGATGTTCCAAATCCTCACTTTCATTTTCTTGTGTACTTCCTGGTTTGTCAGGTTTTCCAAGTTTGTCAGACTCTCGATGTTGCTGCTGATGCAACCGTCTATTTTGCTCCATTTGCTTGCGGTAACTTTGAGACAGGTCAATATCAACATGCTCCTCCTTAATCTTAATGCTTTTAGTAGTTTCAGGCGCCTGACCACTAAATTTGAAAATTGCACCGTGTTCCTGTTCTCTCGCAGAGCCTTGGTCTGCATTTCCCTCATGTGAAAATCTTCGGGATGTAGTGTGGGCTGGGAGTCGTTTCGACTCAGAAGGGTCTGACGAGCCCTCCGATTTCACTCTCAGTCCTTTAACGTCCTCTTGAACATCCTTCGGAATTCCACTTTTAACTCTTGAATCTCTACACTGGGCATCTTTGTTTTTATCAGAGTCTATCTCTTTCCCAGATGGTGCAATTGCACTAGGATCTTGTGATTGATTACAATCCTCTTCATTAAGCCTGCTTCGCTTTTGATGCACAGTCCTTCCACTTGAATCCGCAAAGCGCCTTTTTCTTGCGACAAGGCGATCTGAATCCACTGATGATTCTTTCCCATCATTTCCAGTCTCAGTTTTAATATGTTTTTTGAGTCGATTTTTTCCATCCTGATCAGAATTATCACCTTTTGCGTTTTCAGATCTTTCGCTTTTGACAGAGTCATGGTGAGCAGCTGAGAACTGACTTCCAGTAATAGACTCATTATCTCCCTTATATTTCTGCCTCTCTTGGGCATCTTGTTCAGCTCCCTTTCCTCTTCCAGTGCCTACTTCCAGAGCAGTATCAGGCTCCGTTTCTGGGAGTGTATTGGATGGCGATTGCCCCGTTACTTTCCTTGATTTGACTCGCTCTGCTTTTTCACCTCTCTCTTTCCGTTTGGGCCGCTTGGTTTTCTCAGATCCCACTACTCTATCAGGTTGATTGATCTTTTCACTCTTGTCACTCTTTGACGCATGTTCTAGTAAAGTCTTTTCAGATTTTTCAAAGTGTGGGGGTGAGAGTGAGCTTACACTATCACTTCTTTCAGAGGACTGGCTATAAACTCGCCGCTCTGATTCTCTAGGAGCTCGCTCGGACGGTGATGGTGACACTGCAGGGGTAATAGGCCGCCGATGATGAGAGGGACTCCATCTACTTCGGTCAGCTTCAAAACGTTCTCGTTCTCTTTGAATATACGTGTATTTTCTAATGTCTTGCTCAAAGGGATCTCTGTAGTCCCTGTAGTCGCGTGGATCTTCATGGTAACGAGGGTCGTAATGTTCCCCTTGAAAATGTTCTAATTCAGGGAAACGGTCCCTACTGCGAGCAGCATACTCTCTTCGAGCATCCTCTGTGTAAAGGCCAGGCGTGCGTATGGTTTCATAGTAAGCCCTCTCTGCTGTAAATTCATGGTACAGGGGCCTGCGATCCTCCCTGTTGTATCAATAGGGCATAAAAGGAAGCCAGATTAGCAGAGTTTGTCAAACAAAATCTTTTTTTAAAACAAGAGACATTTTGATTCAATTCCCCGATTGATTAAAAATCAAATTCATTCTCATGTAAAGCAGATAGATTCCAACTAGATTAATTTCTTGCTAACAATTGAACTGGCATGAATTTCATGAAATATTACAAGTATGCAATTAACAATGTAGACAATTTACCGTCGTTCAGGAGGGATTTCATAAAGCTCTCTAATGTCTTGACCAGATGTCTGCATAGCTCTGAAGAATACTAGCTGGCTCTCTTGACTTGCAAAGTCCACCTATTATAAAGAAATGATCACGTTAAAAGCTGAAATTATTTGTAATGCAAAATTCAACTAATCAGGTCACCTTAATTTTGCTGCCTCCAATCTTCCAGCCTTTGGTCTCTCTCACAGCGGTTTGAGCAAAATCTGTGTTGTTGTAGAAAATGAGGGCCATCCCTTTCATTCTGTCAAATAAAACCTAAAAAAAAAGGAGAATAAAATGCTTAAGCCAATTTAATTAAAATAATAAAATAAAATAAAAAACCTGAGAACTATACAACACCATACCTTGACAACATGTCCATAACGACAGAAATGGCGCGTGAGGTACTGCTCTGTGATATTGGTTGTCAGTCCATCAAGCCAAACACACGCTGTGGGCATACTTTTCCCAAAACCAAGCTTTACCCAAAATAAATAAATAAATAAATACATAAATAAATTAAATAAAACAAAATAGACAAACATTGTTCAAAAAACAAGCATTTACCTGACAAACGCTAAAATGTAATACATTTGTTGTATATTACCTTTAGTCGATTACTGCCAAGATACTCGCCATCCATCTTTTTAATTGCCTTGCAAACACTGGCAATATCAGAATACTGTACAAATGCATACTGAGGAACTCCATTTATTTTCTTGATGTCAATTTCCTTGTGAAGAACAAAAACACATTTATAGGCCAATGAAATACACACAGAACAAATGTTCACATTTGGATGGAATCTTACGACAATTTCTCCAAAGCGTTGAAAAATTTCAAAAAGTTGTTCTCGGATGGTTGTCTTCTCAAGGTTGCCAATGAATAATGTTCTGGTGGCTTTTGGGTGGAATTCATCTATCCTACCATCCAGAGGCCTGAACTCATTCTCACTCTCCGTTTCTAAGAAAAGAAATGTCAGAAAAGAAATGTGTCAGTATTATGACAAATCATGGTATAAATATAATTTAACATCATAACACAAATGTAACCTATAGAAAATGGTCTTTTATAAATCAATGGCGTGGTTAGAAATATTTATGATAATTTATTATTACCATCATCATACTGACTAAGGAGTGTATGTAAGTGGTCCATCCGCATTCTCACATTTGGTCTGTTTTAGCCTTACAAATTAACTGAGCGATTGATCAGCATCCCCCCCCCCCCCCCCCCCCAGTATAAGGGTGAAAACGTCAAACGCAAATCTGCCATGCTATACTGTGTGTATCAACTTTCAATAAACACTTAAAGTGCACAGGAAAATAGTCAAACACTCCTCGGTCCCTTTTTGAGCTTGTGAAGAAAACATCCCAAGACCTTCTGAGAACCAGAGCGGAGGACACGGCGACTTTCAAACGTACGTTTTTAATATACTGCAGAGGGAGCATTAATGCCCTCGCGCCGTGCGAGCGTGTTTTTTTTTTTCCCCCACCAGCACGCACTTGAAAGTTGGCCGCATTTCCAAGTGAAATGCTCGCACGTTCGAGCCCTGGGTTAACTGTTTTGTTCTGCCCATCGCTTATTTTCTACTTCCTCTCCTACTACTTCCACACCATGCTCCTGACAGACGACACTCCCAGCCCCAACCTAAACTTCCTCCATTTCTTCTGCAACAAGATCCTTGCGTGATACTGACTGATCTTATACTTACTGCAACCTGCTGGCCATTTCTTTTAAACAACATTGCAGTCAAGCCTAGTCCTTCAGTCAGAAGCTGTGTCAGACCCTCCTGTACACTTACATCTTACAGGAGGGGAAGAAAAAAAACAAAACAAACAAAAAACAACAACAACAAACGCTTATGACGTATAAATATGTCATATATATATATGCGGCGAATATGAATTATGACGTATTGATAAATCTTATGTATGGAAAGTGCACCATCTAATGGTCAAAGATATAGTATTAGAGCACGCACACTACTGTGGCTCGGAGAGACCACATTTCGCAAGCCTACCACCAATTCTTATTTTGCGCGAGCAAACTAGCATCTCAGCTGGCGACGACTTGGCAGCCGTTGTGAAGCCTGGCGAGTGACGTCAAACCAATTAGCCAAAGCAGCTAACAAGAGTTGCTAATGGGAGTTAGTCTGAGCCAGGCTGGGGTGGCTAACAAGCGAGCGGCTAGCGAGAGAAGCTAGTAAAAAAAATAAAAATAAAAATTTTTAAAAAAAGAAGAAGAAGAAAAAAAAAAATATTAAAAGCTTGCGAGAGCAAAGTAGAAAGTGACAAGTGACAAGCCAGAATCACGGAAGTTAGTGACTACCAACTGCAGGCCCCAGCTGTGAAAGGTTAAGTTGCGGTCGACCCTTTCGGTCCAACACTTGAGCCGCCCAGGCCAACTACATTCGCCAAGCTGTCCTTTAGGCATTCGTAGCAGGAAGGTGGTGGCGAAACATGGCAGCTCTAGGAAGGTGTGACTATAACCATGTAATAAAATTAGTGATTACTAGACCTATGATTATACATTAAAAAAAATAATAAAAAAAGTTTATGAGATACTTTTTTTTTTTTTGCATTATTACGATTGACATAAACAGTTTTTTTTACATGAATTATTAGTTCACCACTAGATGGCACTAGGAATCACTGAATGTGCCTTTAAGCTGTAGTAGACGTCTATGGAGAAGAAGACATCATGCCCATGAAATCCAAAATATGGTAGCAATTGTTTTGATAGTTCCCTAAATTCACAGAGGAGCGTCAAGTTAACACCAGCTTTCTAAAGACATTAATCCGTCACCCAAACTGCATGTGGCCATTAGCGATGATGTTAGTGAACTTGTTGTATATCAATGAGGCTCATTTGCAGAGGGGGGCATTTTTTTTCCCCACTCGATATATGCATGTTACCTCATATACACACAAACAACACAGGTGCACAGACTCACAAACTGCTTGGCAGCACAATTTGTGAAGCATTCCACCATCTACGCGTGCTATGTGAATTGCGTTCTGTTTGCTCCATTTTTAAAGGTGCCACACAATCCTACAGTGAATTCAACACATAGTGTGCTGCAAGACTGACAAGATTAAGGCATGCTAGCAAGCCTAGCAATGTAGCTGGAATGGCTAAGTCTGTTTAAAAAAAAACAAAAAAAAACGAACACACATCTTGTGCATATGTTAGACTTTAGTTGGGGGTGTGGCTTTTGTCAGGGATTTGAAAGAGGAGGAGTGAAGTGAGGCTACATTCAAATCTTGACTCCTCCTTTAAGGAATGTTGCTATTCTGGTGGTGTTCATTTGAGTCACATCTGTTTGTGCAGTTGCACTGCTGACTGCTGCATTGGCTTGCCGCGCTCAACGCAGACTGGCTAGCTGCCATATGCTTGTCGCTTGTGATCGAGCTGCTTCCCCGTGGTTTTTTACTTTACAGTACACCATATGGTGGATAAGGTCACTCACAGGCCCTCCAGGAATTTTCATTGCTGAAGTAACAACAATTCCCACAAATTTAAATAATAACCCTGAATTAAGCACAAGCTTGCAATTTCATCCAATCACCACTTCTTTGTATTTGATATGAAGATGAGCAAGCATGAACAACTTGAACATCGTATTTCTTAAAGTAGCAAGAGGCACGGTACATTTTGGACTGGTTATCAACCAATTGCAAGGCAATCATTGATATCAAGTATGTGTTGTCACTGCGTGGCATAGCCATTCCAGTGCAATTGTGTTTGTATAAAATATTTTCCATGAAATGTCAACAGATAGCAAAAATATACATTAATAATTTGCTCAAAAAGTTGGATTAAGCGTTATCACTTACCAGGACCATTCCACGCTGTGACTTCAATCAGCACGCCAAAGAAGAGCTTTCCTTTAGCGACACTAAGGGCTTTCTCTTGATCCTCTTGCTGTCTAAAGAACACCAAACCATAGCGATCTTCTGAGGCTCCATGGATCTGCACTGAGGTCACTTTACCATATTTCTTGAATTCATGGAATAGTCCATCTTTTAAGCTTGTATCTGAAGAGAAAATCATCATATAATTATGTAATCGTATATCTATCTATTTTTTTTTTTACAAATCTCACTTGTTACAATCTACATGACATCTGACACAAAAACTTTCTGTCATTCAAAGTTTTAACACCCAGATTTAACAACTTAAATGGGTAGTTGAAGCCTATTCCATTTTATGAAACTTCAACATCATGTATAAAGCTCACCTGTAGAACGTGCTGGTAGGTTTTGCACTTTAATCCCAAAGCTTCTACGTGGCTCATCCGAATCAAGCACCATTGACGACTGAGGTGGTGCATGTGCGGCTGACGACTGAACAGAACGCGCTCGGGATCCATCACTTGAGCTGCTGTTGGAGTCGCTGTTGTCAAAAGGGTACATTATAACACATTTGCTAGTCTGAGTGGTAAATTACGATAACATAATTTAATTTTTAAGACCGATGAGGTACTAACATCAATCACCCCCCCCCCCCCCCCCCCCCAAAAAAAAAGTCTCACCTTCCACTGCCTGTACTGCTGGTGCTGCTCACGGAATCAGAGCTTGAAGATCTGCTGCGAGATTGAGATGGTGGGCCTCTTCCAGGAGACAAAAGACTTTGCTTTGGGGAATGAGCAGTTTTGGAAGTCTGTCCAGATGTCCGCTGGGGGGAAGGGTGATGAGACTGTGAGGAATGGGACGATCGGCTCCGGCGGTGGTGGTACGTTCTATCAACACGTCGTCCTCGATCATCTCTGTAGAGGTCACGACGTGTCGCAGTTGCAAGGGAGAAGGGGTCTCGAATTCTAGAGTCAAAATGAGGGTCTGATGCCTCAAATGTTCCGCTGATGGCACTGCTCCCTGCACCGGCAGCAGCAAACAAAGAGCGCTCCCTGTAATAGTCCGCATTGTAGTGCCGCTGTCTGTCAAATGTGCCACTGCGCTCATGGTGTCCATATGGGCTGTGGTCATACGCACGCTCACGGGTTTCTGAGCTACTGCAAAATAACAAGAGGAAAGAGAAGAGAAACAGATCAATAGGATTCTTGACATGCAGCTTTGCATTCTATATTGTCACCAGACAATTTTTTTTGTCCAAACTGTTGCTATTTAATCTGTAGGAAAAAATAATAATCTACATGTCATCAATAATATCCAGTCATGCTTTTTAGCGGACAGCATAGGAGCAACACTGTGTACAAATGGTTAGTTCATCTGATTCACAGTCTGAGGTTAAGGGGTTCGAATCCAAGCTCTGGCCTTCCTGTGAGAGTCTGCATGTTCTCCATATGCTTGCGTTGGTTTCTCTGAGAACACCGGTGTTTCCTCCCACATTCAAAAAAAAAAAAGAAGAAAAAAAAAGGTTTCTGTTAATTCAAGACTCTAAATTGTCCATAGGTTTAAATGTGAGCATTTTTTGTGTGTGTATAAAACATTCTACCCAACCTACCACCCAAAGTCAGCTGAGATAGGCTCCAGCCCACGCATGACCTTAATGAGGATCAACACTACAAAAAGTGGATAAACAGCAACATTACAAAGCTTTAGGGCCCCATAAGGACCCGTAATGTGCAAATGAATGTCAATCATGATCAAAAAGTCACACTTAATAGTTTAAGGCGTAGTGTAACATTTAAAAAAAAAAAAAAAAAAAAAAAAGTCTCAAGTTTCATGTTGCCTGACATCAGTGAATTGAAGTCTCATTTTAATTTAATATGTAAAATTTAACTTCAAATTAGAGAGGTTTTAAAATAATTCAGTGAACCAACAGAAGACATGCAGCCAATGTATTCTCTAAGTTAAGTAGGTGAGCTGGAGTAAATTTCTCCAAATACTTTGGGTGAGAAAGGGTATAAGCCCTGGACAAGTCACCAGTCAATCACATGGCAGGTGCAGCCAAAATAATCTAGGTTTTTGGAATGTAGGAGGAAGAGGGAATAGTCATAAAAAAAACAACACATGCAGGGGGAGAACATCTTTCACATAAGAGGGCCTGAGCGGAGATTTGAATTGCTCAACTGTGAGGCTGACGCGGTATCCCTTATTCCACTGAGGCACATAAACTGTGTACATATGGCTTAATATCCAAAAACACTGAATTTCATTTACTGAAAATGTGTTCTTGTCATGTGCAACACAAATGTTTATCTAAAAGTGATTCAATGTCAGACAAACAAGGGAAGATGAAAAAGCAAAGGACAGAGAAATACCAACCTTTTTGGAAAGAAGTTACTGTAACTAATCCAAATAAAATCTAGGTGGTCAGAATGTGAGAGCCAGAATGAAAAATCGACAGGAAAAATCTGTTATTCTAATGTGCCAAAAACGTCTCCCTTCGATCAGACTGCACGTAATCTTCAATTACTGTAGAGCATGCGGCCAGCAGATAATCCACTGTTAGGCAATGGAATTTCCTTCACGGGATGAGGGGAGGAAAAAACAAAAATAAAACAACCACAGATTAATGGATTTCTGAACATGTAGAGCGGGGGGGAAAACAGGAACATAAATCTCTAAAAAATAATAATAAAATAAAATTGGTGAACTTCTGGATAACTCAGCCAAGTGCATGTCACCTCCAAATGGATCATCTAAGCGAAAAAATATTTTCCAAAAATTCCACTTTTAGGAGTCAAAAAATGTATTCCTTGGGGTTTTGTCATAGTATTACGTAAGTGAAATGGATCACACTGTGTAGACAATTCTTCTCCGCCATAACGAGCTATAAAATCCCAGTTGTTGGATATGGCATAATTCCACATTCCATGGATGGTATCCGATGTGCCTGCTGGCTGGCTTGAGGTTGTGGTATTATTTTGAAACTGTTATCTTCGGATCTCTTTTCATTGCAGATCAGGCAACCTCACACAGCTACATCCACACAAAAGTAATCCAACTGAATGGCAGCTACACCAATCCATAATAGGATTCAAGAGAGTACATCCAATGCATACATCCAGGAGCGTATGTCCAATCGTGCTCTCTTCTGGTATCTTCAGGCATAGCTCCATAAACCTCCCTGGATGGTAGATGGGATCCTCTGTGTTCTTGTTAAGTCTTCTTGGTATAACTTCCATGTTACATAGAAAATTGAGCTACTCTATTTCAATTTGTGCTAAAGTTGGCTTTAAAAAATGTGCTAAATCTTTTGGCCTTGGATTGTGTAATGATTAAGATCCAGATTCAGAGTAGGCAGTATCCGTGGATTAAAAAATGGTTGAAAAAAAACAAAACAAAAAGTAATCCAGCTATCAGCAGTTGCCAAAATAGACAAAAGGATAACCAGATGTAGGTCGTCCCGAAAAAGGTTGATAAAATACCCAATACCTGTGAATCCACCATGGCAGGGATTTACTTCCAGTTTTCAGGTCTTGACTCAAAATTAAAAAAAAAAAAAAAAAACTTAGATCCATATCCTGGAGAAAAATGGCATTAAAACATCCAAAAGTTCCCAGGAAGGAGTAATTTCCAACAACATAAATCCAGAACTCGCCGGGATATTCCTTTTGGGTGTAATATCCATAAACAGACCTTGTATTAATGTAACCTTAAGAAATCATAATGTGTGGTTAATTTACTTAATCCCATGGGCATGGCAAGTCAATTATGACGAAAAGTGGAACGATCCCTAGATTACCTTTGTGAGACCCCAATGAGGCATACATCCCTTCGGAATAAACCCAACTATGTGATTAGGTGTTACACCTATCTCATACCGAGATTTCCACGGATTGGTGACCACGTCCACTTACCCATCTATCCTCCGTTCATAACGTCCCTCTCTGGTGTGAAGGGACACAGGGGGGCCAAACACAGGTCCAACAGTTCCCCTAGAGAATCCCGTAACGTCTCGACTGCTCGAGGGCGAGGTGTCATCAAGGCCCCGAACAGCACTTGGGACTGACCCAGGTTCATTGTAGTCAGTCCGAAGGTCCCTGTCACCCATTTTGTTGACGGCACTGTGAGCCTTCTGAGCGCTTTTAATATCCACAAAATCCACAAAGGCTGCAACACCGCCTTCTGACCCCCGCTTCCGCAGGACCTTAACACTCTCCACACGTCCATACCTGAGAAAATGGATGAAATCAAATGGAATTGATTAACTCAAGAATAATGTATGCTTTATGCAAATGCAGCAGGCAGCAAATATTACAGTTATTGGAAGAAAAACGAAGCAGCTGTATTAAGGAGACGAGCAAGCTGCATTACCAAACGGAATATACTGCCTAAACTAAGAAAGTAAGTGAGAACAGCCTAAATTGAGATTATCTAAAATTTAATGCAACCAATACAACTACTACTACTACTACTACAAAAAAAAAAAAAAAAAAAAAAAAAAAAAAAAGTAGTAGCTGCTACTAAAATTGGAATAATGTTTCTTTTCTTGCAGACGCATTTGTTGAAGAGTTCCTCGAGTGGCCCTTTTTTTCCCACACGATAACACGCTGCGTTAACCTTTTCCACCTTTCGTGCATATGACAGAAGAACGCCCAGTTCTGCTTTCAGCAAAGTACACACACGATAAGTAACAGCTAGACTGAGAAGGTTGATAAAGTGCGCTTAAGCAGCCCAACAACCAGCTAATATTTGAAAAGGGGCCCAGTCGCCTCGCTGATTTGTCCGTAAATTTGGGCTGGATGGTTTTGTAATAGCGCGATATAACAGCTTGGCGGAAGAAAAAAAAATGCTACAAAAAAAACCAACAACTAAAAAACAAACAAACAATAGTGCTGTGCACTTTCAAATGTATAAGTGTCTTAAACGTACGTAACTGTGTGTCTTCTTACGATGATTAAAACGATTTGACTTGCCACAAAATGGTTGGCTGGGTGGTAGCTTGATGGCTAGCGACTTGCTTCTCGGTATTAGCAAAAGTTAGATAATTCGGCAAATAATGTCAACAACGGCATGGCGTCCCCGTTTCGTGCGTTTTGACGTTGTGTAGTCGAACCCGAGCAGAACTTTAAAAAGCCCCCAACTCAAACTTTACACACGCTAGCGTTAACATCGTTAGCATTGACGGTGGCTAGCCAGCGACGGCTAATAAGTGTTGTACATGGCGCGCTGCTCCGCCACCACAGAATCCCCTCTTGCGTAACCTACCTTTTAAAATGCTCCACAATTTTCTCCTCTCGGACGTGTTCGGGTAAATTCCCCACCCAAAGGTGTCTGGTTTCCCGAACCATCTTGCGCTATGCTTTCCCCCTTCACACACATATGATCGGGTTTGAAATCCCAGCCGGCCGGAGGGTCCGTCGGAACAAAATGAACGACGATGTATTTAATGCCGAGGAGACGCGGGCCTGCTCGCCCGCTGCTCTTGTAGCTTTATCGATGCGTCCTCGAGGCAGCGAGGCACAAGAGCGCGTTTCGGGGTGCGAGCTGCGCGTGCACGGGCTGCGCGCGACTCTTGGGAGGGTCGACCGAAACTGTTGTTGACTAGTCAGTGGCGGTCCTTGCTTGAATAATGGGTCAGTGCGAAAATGCCGCTTTGTACCACCCAAATCCAAAACCAGCACAGACAAGTTCAGATAAAACAAAACATATGTACAATTCATAAAAAAAAAAAAAAAAGTGCCTTCAAGATGTTTAATCTTACTCCCAATTTAAGTTTACAGTCAAACTTAATTCTAAAACCAGAATTAAACATTATGTGTTTAAAACAACCAAGCGATGTTACTTTACATGATTTGCTAGCTTAATGCTAGCATATTATAAAAATGCCCTAGTATGTGGTCAAGCATCGAAATAATCAACAAACTATTTTATTTTAGCACACAATTTAGAAAGAGACTACTTCAGGTGAAAGGTTATTGTTGGCAATTGTTTCTGCAAAACTGTTTTTAATCTATTATGCCAATTCAAACTGCAAAAAAACAAAAAAAATTGTAAAGAAAAGCACATATTTCAAACAATCAAACAAGCATCTTCGTGAGATGCTAATAAATTCAATAAAGACACTAAAAGTGCTGCATGAGACGTTATCAACAATTTCAAGTTGGAACCTCACCATAAAAAACAACATGTATAGTCATTAATGATGAATATAGCTGTCTTTATACTTGTATCATTTGCTCATTTCTCATACTTTATTTTCCCAAACTTGTGCACCTTTGACCTTTTCATACGCTTTTATAAGCACATCTAACTTTTCCTGTTATTTCACAAGACCCCCACCTGGTATCTCCTCTATGGAGGGCAATTCCACAAGAGGGTGCAAATTCACCATACAAATGCAAATGATTGTCATGTCATCCATTACACAATAGAAAACCATTTCACAGAGCAATTTTTGTTTATTTTTTACTCACTAATGCTGCTCTGTGGAGCCTGCACATGCCAGAAACCACCACTGACTAGAATAACAATAGAAAGGAGACAATGCAGGTTTTGTACTGTCCTTTAAAAATGTGTAAAATGTAATGTAATTTAATTGTTTAACTTCTGCTATCTAGTTGAAGGGCATTTAATTGTTTGCCTGTGCCATGTATCGCTGGCATATAGATAGCGATAGATGGACAAAGATACATTATTTAGATTAAATCAATAATTACAGGTACTTTTTGGACCTAGTGAAATTGGATAATTTCCTATGGCACAACTTACATCTCATGGCACATAACTACCGGTACATCTCTGTGTATTCCAAACAGAAATGTAAACAAAATATGTTTGTTCTTATTGCCATTTTACATGAATAGAAGTAAATTATGACAATTTGTTAGCATTTGCATTTGTCTTTTTGTGTTGATCAACATGAAATGCAATCCAACAGGTTTACATTCAATTTGTGTCTAAGTAAAGTTGTGTCAGCTATGTGTGCATCAAATATAGTATTTGTCACAGTCAAAGTCAACAAATTAAGGACACTGTTTGTTTGTTTTTTATGCAATCTTGGTTACATAAAATTGTAGATATACTTGATTTTGATAACAAGACAACAAATTCTGACATTCTCCTGTCGTCAAACAAAAAAGTCACAGTTCAAAATCATTTTGTATGTTTAACTCCTGGTCGGGAAGAAGATTAGTGGGAATAATTCAATATGTGGTATTATGTATCTTTTTGGTAACGATAGAGATCACATTGTATAATTGAAAAACACATTGAGATGTATCCTATTTTCTCTTACCGTACATACAAGCCTCAAATATAGTCTGATGTTCAAGTACTTTACTGCCTGTTTAAACATTAAACAACACATTTTAACACCTAAATTATCACCTAATCGCTGAATCGTGAGATTATTGGTATCAAGGCAAGATATTGTCGTTCGTTACTCTGCGATTCCCACGTCGGCTTTACTATTAGTTTGTTGTAGCTGAATATTTTTGACTGCAAGGAAGACAAAGCCTTTTCCCATCCAAAGAATAGCAGTCCTCCTTCTCCAGTGAGAATTTGAAGTGACAAACCTGAAAGGAAAAAAAAAATGAATTGACAACAGCTTGATAACACACATGAGTTTGTATCAACTTTGTAGTGATTATGTCAATACCTCACATCTGTAGCAATCTTTGTGGAAGGTGCGTCCATCACTTTCAATGTGTCCTGGAATAGTCCCGTCATTGTCCATAATTAGCTGGTTACAGGCATTGCACGTCTTAGCAAACTTCCTTAAAACAAATAAATCAAAAGGAAACATTAAACGAGGAACATCCACTTCCCAAAACGTAGCAAATGTGTAAAGATGTAATCCATCAGTACGTAAGCACGGAAAACCTACAGTTTTTGGCCCTTATTGTCATACCTGCCATAGTCCAGATGGCAGTAGACTTCTCCAGTATCTGCCTGGACAAAATTTTCAAGTGGCTGTTTACATGTTACGCAGGTAAAACAAGTAGGATGATACACTCGCTGGAGGGCCCGAATTCGTTGCACTCTTATCTTTTCGCCACACGACCAGCAAATGTCAAGACTGTTCTGCAAGATAGAATAATACAGTTTGTTATATGCAGTTAAAGATTTTTGTTGTTGTCGTCGTTTGTTTTGTTTTGAAGATGGTGCATTTATGTGTTTTAATTGTCTCATTTTACTTGTAAAGCAACTGTATTCCTTACAATCCTGCCTTGCAAACTATGTAATAGTTTTTGGGCAAATCGCATAAAAAGAAATTTTTTAAAGACATTTTGCAAACACTTTAAAGGTTTTTTGATGGTGTCTGGGACGGAAAAAAAAATCAGTTAAAAATGTGAACCTTACAGGTTCCGCTGCACGTACTGAAAACCCGTTTTTACCTCATAGCACGTTTCACATTCAGGGACTTCTCCTTTGTCGTAGAACGTTTTTCCAGCCAGAGGGCAACGACAAGTCCTGCAGTTGAAGCAGCCTTTATGGTAAATCCTCTCCAAAGCGCTTAACGCTGGTTCAGTAAAAAGTATGGGCTTCTGACATAATCCACACAAGCCTGCATTGCATGCAAAGTAAAGAATTACAATACATGCATCATCAATGCCTCAGAGATTTAAAAAAATTACCTCTGCTCTCACTGGGATTATCTTCATGGACCCCATTTGGCTGTTTATTTGCATTCTTCCCACTAGATGGTGCTCGTTTTACCACCTGAAAAACAAAACACATACAGTGTCAGTATTTAATGTACCGTAAAATGTAACAAAACTGGTCACAACATGTAATACTGTACAGCTTCATGCTCTGCTAAAATACAAGTGCTTACCTTTACACATAATGCTCAGTACTGATTTATCTCTAGTATGGTGTTGTAAAACCGTGTTGCAACATGCTAATATTTTATAACCGGTGCTTCCTGCCAACTTCGTTGCAGCCACGTCATTGGTGTATTGATGGAACAAGCAGTTCCTCATCTAATCCAGACATGTACCATGGAATGTTCTTTATTTGCAAAGGGAATGGTACTGTTTGCTATAACAGTATTTGAAAAAGACTTTCTCCATTGGAATTTTGTTTAGAACCAAGTACAATGATTGGGGGCATTTAAAGCATCAATCAACATCAGGAATTGTTGTCACTTAATGGAAAAGTTACCTCTTTGTTAGGAGGTGGCGGCTGGGGCGAAGTTGGAGCGCGTGAGACAGGTTTCTGGGCAGGAGGAGGTGATGGTGTTGGCAGTGGTTCCGGGGGGTATGAAGGCAACTCGGCAGGAGGGGAAGGAGGAGGAGGAAGAGGAGGCGAAGGTGAAGCAAGAGGAGGAGGTGAGAAGACATCTGTTGAGCCTGGAAGGTAAAATAGAATAATTTTCTATCAATAAATTCATCAGTCAGATTTTTTACATCTTCACCAATTGCATAGTAAATGCTTAAAATACTACAAATCAAAGTATTTATTAAGTTAACAATCAGAGTGGATAAATGAACTGCCTTTCTGTTAACTAATGGTTCATGCGTATGTACATCAAACCATTTTGTCCCAAATACCTGCAATATCCCTGGTGTCATTTTCCCACATTCCCTTGTTGTGTCCCGACTGGACGGCTGCACGGCTCTCAGACCCTGAGGGCCTTTGGGGAAGCTCTTCAGTTGCAGAGCTATGAGATCCTGAGCTCCTTTGGGAAGGCCCTGCATGCACCCAACCCTTTTTGTTCCCACCTTGTTGCTTGGCCTTGGTTTGGTGAGGAGTTGCCAAGGTGATGAAGACAGAGGACACTTTCCTGCTTGAATCTGCTGACGTCATGGCTGGGGAAAAACACATTCATGGTCAGCATGAAGGTCATATGAGCAACTGGAATTAAATGTACTGAGATGGATTTCTGAATAAAGCTTATTATAACGCTGACACACAAAACACTCTACATTTATTCAATATCTTTTTTTATACATTGAGTTGTTATCTGCGGATGTTGAAAAAAGTCACAATACTATTTTGAGAAGTAGAGATTAATAAGTATTTTATAAAATGTAGAGCGTACTAAAAATAAAAAGTCGTCAGAAAACAAATAAATACTTAAGTAAAGTACAGTTACGTGACTTCAGTTCAGTAACAAAATATTTGTAATTTGTTACTTCCCACAACTGTCGTTTTCACTGAATGGAAAACTGGATAGAGAACTTGCAGCTAATCCAAAAACAGCACTACTAGGATTATGAGACAATTATACATTCATAATTGAATCAATACTCTGTATTAGATATTAATATACAGCATACTACAAAAAAAAGATCAATATTGTTCAACTGCTGTTTGTATCTAGCTTCCACTGGCACCTAAAAAAAGATGTCATTACCTGACAGGTGAAGTAATTTAGCTTTCTGTCTGCTTTCCTCGTATGCGTGTCAACAGCACTGCGTTACTTCTCGATTTTTCTTGGCGGACTTCACTCAGAAGAGGGCGATTATATCTACAAAAAGCCACTCCTTGTTTACTTCCTACCTGTACTCTTGTTCATCCACCCTCCTCCTCCCTTTCTGTCTCTGGCTGGCAACATCACTTCCGTTGTAACCGTAAAAGGTAAACTGGAAGTCTTAGGGAAGATATTACGTACATGCCTGTCCATCCATTTCTACTGCTTATCTCAATCAACGTCACGGGGAAGCTGAAGGCTATGCCAGCGTGGGGTACACCTTGAACTATCACCTGTCTGTCACAGAGCATGATGGAAAATATTAGTGATAGACCGATATGTTTTTTTCAAGGCCGATACCGATACAGATTATTTGTAGTCAAGTTGGCCGATAGCCGATATTTCAAGCCGATATTCATTTGCAGTAAAATGGGGAGGGGGGGGATTCTTTCAAACTATATATAATTTCTCACTGAGTAACAAATTCATGTGAATGTAGCTCATTTGGGGTTTTTGTTAGGGTTCGTAAAAACGTTTCAAAAAGATTTCCGCCGTGAAAAATTGTGTGAATATGTTCCAAATGTGTTTACGACAAATAAAAACTGACTGCGAACATCTTACAAATCCTGATGAAAACCCCAAATTCGCTACGTTCGCAAGTATCCCCTGCTCAGTGAGCTTTATCGGCCTTCAGATTCAAAACATGGCCGATGCCGATATTTGTCAAAATGCTAAATATCGGCGCCGATAATCGGCCGGGGCCGATTATCGGTCTATCCCTAGAAAATATTCACAATAAAAACATGGTATAAAAATACAATTGTAAGATTTAGCTGCCTTTATTTATAAGATATTTGTACATTTAAGTATACTTGGTTAAAGATACTTGTCATTGAAGAAAAAAGGTTCACTATTTGAGCCAAGCTGCGTCATGGACTGTAAAGAGAAATTAAGGCAATGCTTTCATAATGCACACGTCCACCTTTTTATGAACGCTAGTGTCATATGATAACCTTTCTATGGTAGAGACACAAAGTCATATCTTTATGCTATCTTTTGGCACGTCCCAGGGCTTTTCCATGCTGCAACTTCAAATTATTTCCCCGCATCACATCATTTATACTGCCTCTCTTTTTACACAATAGTACCATATACTGATGAACCCATTTTTTGGTAGCTTTAACTCTACATTATTGGTAGTTTTGACCTTGTTAGGTCAAAATCTTGACACAATGTGCTTGGTCAAATCTTGGGTCTATATAGCCCAGCATTGACTTGCGTTGGGTTAGCCATTTCATCCAATTTGGGTTAATTTTAAACCAGCAGTTTTAGTTAGGATGTGTAGGTTTTCCCCAGGTACCCTGGCTTCCTCCCACGTTCCAAAACATGCATGTGAGATCCATTAAATCATTCATATCGGTGTTCATGTGAGTATGAAAGTGTTTTTATCAATGTCACTGGGTGAAAAACAGTTCAGGATGTAAACCATTTCTGGCACAAAGTCAGTTGGGCTCATCCGTGATCCTGGAGCTTTGTCCATATTTGGTCATGTTGGTGTCCTCTTCTTCCTATAAAAGGGAGATATGTCCATATTAGGGATTGGCGTTTGACTGCATTTCCTTGAAGCAATGGGGTAAAATAACAGATTTAGCCATAGCGATTATTGATCTTCTTTAGACAGCAAACTAGTTGAGACTGACTAAACAGCACCTCTACTGGTTGCAACCTTGTAGTGCACTTCTTTGTATAGTTTCCCACATTTGGGATAAGGACCCAAAATTTAGCTAATAATTTGATATTTAAACACTCTAGTCTCTAGAAGCCCTGATTTAGGTGATAAATACAGTAGATTGCATACAAATTAGAGCTTTTTCGTATAGACCTTTAACGCAAGATGCAGCAAGTCTTGAGAAAACAGGAGACAGACGGCTTCTCCCAGGAAAGTGACGAGGACTTGGAGGACGTCAGACCAGTTTCCCATTGTCAGCATCAGCACCAACAGGGCCCCCAGGCGCAGCACGACCGTGTGCAAGAGGGCCTCTGCGCTCATCTGACGTTGTTGGTCCTCTGAGTAAAATGAAAGGAAATATGAATTTAGGCTTGATAAACCAGTGGGTCTCAAATTGTATGTGTATGCCGTCAACAACATATGTTATGTGTTTAAAAAAAAAAAAAAAAGTAGTGATTCATTACATATGAGGCTCAGCACACCAAAAAAGCTGACTATTAAAACAATTACTATTCTCTAGCTAAGCTTTGGGCCAATTAAAAAGCTTGAGTCAAAAGTTTCCAACATATCAATAAATCACTACTTTTGCAGTGCATAAATAGGCTTTGTTCAGCTCAAGTAAGCTCATGTCTCTGTCACTGTATTTATTTATTTTTATCAAAATTATTCCACTCATGTCTTGTCTCATAGCGGGATTTATACTTGCTAGTCCATTTTTGGAAAAATATTCACCAAAAATTGCTAAATTGGTAACATTTCTCCTCTCTGTTCGCAGCCAAGTTGTTAGTGAATATATCAAGTTGCTTTCTACTCAACAGAACCAAAATATTTAGATAACTGAATGGAGAAAATTCTATTTCGAATCACTACTGCCACGTGTGGCCGAAAAACGAAACTGCACACTCCCTTCTCAAGAACATAATGTCACATTCACATGACTTGACCACAGACAGAGGGCGGCAAATTCGAACCCGAATCCAGAGTACACATTGTGAACAGCTAAGGTGTTAATCTGCTAATTAGAAGATGGTTCAGTCACAAATTATCAAATAAAAAGGCTACTGTGGATATATTTTTAGACAAATTCCTCCACTGGGCAGTTATAAATGTTCAAAAATAATTTCCATGGCATTTTAAGGGTTCAAAAAAATTCCGTCCTGGACCCAAAAAGTAAAAAAATAAAATAAAAAAAAATAAAAAAAAATCCCTGTTCTAAAAGAGCAAAACCTTCCCTGATCCCCACCTTGATTATAGACCACTAGCATCGTGTAACAAAGCGTGAGAGGAGTCCAAAACTTGAGCGCATCCTTCTGGGATAGGAAGTGGTCATAAACTGTGGCGAAGGAGGCCACCACTGCCACCGCAAAGACCAAGACAACCAGTCTCTGCAGAAATGCCAGCAGGGTGTGTCCTGAGGACAGGAGGGTGATACACCTCCCACAGTAGCGCTCGGTACTGTGTAACGGATAGAGTCGGGCCACGTGACTCCACAAAGATTTGCACCAGCCTGCCAGCGTCCAACTGAAGGCGGCCGCCAGGAACAAGCTCAGGGAGCTGTGCGGCGCTCCCTGATGAAGAAAGTACAGAGTACAGGTGATGCTGCAACCAAGGGAAAAATGGCACTGGGTGAGGAGAAGTCCTAGGCCTCTGCCACCAGCATCCTGAAAAAAAAAAAAAAAGTATGTTAGAATCCATCCTTAACTGGTAATACGATTTCTGCTTGTTTTGACTCACCATTCGTGCTGATACCCAAGCAGAGATGGCTCGCAGGGAAAATTCCAGAACTATCAGAGAAGAAACACGCGGGCCAACCAGAGACAAGAGGCCAGTCAAAGTCCAGAAGTGGACTACTGATCTCCAATTGGCGCTGAGGTGGATTTTTGATGACGGTGTCTTCTCCTTGCACTCTGATTCAGAATCACTGCTCAGAAAGATAAAAGAATGTTGTAACTCCTTTGCCTCATCTGACCATGTACAAGAAGGGTGTCCAAACTTTTTCTTCCAAGGCCATAAAAAAAAAAAAATAATTTTAAATATAAAAAATGAATAGAAAATAAATAAATAAATAAATAAATAAATAAATTCATTAATTAATAATAATAATAATAATAATAATAATAATAATAATAATAATAATAATAATAATAATAATAATAATAATAATATAACTAGACTAAGTGCAATTTCTGGAGAAATTGTGTTGGAATGCTGAAAGCTAAATGCTCATAGCTGAATGTTAAGATTTGAATGCATGTGGAATGCTTATGAAGTAGATTAAGAGATAAATTATGAAATTATGACCTCCTGGTTACTGGACAAAGCACTTTACCAACTGTGTCACCGAGCAGTATCAGACACCTGGTAATGATGATAAGTTATATGTATGGAAGTGGGCGTAGAAAGTTAAATGTCTGTCCCATTGAAAATGAACGTGGAAAAGTTGATATTTAACGTTAAATTGTGCGAATACTGTAAGTTATGTGGAATCAGACGATTTAAACCCCGGGAGGCATGAATTTTTGAACCTAGTTGAAATCTGAACGGTGTAAATCGGAAGTATTGTGTGGGAGTTGTTACACGGCAAAAAAGTGTGGAGAATAAAAATCACAATAACATATGTGGGAATGCTTCAGCATTCCCACAATAATAATAATAATCATAAATAAAAAATAAAAAATATTTAACACATTAAAACCAATTAATTAACTAAAAATATGCAAAACAATAATATATTGTTTCTACATTGTATGGCCTACTGGTAGTCCCGAAAGTCCCTGTACATGCCCTTTTTTTTCTTTCCTATTTTGTTTCAGTTTTTATTCATATGTGAAGCCATCAGTGTTTAATTCATTCTGAAGTACCGAATGATGCGTGATTGGTGGAAAACAAGGAAGTAAAGATAAGACACATTCCTTCTTGTTCCGTTCTCCTGCCTTGCCACCCAGTGTAGAAAGAAAGAAGTACTGTACAGTGCAGGCATTGACAGTTGAGTTGATTTACATGCTGCAGGCCACTAAAAGCACACGACAGGCTGCAAAAAGCCCCAGGCAGTAATTTGGACATCCCTGATGTACAGCAATGACCATTTTCTGTTGCAACAAAACTCACCTGCACATTTGAGTGAAATAGTAAACTCTCATCAGGCTGCACAGCACTGATATTCCACAAGCAGCTACAACACCTTTAAAACACAAACACCAATAACATGTTTACATACATTTGAAATAAAACATTGAGTGCCATATTTTACCCACGAGTCCATACTATCAACTCACCTTGAAAAAAGCAGTCAATTGGATTGGATTCAATAGGAAGGATCTCCAGGATCCAAAAGAACGGGAAAAACATTTTTGTGTTTCCCTTGTGTATTATTACTACAACGATGACATTAGTTTGACAAACTGCCTGTTTATGGTGGATTCCCGTAAGCCAAGCCTCTGGCTAAATATTAAGTGGATCTCCCCGGTGGCTGCTGATCATTGTGAACACGACTGACACTGAGTTCCAAAGGTCAAAAGTGATTTAACTGTGATTGTCAGTGTAATCAACGCGTGATGAAAGAGGCTGAAAATCCCCTCAAATCAAAACCCTGATTAGCAATAGGAAGCAATCAGACTCAAGCTGTGTCATTTAAAATGTTTAATCTACAATGTCAGGCAGATCACTTTTTATAACAAAGAAACATTTATTGAATGATAAACATGATTGATTTATTTACAGTGGTTGAAAAGGCCTCCTCAAAATATCTGTTGAAAAGATCATCAAACTAAGGCAATCTGGTGCAGTACACACAAAGTGTTATTTAATACAGAAATCACCACTATATTTCTTAAAACACTTAGTTTTTTCAATGTACTTTAGAAACAAAATGTACTTAAGACCAAGACTATTTTTAATTATTTATACTAGAGAGCCAATGATCTAAATGCATAGTTGATTATCATAATTATATTGGACTTCAAGTTAGATTTGATTATAATTATGCAAGACGTTACCAAGATCCTTTCAAAAACATGTTCCCTAAAAAAAATGTTTCAATCAAATTTAAATGTAGATATTTTATCCTCAAAATCTGTTAATACAACTTCTTAAAAGTTCCTGTAAAGTAAAAATAAATACTGTACGTCTTGTAAATTTGACAACCACCCTAACAAATTTGACTGATTAAAACTAAGTATTTAAAATTAGGCTTTAAAATCGTGAAAAAAGAAGTCATTCTCTACAACACCAAAAGCATATCTGCTGAACACGCTCAAAACCACGCCCCACTCAACAGTCAATCAAATAACATTTCAATTATTATAGTTAGAATTTGAGCAGTGAAAATATTACCATCAGCATCTACTGGCTGGAACATATCCCACTAGCTCATAGCAAGGATTTTCCACGCGGTGACAACGAGGCGTTCTACAGTGGTCAGGCCAGGACACAGCCCCTGTACAAGCACAGACGGTCAAGTCGGACTGTTTAATTTATTTATTTTCCCCATTTCTTCTTCAGTTTTTTTTTTCCCTATGCGACAAGCACACACTTATGGCAAACAATGAGGCACTCTAAAAATTGTTGAAGTAAATGACGTTTTTCTATAGTGGGGGGGAGAGTGTTACCAAATTCCTTAATTCACTTTAAAGGAGTTTTAATTTGATACTTTCTTGTGTCATTTCCAGCCAAAAGATACCCATTCTATAAAGAAAAATAAAAACACTTTAAGACCAAATTTGGTATAAATAATTAGGGGATTTCGGTAACTGTTTTACTCATTATTAACATTTAGAATGCCCGCAATGTTCATGGTTGGTCAAGTAGTTCTTTTGTTAATCCTTCTTAACATCCTGCCTGGAACATTTGTTCTCAAAGGAGTTCCAAGTTCATAGTCTGAACAATATTGCAGAATTTTCTGCATACATTCGGGTGGATTCAGCCCTGCCCTTGGGCCTGCCTGTTTTTCACAGCTTGTTGCCTCATCAGATCCCAGAATAGCATACTGAGAACTGTGTGTGGAGCCAAGCGCAGAAACACTGGGCCCATCCCTTTGTACAGACCGAGCAGGCCTTCAGCTTGGCACACCTTCAGCATGCAATCCGAAAAACCATTGTAGAGGCGTCCCTAAAAGAAAAATTGTGAGGGGAGGGGGGAAAAAAAACATCATCCAAAGCTTATGTTTATACAGTGGAACCTCCAAAGCTGCTGTAACTATGAAGTTGACCTATTGTTTGGATTTTTTGTGATTCCATCGGAACAATACTAGTATCAATATAAGATGCTGATATTCACTTGACACTGTAACTGTAAACTAAAGTTAATATGTTTGACAATGCTGACAATTGCAATGGATTATCTATGGGGAAAAATAAATATCTGAACCGTCATCCAAGAATAGCTCGTATTCAAACTCATCCGTTCCGTTGTAAATGTCAAGCCTTCAACCCACCCTGTGACACTCATCCACTGGCTGATTGTAGAGGCGTGTACTAATGACATCAAAGGGTGTCATGGTAATCGCCACGGCAACCCCGCTGATGCTGGCCGCGATCAAAGCCACAAGCCAGTTGGCTCCCGGACTAAACCACTGTGAAGACAAAATGGAAAAAGGTTTGCAGCAGCTGCTCAATCACGTGCATCTGAATATGGCAGCCGTTTATGGCGGCGGCTACTGTACCTGGGAATGCAAAACCCACTCCTTGGAAGAGGTAAAGGTTGCCAGTTGAGCAGCTGAACCAACCATGACGCGAGGCACGGCCCCGTTCACACCCCTCCAGAGTCCAATCAAACCTTCGTTTCTATAGATGGTAACAAAGGCATCAGACACTCCCTGAAAAAAAAAAAAAAAAAAAAAAAAATCAGCAGGGAATTTAGAATTGTGTTTCCACAGCGTCTTCGAGTTTTCGGTAATTAATTCAAATGAGTTTGATTGAGTCCAGCCGATGTAAAAACAACGCTCCCAAATTTGACCAATCAGCCGTGGCCATTGCAGCCCGCCCCCTCAAAGTTCCTGCCTGGCTCAGCAAGACCTTGCTGCTGAGATAGTACTTGGATGCCCCCTGGTAACTGGTGTTGGTGGAAAAACACCCAAAATGAATTTTACCAAGGTAAACTGAAAAGTTCTCCAGAAGTTCCGGCGGTGGAAAAACGCTTATTCACAACAAAATCAACATTCACATCTATTGATTATTTAGAGTCCAGTTGAACTAAGAAACATATTTCGAGATCCAGGCTACGGGTGGAAGGACCCTGCATTGTAACACTGGCACATAGTTGCGATACATTAGCCCATCTATGCCATTTCTCATGTGTTAGCATTAAGCTAACGACAAAGCCAACGAACAGAAAAGTTACGTGATTGTTTTACACACACAAAGTCCAAGTTAAAAATCTGTTGACGCTATGTGCTGAGGTGTTTCTTTCCCAAATCTCACACAAGAATATTAGTCTATTCGTTTGCTTACACAGAGCATTTTCATTTTATTTAGTCATTTGGTTCCATGTATCAAACAACGGAATCGGACACTTAAATATGTTGGTCGTACCACATGGTTATGCTGATGGCCCACTGCTATCGCTTCTACTGTTTGAGCCTGCAGATGTGTCTTCACCTATAAAGGAAACAGAAAATATCACCCTTTATTCACTTTTATGGACAGATTCAGATTGGACAACTCTACATCGATACAGTGAATTTTAAAGTCTACACTACTCCTGTTCAAATGCCAGATTTTCATAATTTGGGAAAATTAGACGATACAATACGGTAAATCATTGCAAAACTTACAACTTGGGTTGCTTCAGTGAAAATGGTTGGGAGTGAATAAGTTAATGTTCTTACAATTACAGTAAAATCATTTAGAGGATTCAATATTCAGAAAATAATCCTCAAACAGAATTTTAAGGACTTTATCAATGAGCCACGTGGTTGTTTATCAAATAAACTATATATATTTTTATATCTTGACTGACCTGACCTTTGGCTGTTAATTAACGTGTTGCTGTTGTTGTGCCTGTCAAACATCCGAATACAAGAGCGTAATCTCATCAGGTTGGGATCCTGTTATCTACTCAAGTCACATTTCAACACATTGCAACACAATGACCAACATCAACAATATCCAAATAGGGAAAGAAAGTTTCTTATCTTACCAGGTAGGCAGGAGAGGCAATGAATGCCCCAAGCGCCCCGGCCCCCGCCCCTGAAAGGACGCTTCCTCCATGATACGACGTGATGCCCAGAGCTTCGCAGTAGGAATAGCAGCCCAGCCTCACGCCGTTCATCACCCCCTGGTAGATCAAGCCGACGGAAAGCCCCTTCTGGAGGCCCCGGAGCCCGTCTGTGCGGCCCACCACCCAAAGGGCCTGGAGGACGCCGCGGTAGTGCCTCTGGTAGGTGCCTCGCGCACGCAGCTCTCCCTGAAGCTGCAGTCGGGTCTTTACCACTTCTAAAGGGTTGGTGAAGACACAGGCAGCGCAGCAGGCCAGGGCACCCAAGGCGAAGTCCAGAGGTGGGGGCGGCGAGGGGGCAAAAATGGCTTGAGGCACAGGTGACACAGTGGACACCATGATGGGGAAAGGCTACTAAATTTGTGTGAGGAAATTTGCAAAAGGACACTAGTTATGTCTCAGAGGAGACTGTCACACTTTGGCCTTTGAGATATCAGTCATCGACTGGAACATGGAAGCCGGAAAAAAATCGTTATCAACCTTTTTGCATGTCTGACATGTCACATGCCACTCTACTATGTAAAATGGCTTCCTTCTCGTCTATCAAGGGTGGCATCATCTGGAACAAAAGAATGCATCGATTTTAAAGTCAAACTCAAAACTTAAACGTTTGTCGGTTGCTGTTACTGTGAATTCATATAAAAGCATAATGACCTCACCCTATTACAGTATTACATAAACACAATAAATTGACAAATCCATAACTAGTTAGTTCAGTGTTAGTTCAATTATTGTTCAATTTATTTATGTTTTTAATTTAAAACGGGGTTTTGTGACAAGAATACATTACCCCACTATTATCAAAAGTGAAGAACAATTTGTAATTTTGGTGCATATTTTTGAACACCGTACATATGATTTGCTTTTGTAGATTACATAACATGATGACCAGATCTGGAAACTTTGAGTCCAAATAAATTTTCTTGAATCTGACACCAGTGGAATAAATGATTCGGTGCATGAAAAGTGTAAAGTCAAGTTTTTAGTTTATTGCACGCATATTAAACGCCATATTATATTTTTAAAAATCAGTCCAAGTCGTATTTAGTTCATTCACGCATTACATGACACAATAGCAGTATATAGACAATTGTGCTCTGGTCATTGTCATTCAAACAAGTAAACAAACTGCTTTAAACTGACTAAATGCTTCAGTGCTGCATATTAGAAATATGTCATGTTTGAAGTGTAAAAGTCAAATGTTATGAATTGCATTTGCATGGAAGTTGATCTCCTTGTAAATACTGTACTTTTATGAGTCCGTTTTAAGCAAGAAATAACACTGAGTGAAGTGAACACACACCAGTGATGTTTCACTTAAAGTCCTTCAAACTAGCAAACAACCGGATGAATGAATGACACTCACATGATAAAGTGACCCTCTTCGCAATGCTGACTTCAGTCTCACTTGGATGAGTGTTTTGAGTCCGGCTCCATTCTTCCACTCTTGCAATGTAAACATGTGTCCGGAGCACGTTCATTGTCAGTGACTCCGCCCACCGCCCTTGCCGCAGCCAATAGGCACGCGTGCCAGTATGCCACCTCACCAGTCTACCGATTTCCACCAATCAAGTGTCTCGCACGTTCTCCTCAGTGGGGAAAAGGTTACCGATGGTCAGTCGACTAGTCGAGGGTCTCTGTTGAATGGGGGCAGCACTTGGTGCTGACTTAAGGTCAACCTAAACTCATATAAGATTGTGTAACAATATAAGGGTCGCAATTCTGTATTGTAATGAAATTTATTAACCGAAAACATGGGCACATGTTAAAGTCTTATTGTACTGAGGATAAAAAATAATAAAAAAAATTAAAAAAAAAAAAATTGCAAAGGTACAATACAAAATTATGTATTTTTGTGGTACGGTATTTATTTTCCGGAGCCGCTAGATGGCATACTTTCACAAGAATACAATTGTGCATCCATGGAGTACAGTCCTGTACTTGGACACTGCCCCATTTGAAGTTCTGAACACCCGGTAGAAGCCCTTTTTATTTGTGGCACGTTGGCCCTGTTTATTTAAATAAATAAATAAATAAATAAATACGTATAAATACCAGGCTATAAAGTTGGCATTTTAAACTTTGAGTTGTTCCAGAAATCAATAAAGATGTCAAAACAAAAATCTATTTAAAATTTGTAATCAATGACAAGTTGACACATATTTACGATTGTTTTTAAATATTATATAATGTTGAAAGCTGAGGTCATGCGTTTTAAATTGTTGCTTCTATCTGCCCATTTTCTACATCTATTGTCCTCATAGCTGGGCCTAACCTCGCTGATTTATGGCGAGAGACAGGATACACCTTGGACTGGTCACCAGCCATTTCACATTCTATTAGTCTTCAGTTCACTTAAGATGCATGTTTTATGCTACACTGTAAATTCACCAATACAGTAGTGACTATTTTTGATGCATCAAAATTCTTACAAGTGGCAGTTTTTGTGATAGAAATTACAGGAATGAAAAACAACCTATGATCACCATTAAAACACTTTTAATCCATTAAAATAAAATTCACTAATCAATAAAACAGTGCTGCATGCAATTGGCTGGCAACCGGTCCTGTGTGTACCCCACCTCTTACCCATTCTGGGATAAGCTTCACCTGTGACCCTAAAGACAAGCTTGACTTAAAATTAGTAAGAGTAATGACTACTTCTCAACTCCTTAGAAAAAGTGGATTTGAAACTGTTGCTTTCACGGTGTGAATAAATTATAAGATTGAACACACACTGCCCAAAACAGTTGTGATGTGATGAGTCTATTACCCAAGTTAAGTACAGAAGACAGACAAAACAAACAAACAAAAAACAAAAAAACACGGAAGCCTTTATTGTTTTACTATGTTTATAGTATAGTGCCACATCTCTCACAACTTTTTACCACCACCGTGCATAAACACGCGCATACACATACATACACGCACACATACAGTTTTCAATGTAAACATTGCAGGCTTAAAGAGTGATACCAAAAGCAAGGTAGTCGTCATTGGTTTCTGTCAACAGCATCGTTGGTTAAGAGTTCAGAAGATGACAGAAGCGGAAATGTTACGGTCTGGTTGATCAGCCTACCAGGAGCTAATAATGTTATGTAGGATCAATGCAGTCAAAAATGACACCTCTCCGCAGTCATGTTTTTAATCAAAGTGTGGCTAAGATAATTCATTTTGCAGAAGCCAGGAGGGAGGAAATTGTGAAGTGGAACATCGAACAGATTCCCCAGAAAAAGGCCTTTACGTGTCAGTTCCCTTGTGTGGTGGCGGGCCGAGCCCCTAGAATCCCAACCCTGGCGTTGAACTTCATTATTACCTCTTTGCACGGACAAAGTACAAGGCGTTTGTCTTAGGGTAGTACTTCACATTCTGCTTCTTGTCCATGAGGCCTCCGAAAATAATAAGCTCCCCTCTGCCCTGCACCACAGTGTGGAGGCTGGTTTCCGGTGGCCCTGTGACTGCAGCGGGGCTCCCGTTTCCATAAACTCGCCACGCCACGGTGCCAGCAGTTTTGGCGCGCGACACATCCAAAACATACATCTGCATCGGCTTGCAATTGATACAGACCGACTGATACAGAGGTTTACCTACGTTCAGACTTTGGGGAGGATGATGGCCGAGGCGCCGGGCGATCGGGGGGATGGCGTGTCCGTCTGCTGCTGCAGCCTGCGGGGGACTGGAGGAGGAGGAAGATGGGGGAGTCCCGGGGGGGCCCGCTCCTGCTCCGCCACTTCCTCCTCCCGGAGAAGCCGCCTGCACTTGAAGGGAAGGGGACGATAGCGAAGACGGTAACGATGAGGAAGATGTGTTTTTGACCGCCTCCAGGCCTCGCCGTAGGGCGGCGGGGGAAACCGCTCCCGGTGGGGTACGCGGGGAGCCCGCAGGGGGCGTGTGCAGGCCGTTAGTGCTGGGCACGTCGGGATGGTGCGCGGCCTCCCAGGTGTAATCTGTCGAGGCGGGCAGATGGGCGCGAAGCGGCGGGGATGCGGCCTGCGCCGGACTGGTCCGCGGCGAAGGGGAGGAGCCGTTCAAGAGCGGCGGATGCGGAGGCAGAGGCGGGCTGTCGGGACATTGCAGGGGAGACGGCTGCTGGGAAGATGGGCTGCCGTCTCTGGCACTTCCTCGGGGTGAAGGGCGGGGCCTCAGCGTGCCCCATCGGCCGTTGACGCAAGGCGCCTCCTCCACAGCGCCCAGGACGACGCCGGCCGCCCCGCTCCGCACGGGAGACTGAGAGCGCAAGGACGACGGTTCCGGGCCTAGGGGGGCGGGTATGGCACTTATGGGGGAGGGGCGAGAGTTAAGACTTGGGCTGAGTGGCGCGCGGCCAGAAGGAGCCTGTGAGAAGACCACCACACACTGGCCCACCTTGAGGGAGAGATGAACAACACACATTGAGACATTGTTTATTTAGGATTTCAGTGAACTTGTGTTTATCACGTCGGTGCGTTGCAGACCCACTAGAATCAGGTGAAAATCTCCAATACAAATGACGGACAGAAACCTTCTTTGCCCGTATATGGTAAATTATTATTTTTTAGCCGAGAAGCTAAGCGCAAGCAAATTAATTTACATCTAATGAAATGCTCGCTGTTTTATTTATTGCGTCACTAATGACTCAGCAATTTCATTTTGTCAAGTAGTAAAGGATTTTTGTATAGTTGGGGGAGTTTGCATAAGCGCAGTCATTAGTAGGGATCTAACGATATCCAAAATCATGATACGACATCACAATATGAAGTCAAGTCATCTTTATTCATATAGCGCTTTCAAAGGTCACGATACGATAATTATCACGATATTGTGGGGATGTTGGCGAGACAATAAGGTCACAATATTGTTAAAAAAAAAAATTAAAAAAGCTCAGATTTTGCTTTTAATATCGTGGCATAACGACGACAATATATTGCGGCAGTTTTAATATCGCAATATCACAATATTGCCGTTAACGTTACATCCCTAGTCATTAGTGAGGTAAAAACTTTTTTTGCGAATTTTTGGCCCCTTCTCCCCCATTTCTAGCATTTCCATTTAGTTTTATTTTTGCATTTCTTGAAAATTAAATGGGTGAATGACCCCACTACTGATGTAGACTGGTAGACTTCTATTTTAATCAATGAATTAGCACATTTTTTAACCATGTCAAATTAGCGATTGAACATAATTGGTGTAGTCTTGGCATTAGTGTACAACGGTATATGATAGGTAAATAATACCAACTTGAACTTAAGTTTTGGGTATGTGAAGCAAGGTACAATTTTGAATTCCTGAAAGGGAGCCATTTTGAAGATTCTGACCAACAGGGATGATACATATATAAAAGGACTACAGTTCTCCTTTTCCACATGCCATAGAATTTACATATTGCATGAACATAAATACTGATTAAAGAGAATTACTCTGCAAGCTGGGTGGCACCAAAGCTCCGGAGCACCGTGGTCCTCGTTTTCCACCTGCAGTTGCTGCCACCTCCACGTGGGTGCGTCCATATGAAGCAGCCAGGCATCCTTGAGGAGCTGTTAACACAGGAAGGAAGGAGATGTAAAGATGTGTAAAGGCTTGAAACAACCACAATGCAACCCACCGGATATCATTTCCATCATGTGACTCAATTATACTTACAGCATTTGGGCCTCCACAACCTCCCAAGATGAGCAGCGTGTGATCATCAATCACGATCTGTCAGAAAAACATCAAATAAACAAACAAACAAACAAACAAAGTACTTTAGTTTTAGGTTTTCCTACCTGTGATTGGCCACCTCGTGGGTGAGGACACGGGCCAGATATGGCTGGTTTGGCCCAGGACCACTGCTCCAGATCCAAAACCCACACATCATTACTCCTAATAAGAACAACTCACGGTTAATAGCCATACAAAAAGGTGTATAAAACACATACTTGGTATTGTAAAATGCACAAATAAATCCATGATGAGAACCATACATTTGCCGTGCTCCTAATGAGCCTCCAAACACCACCATGACATTTCCAATAACAGATGAAGAGTGGCCAGCCATGGGTGGCGGTCCTTGCGTTGTCACAATGCAGTTCCACCTAGGACAGATGGAAAACGTATAAATAAAAACAGACAAAATGTAAACCATTTCAGTCGATTTATTCCCCTGACCAGTTCTTTGAAGGGGAGTAGGTGTGGATTTCATCGAAAAATCTCTCTGGTTGGTGCAATGGATAAGGACTAGGCCTAGTCCAGCCTCCAAACAGCACTAACAGATCTTTATGCATCACGAGAGTTGCTCCAGCTTTAGGAGATGGATATGAGCCTGGACAGAAGAGAGCATTGATTAAACTTTCACTCCAATTTAGTGTGCGGGTCGACATAACAAAGTCACATGAGGGAATGTTTACTGTTATTCTGTGGTTAAGTCTTTGCACATTTTCAGCACTTATCTTCAATCGTGTACAGTATAAAGTATTAAAGAAAAAAAAAAAAATCACATGAACCAATTTTTCTATCCTTTCCGCAGTTCACAAGAGGTGAAAGTAATACTTGTCTGGACCACAGAAAAAAAGTGCCTGGCCATCGCTGACGTCAATCGCTAAAGATAATCTGTGATGGTGACCAATCTCTTGATGTGTGTAATGAGTAGAAATTCAAGCTACCAATGGCACCATCATTTCTTGCGTTTCAACTCAGCAGAGCAAATGCACACAGGATTTCGTGACTTAACCCTCTTGGTCAAGCATGTGACAAAATTTGTTTTTGATAATAGAATTAAACAACAGCATTTCTTTCATGTGCTCCACTTAATTTTTACACTGCTATAGGTTTCACCTCTTGAGGGAACTTTTTTTTTTTTTTTTTTTTTTTTTTATGGGGTAGGCCCTACCTGAAGCTAGAGGCCGAATCCACTCCTTACTGTTCAGGTCCAATCTCCATAGATCATTAAAGGCAGCATTGCAGCTACTCTGGGTGCAGCCCCCAAACACATACATGGACTGGTTTGAGTCATAATAACATGCACCTGCAAAAATAGTGGACATTGAATGAGACTTGAAACAGAAATAGATTTAAAGAGGAAGAGCAAGAAAGAATTTTAACGTATTAAAACTTATACGATTATGAAAAAAAAATATTAATCTCATTTATTTTGTCAATAATTGAAATGACAATTACTAAAACAATCATTTGTTTTTTGGTAAAAAAAATAAAAAATGAACATGTATAAAATATTAAGACAAATAAAATGGTTTGAAACATGGTAATTATGCAAGTTCTTTTAGGACCAAAACAAAAAAACAAAAGGTACAAATATATAAATTCAAGTATGGTTTCCTTGTATAAAAAAAAAGCAATGCATTTGGATTTGACTTGTTTTACACTCACAACAGATCTATGACAATTTATACCATTTAAACAACTGCAATAGTTTGCTCAGGTGCAAATTTTGAACTCAACTAACTATGCTCAATGTAGTATTATTGTAAAACGAAAAGGAAAATAAAAAAATTAAAAAATTAAAAAAATCACATAATTAAAAAAATCTGCATCATAATACAATATTCTTTTTTTAAGATTATGTCAATATGTTTATCATGGAGTGTAATAATTGAAATCGCAACTAAATTTTATTAACTCATTTGCTCCCAAAAACGTACAAATATGTTCTATTTTAAATGTTTTAAGTGTCCCAAAGACGTATTTAGACGTTTTTTTTTTTTTTTTTTGCTAGAGCATACAGAAGGCTTTGATGCAGGCTCTCTCAACTGCAAAGAAAGGTTGACGATATGGTCGTTATTACACAACCTGCCAACAGGTGGTAGCAGAGCAAGGGAGATCAACGGGGGGGGAGTTGAAAAAAAAGCTCAAATACTCGATTTACCAATTCAACAATTCGAATTACCGTAGATTTGTGAATAATGATGAAACTTAGCTATATTCTGATGCTAATTGCTGCAAAAGCGAAACAGATAGAAATATACGTTGTTTTTATCGATGAGAGAGGAGACTTAAATTTTTCTTTTAGTAGGTTCCATATTTTAATAGCAATAGAACACACTGTGGGCCTTGTAAAATATGTCAATATCCAGTAAAAGAGCTGCGAGGGAAGTGGTTGCTTCTGTGAAAATGTCTGGGAGTGAATGAGTTAAATGTCTTTTTTGTTTTTGTTTTGATGCCCTCTACATTTCTTAAAATCAAAAGCATCAACTCTGAAGCGTCAAGAAGCGCCGTGTCAAAAGAAGAATGCGAGAAGGGACAATGACCAGATAAGCAAAGTTACAGGAATTCACAGGACTCCAAAACCAATGTGGAGTGCCAATACTTTATAGACAAGTGTCACAATACCTGTTAATTATTTATCAAAGTCAAAGGTTTTATTACTTTAAGTTTGATATTTGAAACATTTTACTCTTGCATGATTGAACAAATGAAACAGATTCAATATTCATTATTTCAACATTTAAAGCCAGACAAATCCCACTCCATAGTAAATGTTGTTCCACATTTAACCTAGCATTTTATTGCAATACAGACGAGATTTTCATCCACTCAAGCTTCATCCAACACTGAATGATGTGCAATTCATTTGTCATGTTGGAATGTATACTGACTGTGTGAAAAGCGCTGAGTGATTGGCGTTCCTGGATACGGGTATGTTCGACTTTCCCACTGAATGTTTCCCTCCTGGACAGCTCTCATGAAACCATGATAGCACTGATAAGCGACACCTAGGGCAAAAAAAGAAAAGAAAAAAAGTCACTTAACATTTACTGTAAATAGCCATTCTTGTAGGCTGCGTTATTAAAATAAAAATCACATACCTTTAATGAGTCGGTACCACTGCTTGCATACAAGCGCAGCCGTTTTGTGCTCCTGGTAAGGTGATAGGAAGGACAGGATGTACTCAAGGACTTCCTCTGGCAGCTCCATCATGGTTCTCCCTCCAGCTTTGGCACAAGCGTCCATGTTCCCGTCTTCCCGATAGGACCACATCTTCGCTTCAAGGGCCTCGATTATCCCAGCGGGGTCGGCGCCATCGTCCTCTGTGTCCATGGCAACAAAGCATCTGTCATCATGGTTGGTCGTTTGGGACATTATGGTCTGTTGGGACAGAGGAGACAAGATGGCGATACACGTGCTTGGTGATTGATGTTTATTAGGAGGAAAAACCCTACTGCAATTGCGATGTTTGTGGAGGGGTAATCAAAAATATATATGTACCCACAGAGATTCAGAAAATATATGACTATTAACCGGATGCAAAAGTCAGCTCCATAAATATTAGGAAATGGATAAAAACCTTATCCTCAGCTTCATTGTGCAACATATGAGACAAAGATCAACTCGGTGACGAGCAGAGTAGAGAGAAGGAAGCAAACTGCTCATAATGCAAAACATACCACCTAATCAGTGAAGCATGGCGATGACAGTTCCATGGCGTGGCCATGTAAATATTAGACGTTGCATACACATTCATGCAGTCAAGTGACACTGACCACAAGCATACTGCGAAGGCCACCAAACACTTTTTAAAGCAAAGAAGTGGAACGTTATGCAATGACCAAGTCAATCACCTGATCTGAATCCGATTGAACATGCATTTCACATGAAGACAAAACTGAGCGTCACCATGGGGTGAAATTCAGTGTCTGATGGTCTTATGCATTCCAGACTTCAAACTGTAATTGACAGCAAAGAATCGTAAATTAACGCTGTCTCCAGTTCCATTTCACATCCATTGTGGCGGTATTGAGAGCCAAAGAGATGAGAATTGTGTCTATGTCAATTATTTATGGACCTTACTGTGGGTGCACTACAATTTGCGACACCATTATTGAGGTTAGCCTGCCAAATGAATAATACGGAGCTCTTAAAAAAACAAAGTTAGCACTGGTAATCAATCAGGTCTACTATTTCAAGTTCTATACTGTAATTAGATGTACAGATTGCAGGCATCTAGTAGCATATAAAAAGTACAGTACATTCAAAATAAGCCCATTGACAGTCAACAATTTGAACTTTGGAACTCCTTTCTCTGTGCCCTTTGGACATGTTCAGGTTTTAATTGTTTTCATTTGTTGTTTGAGACGGATGGTCCTCTTTGCAAGTCCGCCCACATCCATCCCACTATATGTGGTTAGCAACAACACACATCAAAACAGAAATGTGGTACTCCTTGTTTTTGGCAAATAAAGCAAACAGACTGGCCTGATCGGAGACTGTTGCGGACGTTAAAAAGCAACATTCTGGAGAGTGTCTTTCAAATTACGCGTTTTAATGCTTGTTCCTAGGACTGTTATGCTAACACCGACTGGCTAACCTATCATTAGCATCTTGGCTAACGCCTAGGACTGTTTGGATAACGAAGGGTACGACAGGGTTTTCATTAAAGACACAATCAACAAATAAAACCTTGAAATCACTTCATGGTGCAACAGTCCAACTACTCAACAGTCTCAGCCATACGGAGTAAACGGGTGCTAACTTCCTTGTGTTAATCTGCGCTAACGTTAGCTTCAGCTGAATCTGTACGCTAATTAGCAGGTCCGGCGGACACATCTTTGAGTCGGGCTTTCTTGTGAATGACGCTGTCACTTTCAGCCCTTTCAGCCGCGGAAGCGTCGACATTACCGCCGTTTAAGACGTGCTCCTCCGTGACTGTGGTTTAAAGGTCCGATCGTCCCCGGGTATCAGCTCCGGCGTGTCCTGAGCAGCCTCCAAACGGTCGCCATCTTCCATCTACTAACGGCGTCCTCCGCAGCACTCGAGCTCACAGCGACACTCGGGCGACAGCAGCAGCAGCAGCACCCGCTGGTCGGCTCCACTGGCTGGGTGGGTCCTCCGCCTGTAAGCCCGAGGGGCCGGTCCCAGGCAGGCAAGCATGCGGGTGGGGAGGCGAGGGGGCTCTATAACTACAGTGCAGTACAGTAACAGTACCACCCTTTGACTAAATTATTTTGAAGTCTACTCAACGATACTTTATTTAGAGAACACTTGAAAAATGCAGTTAGAAAGTTGAACTTAATTGTCTGACTGTCCACTTCTCAGTGACTCTTCCAGTCACTCTGTCTCTTATGTTGCAACCAGCTGATGACACTTTTCGAGTGTAGTCATGGGGCAATTTAAACGCATACGTCAGGGCACCATTGTTTCTTGTTAGTTAAAAGCTCATTTACCATCATTCGTTACGAGTTAGTCCAATAGAATAAAAGAAAAATAATAATAATAATAATGTATACTTTTTTAACCTAACTTTCATTTATCCAGGTAAAGAAATCGAGGACAGATTGTCATTGTCAGTGCAAAATAAAAGCAAAATATAGAACGATGTACAGTGTGATATAGTTAAATGTTACATCATAGCTCATGGCGAATAAAAGGTGCAAAATAGGCTAAATGTAAGTGTAGAATAATGTACTTGTACAGCAGTGATTATCAACCAGTGTGATGGGGCACATTATGTACTGTGAGAGCTCTTAACGTTATGAGGGCCACAGGAAGTGATCATATTTAATTTAATTGGTAAGAGATTTATTTAAGATAAATAACGTACACGTATATCTTTGTTTATTTGCAGTAACTTATAGTGATATACACAACATATAAATGATCTTCCATTAGGCAGAAAGTATATAAATGACACGTGATGTCTATCCACTTTTGTACATTTTAAATTACGATATTGGAATGAATTGGGTGAGTTTTATTATTGCTTGTAGATTGCTCCTACGTTGTTTTGGGCAGAAAATTTAAAGATGATCGAGATCGACCATATAAGTAGTGTGGACACTGGGAACTAAGAAGTTGATAAAACAGCTGGAACACTAGGGGTGTTAAAAAAAATCGATTCGGCGATATATTGCGATACTACATCGCGCGATTCTCGAATCGATTCAATAATCGGCAGAATCGATTTTTTTTTATTTTTAGGATTCACACCTTGAGCATGGAAGAATGTTATATGAACGGAACATTAAGCCTTAAGATTTTATTTTAATGCTGTTCAAACATGAAACAGATTACAACCTCTATAAGACTGAAATTTCAGATAAATAAATAATACATTTTCATATAAATCTTACACTCTACAAGCTTACTGATTAGTATTTTCTAAATTTGAATGAAAAAAAATCGCAACAATCGACTTATAAATTCGTATCGGGATTAATCGGTATCGAATCGAATCGTGACCTGTGAATCGTGATACGAATCGAATCGTCAGGTACCAGGCAATTCACACCCCTATGGAACACTATAACTTTTAGGAATAAAACCTCTGCCTCAGTCATCCTGATGAGCACTTGGACCTTCTACAGTACACTATTGTATTTGAACATTTATTGTGGTGGTAGTTGAAGAGCTAAGTTTTTTTTTTTTTTTTTAGGTGTTACGTAGTGTAAAACCACTGTGTCATAGTTCAGTGGTGGTTCTCAACCTTTTTCACTGTAAAATATTTTTTTCAGCCAAGTCCCCCCTCGCCTGCAGTGCAAAGCATTTTTGGTTAAAAAACAGAAAATAATTAAAATAGAGTGTTGGGCTATCATTGTCTGATTATCAATCTCGGTAACTAAAACCTAATAAGTTTAGAACTAAGAAAATAAAATAATTAAATTATGAGAGATTTGTCACCACTAACTGACCTCTTTTGGGGTCACAGCAAAGATCTGTTTTCAAAAATAAATCACTAACTTAATTTTAAATAAAGTTGTGAAATGAGTGACAGGTTATACTAGGTGACATAGAACAGGTTGGGTCGAACCATTCTGATATGGGGAGAATCAGTTTGTTTTTTGTTTTTTGTGTGTGTTTTTTTACGACAATGAAATTAAAACAGTCTACTGAACATAACATTAATTGTACCTCACTATAAAACAAATAGAACTGCTGTACATACTTCAAATCCATGCAAACTTCTGCTCTTGTACATTTACCCCGATGCAGTATTTTAATTACGTTATTTATAGATTAAAATTACACATTATTATTATAATTACTATTATTGTTGTTGCTGTTGTTGTCAACAGTGAAACGTAATTAAATCTTTGCCGTTTACCAAAATAAATGTCATCTGCCGCAGATTGGCCTAATTTGGAGTACAGTACAGTAATTCATCCCAGGTTTATAAAAAGACTGTACTATGCAGGCGAATCTGATACACTGATTCATACGGACGACATTCCAGGCTACAGTTTCGATTACTCAGATGCTGCGTTCAAAGGCGTGGGTTATTCCCTTATCACGACAAAAGAAAAGAAAAAGAAAAAAGTGAAACTAATTTGGAGTAGTATTTTCACCTGTGCCTGTTAGCATAATTATCACCTTTACAACTTGTTCATTAACCTCTTACGTGGAGCTATGTGTTTGATTGTGCAAGTCATTTTAAATAGAGAAGTGAGAATGAAACGAATCTTGAATTGAATAAAATGACACGAAGTCGCCAGTATGGCGTTCGCGAAGTTATAGTTTTTCGTCCACGCGATCACTTCTGCTTCTAGTTTAACAACTAAATGCGCTAAATCTGCGGAATGTCTGTTAGCAATCACATTATAGAGATTTAAGTGTGAGAGGTGCCCAGGAGAACACTAATGCGGAGTGGACGTGACGCCAGGCGTGTGAGCTGAGGCACCACCGTAACCAGGAAGGGTTCACTTCTGTTGAGCATTGCGATCGCTGGCCGAATAAAAAGAACAGGTTGGAAAGTCCTCTGAGGTCCGCGCCCTTCATAACATCGTCAGAACCCTCACCGAACCAAGGTTCGGGTTTCGAGTAGACGCTCCTTCTGCGCGAATGGGTAATAGTTAGCTGGTGTGGAGCCAAAGCTGGGCGGTTGTGGGCTGTTAAAATGGAGGATGACGAGGTTGCAGAGAGCTGGGAAGAAGCGGCAGACAGCGGGGTAAGAAACGCAGACAGCGCAACGTTTTCTCTACAAGATTTATATCGATTTATTAACTTCCAGTGTTAAGATGCATTATTTGGTTTTGGTTGAATTCGCGCAGTGAAAAGAACCAGCCTGTGACTTCACAACAGGCCTAGCTGTTTAGCGATTACCTGGGTCAACAGGAAATGACATTTTCCAGGATATTCATGATTTTCTTTGGTATATACTTTTCAGTTCCATTGTCTTTGCGTATAAATAACCATTTATTTAAAGTCGCTCTTAGTTGAAATAAGCGCTACAGTACACTGGAATGGAACGTCATGATCGTGTGGCTATAATTAGTCGCAGCAACTTTAGACAGTTAATGTTACAATCTTTGTAATTGATAACTAGCTTACGCTTGTATTCGTTCATACGAGTTCGTAGTTTTGCAAGAATTTGACCATATTTGTCATGGGACTCCGGTTCATTTACCGCGGAAGCGACTACTGACGTCACTTCCGTGGTTCCCGTCGAGTCGGAAATCCAAGATGGATGCCTCCTGTGAAAGTTGTGTTGTGTTGTCTTGCTTCAGGAGTCCTGGGAACATCAGTCTCTCCGCCAATTTTAACATAATAGTAAATTATCTTACCAAATAGGAGTCAACATAATACAGATTGCAAGTGTCATACAGTTTTGTGGCGTTCTGCCACCCATGTTGACAATTTAACCTTGCACTCAATATGCTTTCAGAAGATGTACTGTATTACCGATGCCATAAATAATCCACATGTGTAACTACTATGAGGAGAAGTCGTAGAGTGCAGAACAGTAAAAAGAGGAAAAAAGTTTTTGTGTTTGTTTGATCTGTTAGTTAGTAGGCTACTTCCTGGTTTTATTGGCACCAACGTGACTCAAATGTATTTAAAAGAAAAAAAGTTGCTTGCTTGTCCAGATCCTCACCAATATTTTTTGTTCTGTCTAGTCTCATGCACTATCTTGCCCAAATGTTTTGTGGAAATTTGATTCAAATGTGGTGTGTAATCTGCTCACAGTATGTGTCCTATTATTTACTCATTTACCATATCTATAAACTGTACTGTGAAAATGGTACTTCATTGCTTATGGCGGCCCTAAGAATTTTGCACAGTACTGTCAAACAAACACAATTGTTTTGGGTCTGGTAGTCATACATGCATGATCTGGTGGACTCTTCAATTCAACAGTTGTGCTTGTAATTCTAGTGCCCGTTGTGTAAGAAATTACGTTAAACATTCAAATGAGGTGTTAACTTATTTTGAGTCAATTTGCTTCACATTTCTGTCCGGATGTCTGATTAACTTATTTTGAGTCAATTTGCTTCACATTTCTGTCCGGATGTCTGAAAATATTTCTTAAATCTACTAGTACATCTCTTAATAAAATGCATGTACTCTATCTCTTCAGGAAATAGAGAGAAGACTTGAGGCGAAGCTGAAAATAAACCAGCAGGCAAAGTAAGCACAGGAACTAATCCGTCATGGAAATTATTTAAATTTGATTAAAAAATGAATATTAATATTGTTTTGGAAAACCTTATCTGTGCAGGAAGACCAGTTCAAGTTCACCTGTGAGAACTGCAATTGTAATCCAAGATGAATCTCTTCCTGCAGCACCGCCGCCACAAATAAGAATTTTAAAACGTCCGTCAAATAACGGTACCGCGGGAAATCCTGCATCCTCGTCTCGACCTTCCCAGCAGATGAAGTCTTTGGCACAGCGGGAAGCGGAGTATGCAGAGGCTCGTCGGAGGATTCTGGGTAGTGCGTCATCAGATGATACACCTCAGGAAAATCCAGGCCAAGAGAGGTAAGTCTTCCCAGAAAAAGAACAAGAACTGACGTTTTTGCTCTTGTCAAAATTACTTGCTTGGTTCTCTTCATTTCTCTAGGCCAGTTCGTATGAATGCGCAGCCACCAGAACCAGTTCGTCCCAACAATCATGTCATCCGCCAGCCCACCGGGCCCGATGGCACCTCAGGCTTCCGACTTGGCAGATAAACCAGAGCCTTCTTGCTATTGAGGCCAAACGTGTTCCCAAAAGCAGTGAAAGGGTGTGCGGTATCAAGAGCAGAGTGGTGTGTGAACATTTGCAAAATGAAGATAAACAATGAACTCGTCCACCCTCTCCTCTACCCAAATTACCGGCATGGTCTCTGCCATCCGCCTTGCCTTTTGCCTGCGTGGCGCAATAGGAGGGGGCCGGCAGAGATTTGCCACATCCTCGTCTGTTCTACGCTATAAGGAGGCTTTTGCCTAACGTCCCTAAACACTGTGATACTTTGCTAAACCATGAGGTGCCCTTTTGACTCTTACGCGTTCGCGGGCGAGTGCCAGGATGGCAGGCGTCGGTCCCTTCCAGGCGAATGAACAACGCCTGGAAAGACGTAAACGAATGAGCTGGCCCGGAAGTTGAACGGGTCATGGCGGTGACGGGTTCAGGTGTTGAGTATTTGCGTAAAGTAACACTGGTATTAGGCACTGGACATAAAGTCAACCTGGTGTCACCCTTAATTCATCACACACATCGGTTTATGTGTTTTAATTCAGAGGGATGCCCAAAGGAACAGTTCACAGACTGTCCAATCATCACCCAGTTAAAATATTTGGTGGTTCCCTTATTTAAGCAATAACAAATGTATTCCTTCCTTATTTTGTTTTCGGCCCTTTGTCAGTATTGTGCTTTATGTTCAATTTTTTTTTTTTTTTTTTTTTTTTTTTTTTTTTTTTTTTTTTTTTTTAAATGGCATCCAGATTTTGTTTGAGGATTTTTTTTTTTTTTTTTTGGTCAAAAAATTCAATATACACTAGACTAGTAGTTTTTTCAGTTAAAAATTACACATCAAATTGTATAGACTTTTTGAAACAGTCCACTTGTTTATGAATTGAAAGTATTTGCAAAACTGAGGTGCATTTCATATGCTTGATCTGCAGCCAATTGGTCAATGTCAAATATTGCAGCATATTGTTCACATGGTTGCTAGTTAATGATTAACAAAGGACTCTGTTGCCTAGACAACACAAGAAAGGAGGATGTGTCCACTATCATGTGACATTATAACAGGAATTAACTTAAGGATTATAGTCAAGTGTATCTTTTATATTTTATTTTTTGTTATTTTGTTGTGACATTTTACAGTTATGCCATTGTCAGATGTCCGCAAGCTCTCAAACAAAAATTTGGAAATCATGAAAATGTTCTAATCAGCTGGCCATGTACAACATTGTTTTAAAATGTTTGACCCATTTATGCCTTAAATCCTAAATGACCAACATGCTTATTCATCTGGTGCTCATTGCACTTGTGAATGTCGAATAAGTTTTAAGCAAATGGCAAGAAACACAGCAGTTGGTTACAAAAAGTCGACAATGTTTTAAATGAAGTGATGAAATGGTACGTTTCATATTCTAAACAGTCTAAATCAGTCATATTTCTGTTTCACACAAATGAGACTGATTCGAGAAATACTACATCAAGATAACAACTTAATGCTGGGACGTTAGAACTATATTTACTTTGTCAGGACAAAAGTCAAATTTTTTGTACAGTATACTTTCTCAGTCCCCCTTGATATACATTAGAAATATTACACCTTTCAGTCTGATTATTACCTCGCTAAGAAGTCATTAGGTGCAAGTGACAAATAGATATCTGTTATGGACTCGAGTTTGTGTCTATTTTGATATTTGATTTGTTCTTTGTACCGCCTGTGAATAGAAAAGCTCTTCCTGTATGCATGGTTTTTACTAGGTTTCTGAGTGATACGCAGCAGTCACTGAAACCTGGGAAAGGTCATAGCATAGCATATGCTACTAAAGCTGTATTGCTATGGGGAAACTCAGGGTAGCATATTCATTCTCAAAACTCAGAACTTTATCATCGCTGCAATGCCATTGGGTTGGGACTATACTTGGAAATGTATTCATCTTTGAATAAGGCATAAACATGGATACTCCTGATAGTTTCCTAAAAGATCAGGTTTACAATGGGGAAGCCAATCATTAAAATAAAATTTCGATTTGAAAGTAGTGCTCATACGACCCGCAACTGTTGTAAATGTGTGACAGTTTGATCTCACGAACTTCACTTCTATTCTTCTATCACAGCGGCAGAAGTGTGAGGCTTACTTGATGTCATATTTAGAAAATAGAAAACACTGATGGATAAAAAAAAAATCCCTTTAATAAACCTACTATAAAATAAAATGTGTTGTTTTTATTCTATGTGAATTCATTCCTTATGTGGAAGTTTATTAATATGAGGTGCACATCACTTCAATAGAGACAGTGTAATACGATCCAATATAACATCAAATGTATGACTCAACACGTACTACAATGGACATTTAAAAGATGATTTTGTATTGTGAATGATATTTACTACATTTGTGCATCTAGAAGTACATGTATTTTCTTTTGAAAGTGTTTTTATATTAATGTTCCAACTTCAAGGTTTACAAGATTAAATACCGCGTTCCATCCACCAGGCCCTCAAGTTCTCATATCCAAGGTCTTGGTTGTTATTAGGCCAACACATGATTGTTTTGACTCACACTTACTATAATAATTTTCCTTTGTCCTCAGTATAGTACATGAAAACTACTGAATAACTATACATATATATATATATATATATATATGATGCTCTTTACTTATCTAAGTAACTATATATAGTTTCTTTTTCTTTTCTTTTTTTGCAGTGGTGGGGGTTAAATTAGTGCAAGGATTAATTAATGCAAGGATTTGTACTTCTGAGTATACAATGTGCGAACAACTTGTCTCGTTTGTTGTCAAACAATTCTGAACATCCAGGATATTTCGGCTATGCAACGCAATGATGCTTCCTTTAACAAACGGTGTATTGTAATATTGTATTTCCCTGTGACTAGCACACAAAACCGGTGCATTGTTATCGTAGTCAAACGACATTTAATCAGGTTTTGAAATAAAAATAATCCTCATAAATCAAATTATGTAGTATAGCTGTGAGGAACAAACCGGCACTTGTATTAATCCTCCTGAACAGTGGCGGCGCTGCATGAAGCGCGCCGAGCTTCTTTCTGCGTGTAGTCCGTTCCATCCAAGAGCGGCTGAGGTGTGCAGAGAAAGTCGGAAGTTGGAGTTTTACCAACTAACACTTGACGAAATGGCAGAAGACAACAGTTATGAATCTATGCTGTGTGTGAAACCCGAGGTCCATGTCTATCGGATTCCGCCACGGGCTTCCAACCGTGGATACCGGTAAGAAAAATGTTTGAATCAAGAGATGTCCGGAACTGTCAAGTCGCTAGCTTAATGTTGCTATTGCGCCCGTTATCGGACACCCACTTTGCATCAAGACTTTTTTTTCCCCCTCCCTTTTATTAACGTCGGTCTTTAAAATAAATTAATAAATTAATTTAAACTCCATGAGCCTAAATAGGAGGTTGATTCACAAACCTACATGATAGTTGTGTAAAGTTGTATTTTCCAGCACTATATTTTTTCCACAAGTCATTATTTTTGGGCAAACTTAATGTTTTGTTTTCGCTATGAGTATATGCTGATTTTCTGTCTTGTGATTTAGCATAGACCTACATAGTTATTTTTTCTCTCTCAAAACTTTTAATCGTTTCTCATACAGTTTTTACTCAAAGTTGCCCTGGTTTTCTCCCAACATATGGAAAACTGAAACCCAACAACTTCCTTCTGTCAGTTAATTTTTGTACGGATTAAAATGTGAAGTCAAAAGAAAAATAAGAAAAAAGAACAACAAGCTAAATAATAAAACATTTCAACAGGTGCCCATTGTTTCGCTCTCTGCCATTTGCTCCAGTCATGATATCCCTTTTATAGGATTAGTTTTATCCAGCTTGTTACCGAAGTTCAGGATTAACTGTTCTGTTCTGACTTCTTGAGAACCTTTGATTTCACTTCCTCTTGCTGGATGAAATGGCAGCTGGTGTTTTTGCAGATAAAAACGCTTAAGTATTTTCGTTCTACTCAGGTGGTCTGTGAAGGTCGTTCTCTGGGTGGAAAGCGAGACCTAATGGCCACCAATTCTTGTTTGAGTCTTTCTACATTGTCCCTTCATCACAACAGGGCAAATAGTCTACAAGGGTTAATGTATCCACACACACAAAAAAAAAGATATAACTGCCACATGATAACCCAGAATGATCTGCAGAGTGTTGCCACTGAGCAATTCATTGGGAGGAACTGGCCCTGTTTAGGAAGCTAAAAGAGTGGGAAAAAGTGTTCATTTTTCCACCTTCTTTCTTTACAGTGCTGCTGACTGGAAGCTGGACGAACCCGCATGGAGTGGAAGAATGAAAATCACCGCAAAAGGAAAGTTGGCCTACATCAAGTTGGAGGACAAAAACACAGGTAAACAAAAATGGCACACACGCAGACAGACACTGAGGTTGAATTTCAAGTACCTTTTATTTTTCACTACAATTTTGGACACAATAGTACCTAAAGGCTGTTCAGTTCAGATTTCAGCAGCAATATCCTAATCAAAATAATGGAAATGGAATCAAGAGGCAAACAGTCACCATTGTAAAATCTTTACTAACTTCTAGCAAGTAGCAATTTGACATTCTTAATAACTACAGTGCAAGTGCTCACTGGTGCTCAAGACTCGGCTGCTGCTTTCAATTAGTCGACTTTACTCATGTAATGTTCTTATGTACAGTACAATCTTGTTCTTCCTTTAATAACACACGCTTACAGCCATATTTTTCGAAAAGACTATATGTACTTGAATTGCCAATTAGTCTGACCTTTGCTTTATTTGAAGTTTGAGATACTACTGTATCCTGTTTGTGTTTGCAGGAGAGCTTTTTGCCCAAGCACCAGTTGAACAGTATCCCGGCAGTGTCGTCGAAGCTGTCACAGACTCCAGCAGGTACTTTGTGATCCGGATAGAGGATGGAAATGGTAAGACACTTTTGGCAAGACACATTTCTTCCAGCAGTTATATGTTCATCACATCAAAAATGTTTGACATCAATGTTTTCATCGTAGGCCGTCATGCTTTCATCGGTCTGGGATTTGCTGATCGGGGAGACTCCTTTGATTTCAACGTTGCTCTGCAAGACCATTTTAAGTAAGTTAACATCACTTACTTTTGTACTTTTTAAAATTGAATGGATTCTGTACTTCAAGGTAGCTAGAATTGCTAGCTATGCTGCACAACATTATTGCCAAAGGTGCCTTGTCTCTGATACAGACAAAGGCTAACATCTGTAGCATTAGAACTAGAGGATGAATCAAATCAAATATCCCTATATTGAAGTAATTAGAAATCAAATTAATCTGCTTGAATAAACCACCGCTGACATAACTAAATCAAAGACCTCATGTTTCACGCGTTTTAACATTTTAACATACTGTACATTCTTCACAAGGCAGTAATCAGAGTTAATTGTAAATCAATCAACTACTTATACAAGTACATACCGTTATTTCTAAAGATGGGTAAAGCAAGAAGGCGAGCTGGCCAAAATGGAAGCAAACCAGAGTGCCGCACCGAAGCTCGACTTAAGCTTCAAAGAGGGACAAACCATCAAGATCAGCATCGGGGTGAATATGTTCCTCAAGCATGACACTAAACTGGATAGACAACCATAAGCTCAACTGTTTGCAGAAAAAAATGGTAACTCTCTTGTGACAGAACATCAAGAAGAAGGATGCATCTGGTGCTAAGCCGCGCCCCGCGTCTGGAGGTCTGCTCCCACCTCCACCGGGAGTCAAGGCTGGCGGCGTCATCCCACCTCCTGGCAGCCAGCACACAGTCACGCCTGCACCACAACAAACAACAAATACTGGTGAATACATTTCTGTTGCTACGATTAACGATGGCTAAGAAGGGGTTGGGCTATTGAAAAATATACACTGTGAATAAAGTAGTTGTATTATGAGTGCATGGTACCAAAATTGAAATTGCTGGATCTTCTATTTCTCCAACTACTTTACGCGTCTTGTCAACATATTGATTTATTGTCATCATACATGCAATATTGACTGAAAGTAGATGCAACTATTAGCTCATCCTCGCCTACTTCCTTGCTCCAGCATGTCTTAACCAGATGCTGACTGTATTTTCGACACTCGTATTTGATCCGTCCTTATTTCAGTCCCTCTTTTAGACTTTGGGTCCCCTGTCTCTGAAACCCAACCCAGCGCTGACATGTGGGGGGATTTCACATCTGCAGGTTCCAAGTAAGTTTTATTACAGTCTAATAGCAATATTGCCCAATGCATTTAAAAAAAAAAAGTTTTTGGGAAAACATGAAAAAAAATAAATAAATAAGCACGACTCATCTAATAAGCGAGTGCGCATGAAGTTTGCGCATGCGTGAGGGAAAAAAATGAGGCTACCAACTACCCTATCAATTTGAATGGCGGAGATTAGAGTGGTGACAATCTTTGCGTAACGTTTTACACTTTTTTTGTACACAATTTAATGCATGAGCCTTTGGGGATGAATTTAAATGTGATTTTTAGTAGATTTATTTTGATATAAACCGGAATAATGACGTTTGAAAGTATGTCACACAGAAGTGACGTCATCTAGCAGCAGCCAATAGAAAAGCACCTTCAGATGACGTTGCGCCCATGGTGTTTTTTTTTAATATTGCGCACAACTAATACACATAAAAAAAACAAAAAAATAAAATAAAAAAAACTAATACTAATATTGAAACTAACAAACTAAACTAAAACTAAGCATTTTTTAAAGAACTAAATTAATACAAACTAACAGAACCATCCTGAGAACTAAACTAACTAAATTGAAAAATTCCAAAACTATAATAACCCTACTGCCATATTACAAATAAATTGGTTTATATACTGTAGCATTTTTCTAAATGTGCAAAAGCACAAATAAATAATTTGTACAATTTTTAGGACTAAACACAATTTCTCTTCATAACATTATGTGGCTTCTTGCGTCCTTCTGATTTTCTGTATGTGGCCCTCAAATGAAAAAGTTTGGACACCGCTGCTTTATACCATTCATTCCCTCTTTCGTTTTGTTCATGATTCTTCACTATCACCCTCCTGTGTGCTTCTCCACAACAGCTCCAGTAAAGATGCTGCAAAATCAGGCTGGGTGCAGTTCAGCTGAGTGGGACAAATGCACACACACTCCAGTTGCATACATTCCATGGAAGGGAAGAAGATTCTGTGGGGAAGAAAAAGAAGTGGGAAAACAGGGCAAACTTGTAAATCAATGCACCCGCCATGTGAGGGTCACGTACCAACTTGCTCTAAAGGAAATATGTTCACATGTACATTCAAAATGTTTTTGTATTTACAATCATCCTTTTTCACTCCCCTTTGTTGATGATCCCGCTCTGTGTTTTTAATTGTTGGGTAATGACAAAATCTGTGCTAGTTGATTTTGCTTTAAATCAATCGACACCTTTTCTTTTTCTTTTTTTTGACCATCACAGAATCCCTTGATAAACAGTGCAGAATGAAAATATATGTCTTTCCCCCCTGATACTCATCTCGTTGTACTTTTTTATTTTTCAGGTTAGCAGAGTAAAACTGTTTTCCTTTTGTTTTTTTTGTTTTTTGTTTTTGGCAGAATTTATATTCATTTGTTGGGATTGTTTTTCAGAGTTCCTGCATTACTTATCTGACCTCATTCGTCGCTAAGTTGCTATTTTGAGGAATTGTTTTAGATGTGTCCTTTCACGTTAATCAAAAGAGCATTGAGATATAATTTCCTGTTTTCAGTTTTGTTTTTGTTTACCCTACATTTTTCTTTCCTTTTAAGGTGCCTTTTACCAAAAAAAGAGATGTCCTCAAACTTATTCAAAGTTGCACTGAGTGTTTAAGTGCCTCTCAGAAAAAAATGTATAAAATGTAAACCTCTTTGTAAATAAACAGTATATTTCATTTTGTGTCTTTCTCTCTAATAAAATTATTTAGTTTTACAGGTGTATTCTAAAATGTTATTTATTTTTTACCTAACCGTCTTGAGAGAATATTTGCTGTTATGTTTTACAAATACTGTGTACAGTTCAGTATCATTTACGCATACGGTGGATTCCCGTATTTATCGATTAAAAAAAAAAAAAAAAAAAAAAAAAAAAAAGAGTAATTTTTAGGGAAGCCATCGTCCAAGAAAAAAAAAAAAAAAGCTTAGTGGTGGTTTATTGCCGATTTTTTTTTTTTCAAGAGTCAATTCCCCAAAGTGCATTGGGCATCAAATTACAGTACAGTGTTCCCTCGTTTTCCGCTGGGGTTAGGTTCCAAAAAATACCTGCAATAAATGAAATCCACGAAGTAGTTAGCTTTATGTTTTACAATTCTTATAAATGTTTTAAGGCTCTAAAATCCCCGACCGCACAATTTATACACTTTTCTCATTGAGGCATTTACATGTTCTCACATTTCTCTCTTGTTCAAACGTTGACAATGTTCAAACCTAAATAAATTTTATAAAATGGGTATATTACTGTAAAAAAAAAAAAATGCAAAATTGCACTTAAAAAAAAATCCGCGATACAGCGAGACCGCGAAAAGTGAACCGCGTTATAGCGAGGGAAGACTGTATATGCGAATTTTCGCGATACGCGGTCCGACTCGGGCTTTATACGCGAAAAGCGAGGCTCCATGCTATACTGTCATAAAAGTTTCATTGAGCCCCTATGTATAAAGTTTGTACGTGTTGACAATTAGATTGTAAACTTGTGAGGGTTCAATTTGCAATGTTATTTAAACGAATACTTGGTATGCCATCGTGTTTTACCTCGATTGTTAGTGTCATGCTGTTTGTTCATCACTCGCTTTCTTTTTACTGTGCATACTTTTCAGTGTCTCATGACTCAATGCGTGTGAACTGTGGAACTGAAGTCCCTCCCCGGAAAACGAAGCGTGGGGGTCATTTCGGAAGCAGACGATTGCGGCAGCGAGTGGCTGCAATTCCGCCGCGGATGTTACGTTCGCTGACTGGATGTGATTTGCTGCGGTCCACTCCCCAAAAATTATGAAGGACAACAACGTTTGAATTGTCTCAAGAAGGTGAGCGACGGTGATGTCTGCGAGGTGCACATGCGCATTAGCGAGCGCGCTTCCACGCTGCTTTTGTTAGCTGTCATTTTCAGTTGAGTTCTCGTGAATAGAGACGTCCATCGCTAGCATCCACAGAGAAGAAGTTATAGTGAAGTTGGGTGGATACTACGTGGCTTAATATTTGAACGAGCTCACGCCGATTCTTTTGTACTTACTGGATGCGTTGACCATAATGTTAATGCTCTTGTTCCCCTTTGTGCCATATTTTTTGGGAAGTGCACGTCCAATGCAAAGTGATGATGAACGAGAACTTTCATCTGGAGTGCAAATTTCGTGAATTTAATATGTATGCGATGCAATATAAACAAGTGGAAAGATAAGCTTCTGCAAATAGAAGCAAACACTGTTTTGACGAAGAAAAGTGATTTGACCGGTCACAATGACGTCACTCAACACGGGGACACTTCATTAGGTACACATAATATCCATCCTTTACCACATATTTTTACTGCAACTGTCGATGACACTGTTTTCTTCAGACATTTTGTTCTCTGGACAGTTGAGTCCTCTTATTTTGGAACCTTTTGCATTACACGGGAATGTGTGAAAATGTCCTCGCAATCAGGGAAAGTCAAATATAATGCAAGTCTTCAGGCCAGGCGGGGGCTCAGTAGGGGGGTGTCTGGTATTGACACAATGATCCTCTGTTGGTCACTATGACAATCCTAACAAAGTGGTGCAGAGATTCTCACTTATTTATTTATTTATTTATTTATTTTTTCATTCATTCATTCATTCATTAAATCATTCATTTATTTATTTTAGTCAGGTTTATTGACACAAGTATTCCACCATTAATTCATACTATACCTTGAGTGAAATGATATTGATGAATAATGGTACACATAGTATGTGTAGTGTATGAAACGACTATGCATTATTAGCCAATTTATAAAAACAATATCTTAAAAAAATACTTCAATACTTTAGAAATATAAATTAATAACTGATAATCTCACAGAAAAAAGTTTCAGTATTTATTTTATGGTTTCAATTTTAAAATAGGAATGGATTATTTAGCAGAAACAATATCATAATAAAGGTAAAAAAAAACAATAAAAATATTATATTTAAAACAAAAGCTTATTCCACTAAAGGATGGTCTGCAAACCCTAACATGAAGTTATTTCCACTTTGGTTGAACCCTTTGTAGTGGGTCTGTGGGCTCGTCCGTGCGTGCGTGGGGGTAGAGGGGAAGTGCGAGGGCGGAGGTGGAGGGCTGTGTGTCTTTAAACCGGCTAATCCTGCTGCCCTCAATCTGTGTGGAAGAGGCAAGCAGGACGCATACTACGCGTCTGCCTCGGACACTATTGGCTCGGCTTAAACACCGGATTCAAATCTGTTTTTTCCCCCTTACATTTATTGGAGTTCATTCTTGTCGGTGCTTTAACATGTCTGCTTCGACGAGTGTATCTGAAAACAAGGTCAGCGACCCCAACAAACTGGAGTCCGTAATACAGGTGAGCACCACCTGAACATTAACTGCCCAACGTGGCTTCAGACGCGCATCTGATTGCATTTGTCGTTTCATTGCAGCCTAAATACACATTCCACTGTCATCATCACTTTTCTGTGTTGGCTTTGCGTTGCCCTGAGCTACATTACACAATGTTCTCTGAGTGTCGACTCTGCAGCTCACAGTTTCACGTCCAAATGTCCACGTTGCTCATCAGAGGCTGGAGGAGAGTGTTTTATCCGAGGAGAAGAAGCTGACCGTCCGGGGCCCCTCGCCGGATGCCCCCCCTACCTGTCTACCGGCGAGAGTTCGCGAGATAGTCACAAAGAACCTCAACGAGAACTGTGAGTGGTCTCAAAACTAAATATTAAATTTATTGGGGGAACTTTCGTTGCTTTTAACTCTCTTGTTCTGTCGTTGTAGCTACTGGCGGCATGTTGTCAGTCATGTCCCTCCAGGAGGAGAACCGGGTCCTCCAGGGAGAGCTGGCCAAGCTGGAGGACCTGCTGGCGCACAGCAGAGCGGACCGCGACGAGCTAGCCATCAAGTACAGTGCGATCAGCGAGAGGGTAAGCCGCCCGGAGGATGTTTATGTGTGACTCCTAAAGTGCCATATGTGAAAATAACATTCTCTGCAGGTCATTGTTCAGTGGGTTTTTTGCTCTTTCTTTGTCTGAGATTTAGTGGTCTCCCAGGTGATGGTGCCTGGAATGAACTGAAGTGCACTGTTGCTATGGCATCTGTTGCCAGGGGCGACTGTAAACAGGGGCTTCAAGCCGTTTCGATGAGGGTCTCTTGGTGGGAGGGGGCACAGCAGCCAATTTGGAGTTAAACATCACCAATGGGACCATTCCAACAAACGCTGTTATGACGCATGCACAGGTCACAATTTTATCTGTACTTGTAGAATCAAATGAGATTCAACTGAGATGATGACTGTAAGTGAAATATTTAATACTATGTTTTTTAATGTGGGTGTCATTAAATAATCAAATTCACATCAACATTACAACGTAGTAGAATGCAATTTTCCAATCTCAAAGGCTGCAGTGAAAAAAACAACTTTTTTTTTCCAGCCGATTGGTAGGCTTTATTGTTAATGTACAGTATGTATATTTTATTTACATAGTGTCTAGATAAATTCAGTGCTTAAAAAGTGCAGTGCATATGTTTGAAAAGTTGAAGTGATAAAGAGTCAGATATATTATATGTTTGCATTATTGTTGTAATCTGATTCACGACGTACGGATTTATCTTTAAGGCACACGTGAATTTTTTTTCATTTTGTGAAGTTGTGGCGAAGTCTCTAGTAAGTTAACAACTCTAATTGAAGTAGATAAACTGTCTTACATATTAAAAACATTTATGAATAATACATTTGATATACTTATTATTATTATTTTTTGCTTATGTTAAAAAAAATACATGGGAAGATGACCTTGAAAAAATAATTGCATATTAAAATGCAATCGCAATATTGGGCGTCTATTATTTTGGTTGCCTCATTTAGGTATGGGAAAGGGGCACAAACTTCAATTATTAGTAATATTTAATTACTTCTTTTTGGCTTTGACCTTACTAGTCTAAACATGACATTCTGATTAATATTACATTTGTGGAATACGAGTTATGCGGCAAAATCCAGCCGTTTTTATCCATCTCAGGGGGCGGCCATTTTGATACTTGATGTCGACTGAAGAGGACATCACAGTTGCTCAGGGCTCAGGCAGTGACCAATCACAGCTCACCTGTTTTTTTGAAGCTGAGCTGTGATTGGTTGTTAGTAACTTGTTATATGAGACCTAAGCAACTGTGATGTCATTTTCACTCGACAGCAAGTGGCAAAATGGCCGCCTCCTGATATACCGGCAGATAAAAACTGCTGGTTTTAGCTGCTTAACTCATATTCCACTGATGAAATATTAATCGATATAGCTTGTGTATAGGATGTTATTTGATTGGACAGCTATGCCTAATAAAATGCAAATGAGCGTCGTTCTTATTTCGTCCTCACATCATACAGCTGGAGCAGACGCTACGTTTCGATTCAGGCGACAGCGACCATGACTCCCCGGAGTCTCGCAGCCTGGCCCAGCAGAACGTGGACCTGCGCAGGCGTCTGGATGAAGAGCAGGCGGCCTACAAGAGAAAACTCACTGCGTACCAGGAGGGGCAGCAGAGGCAAGCGCAGCTCGTGCAGAAGTTGCAGGCTAAGGTTTGTATTATCCAACTGCACTTTAACCCCTTAGGTCAAATTTTATTTTGTTTAAATTATTGTGATTTAGTCCAAAAAATGGCATTTCCTTTGAAGTGTGATAACTAAGTAATTTATTAATATCTTTTTCAATTTTAACCACTCAAAATGTTCAGTGGCACCAGACCTATGTATACATATATAGTTTTTTAGTTTTTTTTGTAGTTTTTTTTGTTTTAGTTTTTGCCTTTAGTTGAGGTCCTATTGAAGGGATAAATTGGGTAAACATGGGAAATGCACTATAACACATCAAGTGTACAGTGCATCAAAAGTTATAAATTATAATGGGTGTCTATGAGTCCAATAATGCCACAATCTCAAGTTTAGTTTAGATGTCTATCTCCCATTTACAGCAACTTAGAAACTTCAGTATGGTGCCATTTTGAGCTACATGTTTTAACAATCACCAAATTCATATCATCTCCCTAGTATTTTTTCTCCAATGCTTTTTCTTTGATGAAAAACAGAAAAGCCAGAAAATAGGCAAATAACGCCAAGGGGTTAATTAAGATGTGATGTAGTTATGAAGGCGCTGCTGATTAACGTGCTGTGACTTTAGGTGCTTCAATACAAAAAGAGGTGTGGCGATCTGGAGCAGAGTCTTCAACAGAAGTCGGCGGAGTTTGAAAAACCCAGGCTGAGTGTAAGCAGCTATTTATGATTTCACAATTCTATTTTGCTGTGTTATTTATTGTTTTTCTTGCTATTGTCATTATACAGTTTTATTATGAGTATGTGAGTAACCGTATGTTTTGGTTAAGTGAAATTAAATGGGCTTCATGTTGAAAGAATACCACAGTCAGTGTTTTCTTCGTGATTTTTTTTTTTATCGAACATTTTACCATATTGTATTGAACTAAGTAAACAAAATAATGTTTCCCAATTAGGATGCCAGTGAAACATCGAACGGTCGTTGTCCAGATGAATCGAGCAGCAACCTGGAGGATGCTTTAATCCGTCTGGAAGAAGAACAACAGCGGTTGGTGTTCACGGAAAACTCACCTAAGAGGTTCTTTGCATTTTCCACCCACTATCGATGCGTTCTATTTTCAGGAGCAGCAGCCTGTCTGCGGTGAACGCCATGCTGAGGGAGCAGCTGGAGCAGGCCAGTATGGCCAACGAGGCTCTCAGCCAGGACATCCGCAGACTCACTGCCGATTGGACGAAAGCCCGAGAAGAGCTTGAACAGAAGGAATCCGACTGGAGGAGAGAGGAAGAGGTGCCGCAAGGATGCTTACCAAGTGTGTTTGCTTTTGCGATAAGAAACTTTTTTTTTAAACTTCTGTGTTTCTCCTCGTAGTCTTTCCATAGTTACTTTAGCAGCGAGCACAGCCGCCTGCTGACTCTGTGGCGCCAAGTGGTCGGATTCCGTAGGCACATCTGTGAACTGAAGAGTGCCACTGAAAGGTATGTGGATGACTGGATGGATGGGTGACTGACATATTGATTGATCGATGATGGACGTAATCTTATCCCCCATCCCCGCGTCCGTCCCGCTCTCCACCCCGCAGAGACTTGTCAGACATGCGTAACGAGCTGGCTCAGGCATCGCATTCTGCTCAGGTGTCCTGCACGGGTCTGTCTGCCACACTGAACGCCAGAGATGGAGGAGCCGCGTTGGCCCTGGAGCGCGAGAAGGATCTCAGGGTCCAACTGGAGCAGCAACTGAGGGAACGAGTGTCAGAGATGATGAATCTTCAGGTCAGGACGGACGCAGAGAGAAGCGAGC